>NC_086445.1:534597630-534924773 GCF_028390025.1 Pseudophryne corroboree
GGGGTCCCCCCGTATTTTTAAAACCAGCACCGGGCTCCACTAGCCAGGGACATAATGCCACAGCCGGGGGACACATTTATGTAGGTCCCTGCGGCCGTGGTATTATCCCCCCAACTAGTCACCACTGGCCGGGGTTCCCTGGAGGAGTGGGGACCCCTTAAATCAAGGGGTCACCCCCCCTCCAGGCACCCAAGGGCCAGGGGTGAAGCCCGAGGCTGTCCCCCCCCATCCGTGGGCTGTGGATGGGAGGCTGATAGCCATGTAAGTAAAAAAAGAATATTGTTTTTTGTTGTGGAACTACAAGGCCCAGAAAGCCTCCCCCGCTTGCTGGTACTTGGAGAACCTCAAGTACCAACATGCAGGGAAATAACGGGCCCACCGGTACCTGCAGTTCTACAACAGAAAAAATACCCAAATAAAAACACAACTCACACACCGTGACAGTAAAAATTTATTAAAGCACACTGACACACTCACACATACTTACCTATATCCCACGCCGGTCACGTCCACTTGTCCAGTAGAATCCAATAGGGGTAGCTGTAAAAATGAGAGACAGATTACTTACCTACATCCCACGCTGGTCACGTCCACTTGTCCAGTAGAATCCAGTAGGGGAATCTGTAAAAATGAGAGACAGATTACTTACCTACATCCCACGCCGGTCACGTCCACTTGTCCAGTAGAATCCAATAGGGGTACCTGTAAAAATGAGAGACAGATTACTTACCTACATCCCACGCTGGTCACGTCCACTTGTCCAGTAGAATTCAATAGGGGTACCTGTAAAAATGAGAGACAGATTACTTACCTACATCCCACGCTGGTCACGTCCACTTGTCCAGTAGAATCCAGTAGGGGAATCTGTAAAAATGAGAGACAGATTACTTACCTACATCCCACGCCGGTCACGTCCACTTGTCCAGTAGAATCCAATAGGGGTACCTGTAAAAATGAGAGACAGATTACTTACCTACATCCCACGCTGGTCACGTCCACTTGTCCAGTAGAATTCAATAGGGGTACCTGTAAAAATGAGAGACAGATTACTTACCTACATCCCACGCTGGTCACGTCCACTTGTCCAGTAGAATCCAGTAGGGGAATCTGTAAAAATGAGAGACAGATTACTTACCTACATCCCACGCTGGTCACGTCCACTTGTCCAGTAGAATCCAGTAGGGGAATCTGTAAAAATGAGAGACAGATTACTTACCTACATCCCACGCTGGTCACGTCCACTTGTCCAGTAGAATCCAGTAGGGGAATCTGTAAAAATGAGAGACAGATTACTTACCTACATCCCACGCCGGTCACGTCCACTTGTCCAGTAGAATCCAATAGGGGTACCTGTGAAAATGAGAGAGAGATTACTTACCTACATCCCACGCCGATCACGTCCACTTGTCCAGTAGAATCCAATAGGGGTACCTGTAAAAATGAGAGACAGATTACTTACCTACATCCCACGCTGGTCACGTCCACTTGTCCAGTAGAATTCAATAGGGGTACCTGTAAAAATGAGAGACAGATTACTTACCTACATCCCACGCAGGTCACGTCCACTTGTCCAGTAGAATCCAGTAGGGGAATCTGTAAAAATGAGAGACAGATTACTTACCTACATCCCACGCTGGTCACGTCCACTTGTCCAGTAGAATCTAGTAGGGGAATCTGTAAAAATGAGAGACAGATTACTTACCTACATCCCACGCCGGTCACGTCCACTTGTCCAGTAGAATCCAATAGGGGTACCTGTGAAAATGAGAGAGATTACTTACCTACATCCCACGACGATCACGTCCACTTGTCCAGTAGAATCCAATAGGGGTACCTGTAAAAATGAGAGACAGATTACTTACCTACATCCCACGCTGGTCACGTCCACTTGTCCAGTAGAATCCAGTAGGGGAATCTGTAAAAATGAGAGACAGATTACTTACCTACATCCCACGCTGGTCACGTCCACTTGTCCAGTAGAATCCAGTAGGGGAATCTGTAAAAATGAGAGACAGATTACTTACCTACATCCCACGCCGGTCACGTCCACTTGTCCAGTAGAATCCAATAGGGGTACCTGTGAAAATGAGAGAGAGATTACTTACCTACATCCCACGCCGATCACGTCCACTTGTCCAGTAGAATCCAATAGGGGTACCTGTAAAAATGAGAGACAGATTACTTACCTACATCCCACGCTGGTCACGTCCACTTGTCCAGTAGAATTCAATAGGGGTACCTGTAAAAATGAGAGACAGATTACTTACCTACATCCCACGCTGGTCACGTCCACTTGTCCAGTAGAATCCAGTAGGGGAATCTGTAAAAATGAGAGACAGATTACTTACCTACATCCCACGCTGGTCACGTCCACTTGTCCTGTAGAATCCAGTAGGGGAATCTGTAAAAATGAGAGACAGATTACTTACCTACATCCCACGCCGGTCACGTCCACTTGCCCAGTAGAATCCAATAGGGGTACCTGTAAAAATGAGAGACAGATTACTTACCTACATCCCACGCTGGTCACGTCCACTTGTCCAGTAGAATCCAGTAGGGGAATCTGTAAAAATGAGAGACAGATTACTTACCTACATCCCACGCCGGTCACGTCCACTTGTCCAGTAGAATCCAATAGGGGTACCTGTGAAAATGAGAGAGAGATTACTTACCTACATCCCACGCCGATCACGTCCACTTGTCCAGTAGAATCCAATAGGGGTACCTGTAAAAATGAGAGACAGATTACTTACCTACATCCCACGCTGGTCACGTCCACTTGTCCAGTAGAATTCAATAGAGGTACCTGTAAAAATGAGAGACAGATTACTTACCTACATCCCACGCTGGTCATGTCCACTTGTCCAGTAGAATCCAGTAGGGGTATCTGTAAAAATGAGAGACAGATTACTTACCTACATCCCACGCCGGTCACGTCCACTTGTCCAGTAGAATCCAATAGGGGTACCTGTAAAAATAAGAGACAGATTACTTACCTACATCCCACGCCGGTCACGTCCACTTGTCCAGTAGAATCCAATAGGGGTACCTGTAAAAATAAGAGACAGATTACTTACCTACATCCCACGCCGGTCACGTCCACTTGTCTAGTAGAATTCAATAGGGGTACCTGTAAAAATTAAAATGATACTTACAAACTGCAATCCACAGGAAGAGAGAGAGAGAGAGAGAGAGAGAGAGAGAGAGGGGGGGGGAGAGACTAACCTGCTGCTGCTGGGGAGACCGGCACACACTGCAGGGCCACGACGGGAGGACGGAGCCGGCGGAGGAGGGGGAGAGCCGCACACCGCCGCTCCTGTCAGCGGCAGCGGAGGAGGACGGGGCGCACACTGCAGACGCCAATAACCGCCGGGACAATTAACACACACAATTAACACACGCACACTGTCCCACACACAATTAACACACACGCACGCACACTGTCCCACACACACAAATAACACACACGCACACTGTCCCACACACACAAATAACACACACGCACACTGTCCCACACACACAATTAACAAACACGCACTGCCCCACACACACACAATTAACACACTCACACTGTCCCACACACACACACACACACACACACACACTTAACACACGCACACTGTCCCACACACACACAATTAACACACACGCACACTGTCCCACACACACACACAATTAATACACACGCACACTGTACCACACACACACAATTAACACACACGCACACTGTCCCACACACACACAATTAACACACACTCAAACTGTCCCACACACACACAATTAACACACTCACACTGTCCCACACACACACACACACACACACACAATTAACACACTCACACTGTCCCACACATACACAATTAACACACACGCACACTGTCCCACACACACACAATTAACACGCACTCAAAACTGTCCCACACACAATTAACACACTCACGCTGTCACACACACACACACACACACACACAATTAACAAATACGCACTGTCCCACACACACAATTAACACACTCACACTGTCACACACACAATTAACACACACACACACTGTCCCACACACACACAATTAACACACGCACACTGTCCCACACACACACACACACAATTTACACACACTCAAACTGTCCCACACACACAATTAACACACTCACACTGTCCCACACACACACGCACTGTCACACGCACACTGTCCGACACACACACACACACACACATACAAAATGTCCCGCACCCCCTTCCCGCTCACCTGCACTCACTGCTGTTCAGGGGCCGCACGCCCCCCCGAGGTCGCGCACGCGCATGCGCGCACCTCCGCGGTCGCGATCGCGCACGCGATCGCGTACACAGTCACTTTGCAGGGGGGAGTAGGGGGAGGCTCCTGGCTGCCGCTGCCTGTCTATTGTGACAGGCACAGCAGCCGGGGAGACAGGGAAAGCGCCGCGGGTAGCGCCGGCGGAATCCCTGAAGCATGGGGCGAGTGGGCCGTGCAGGTGCCGGTGGCGCCCCCCTCTGTTGGGGCTGCCATGGCGCCCAGGGCACGTGCCCTGCTCGCCCCGTGCTAGATACGCCTCTGCATACAAACAAAACATGGTGTCAGAAGAAGTTTAACTTGGACTGCTAGTGCTCTCAGAGTGTGAAAGAATTCTGCAGCAGTCTGTAAGGCTGTGATACTCGGTGTCTGCAAAGCCTGCCGTGTGCTCCTCTCTTCAAACAGTGAGTAACCATGGATAAACTAGCTCCTCCAACCGGCATGCTGATGTCTGGTAACTTGTCTGAAAACTGGAAAAGATTTAAGCAAAGGTTTAATATATATCTTGCTGCATGTGGAGCTAATACAGAGGCTGACCAAACGAAGGCATCCATTTAACTCCATGTGATAGGAGAGGATGTGCTGGACATTTATAATAGTTTTCAGTTTGATGAGGGGCAGAATATGGTGCTATCTTCTATAATGCAAAAGTTTGAAGATTACTTTGTGCCAATGGAAAATGTGACATATGAAAGATATGTTTTTCACATGTGATCAGAAGTCTGTAGATGGATTTGATCAGTATGTTACAGAGCTGCAATCACTCAGTAAAACCTGTGAGTTTGGTGATTTAAAGGATTCACTGATTAGAGATCGTATTGTCTGTGGAATACCTGATAATGGACTCAGAGAGAGATTGCTGAGAGAGCAAGACCTAACACTAGAAAAAGCAGTGACTATGTGCAGATCTGCAGAAATAACTAGATTTCAAGCCAAAAAATTACACAAGGAAGTTGATGCTGCTGTCCATATAGTGCAGAACACAGAGCCAAGCAAACCTCCATTCTCAAGAATGTGTAGTAGATGTGGAAATGCTCACAATCCTAAAATGTGCCCTGCTTATGGTAAAACCTGCATGAAATGTGGTAGACTTAATCATGTTGCCAAATGCTGTAAAATGAAAAGGGAAACAAGCAATGTGCATGCCGTTAAACAAACAGAGGAATTCTTTGTAGATTGCATTGAACTTTGCAGTGCAGATAAGAAAGAATGGATTGTCCCTTTAACTGTGAACGAGATTGTCATTCCCTTTAAGCTTGATACTGGCGCGCAGGTGAATTTAATATTGTTTCAAGTCTATAAGACTTTAAGGGTTAAACCTAAAATTCCTCCAGCCAAAGTGAAAGTTACAGGGTACACTGGGAAGGAAATTCCTATGAAAGGTACATGCTAAGTGACACTGAAATATAAGGGACAACAGTTTAAAACATATCTACTGATTGTGGATAAAAATGTGCAACCTATTCTAGGATTAAGTTCCTGTGAGAAACTAAGCTTGCTAAAGAAAGTTTTTATGGTGACATCACAAGTAGAAGATGACTGCAAATCGATGTTTACAGAATACAGAGACTTGTTTGAAGGTCTAGGTTGTTTGCCTGGAGAGCATAAAATAAATATAGACACGCAAGTTTCTTCAGTGATACACCCCTGTAGAAAAGTGCCATTTGCGCTGAGAGAAAAACTGAAACTGAAACAAGAGTTAAATCACATGGAAGCCTTGGGTGTGATACAGAAAGTTGATGAGCCTACTGAATGTGTAAGCACCTTAGTAATTGCTGAAAAGAAAAATGGACAACTCAGAATATGTCTAGACCCCAGAGATTTAAACAAAGCTATTACACGAGAACATTTCAAACTACCAACCAGAGATGAAATCATGTCGCAATTTGCGGGAGCAAAATGGTTCAGTAAATTGAACGCATCTTCAGGATTCTGGCAAATGAAGTTAGATGAGGTCAGCTCAAAGCTTTGTACATTTAATACACCAGAAGGTCGATCCAGATTTCTTCGACTACCATATGGAATATTGTCTGCTCCAGAAGTATATCACAAAAAGATACACATGATTTTTGAACATATTCCAGGTGTTGAAACAATGATGGATGACATTATTGTCTGGGGATCTACAAAGGAAGAACATGATTCTAGATTGAGACAAGTAATGGAACTTGTCAAGAAAGTGAATCTAAAGCTAAACAAGGACAAATGTGAATTTGGCGTGAATACACTTACCTTTATGGGCGACGTGGTCTCGGATCAAGGTGTAAAACCAGACCCAAGGAAAATATCAGCCATAGTGAATATGGAACGTCCTAACAACAAAGATGTCAGAAGATTCCTAGGAATGATTACTTACTTAGGAAAGTTTATTTCTCAAATCTCTGAACGAACAGCCTCTCTTAGATGGTTGTTGGACAAAGATAACGAGCGGATGTGGTCACATGAACAAGAAGAAACAGATCATTACAGAGCAACCAGTGCTAAAATTCTTTGATCCTGCGAAAAGAATAAGAATTTCAGCAGATGCTTCGCAATTTGGCCTAGGCTCAGTGCTGTTACAAGAACATGAGGATACATGGCAACCAGTAATCTATGCATCAAGAGCACTGACAAGTGCTGAAACAAGGTATGCTCAGATAGAAAAAGAACTTCTAGCGATCACATATGCATGTGAGCGATTTCATCAGTTTGTGTATGGTCAAACATTTACAGTGGAAACTGACCACAAGCCATTGGTAGCTATCATGACTAAATCATTACATGACTGTCCCATGAGAATTCAATGAATGCTTATCAGACTACAGAAATATGATGTACACTTGCTGTACTGTCCCGGCAAATACATGTACATTGCTGATACACTTTCTCGTGCTGTGGACAAAAGTGAAGGTTCCAAAAGTCTGATGGATGAAGAGATAGAAGCCTATGTTAATTTGATCGTAGCTTCTATACCAGTGTCTCTTGCAAGACAAGAACAGATTAGGAAAGAAACTGAGACAGATGACACAATGAAAGTGTTGAAAGATATCATTCTGAAAGGTTGGCCAGCAGAAAAACATGCGTGCCCGCTGTCTATCCATGATCATTGGATGTACCGCAGTGACCTTACAGTTGTCGATGGTATTATTTACAAAGGCAATAGGTTTGTCATACCTGCACGTCTAAGAAAAACTATGCTGTGCAAGATACATGAAGGCCACTTAGGAGAAGAAAAATGTAAGCGGAGAGCACGTAAAGTTATGTATTGGCCAAGAATGAACCAAGACATAGCACAGACTACAGCTACATGTGAATTATGTCTTACGTATAGACCGAAACAACAAGTCGAGCCACTGAGTCCTCACACAGTGCCAGAGAGACCGTACCAGAAAGTTGGCGCAGATTTGTTTGATTGTAATGGGAAAACGTACATTGTCATGACTGATTATTACTCTAACTACCCTGAGGTGAAGACACTACATACAACTACTAGTATAGCCGTAATCAATTGCATAAAGTCAGTCTTTGCAAGGCATGGTGTTCCTATGGAAGTGTTCACTGACAATGGTCCTCAGTTTTCCAGTGCTGAATTTAGACAATTTGCTGATGAGTGGGAATTTGTCCATACTACGTCAAGTCCCCACTATCCACACTCAAATGGGTTGGTGGAAAGTTCACTAAAAACTGTAAAGAGTCTCATGAAAAAAGCTCAAGAAGGTAAAGAAGATTTCTACAAAAGTCTTTTAATCTACCGCAGTACACCTTTACAGAATGGACTTTCTCCTGCACAAATGCTGATGGGAAGGAGGATTAGAGCAAATCTCCGGATACATGATGAACTGCTTAATACACATAACTCAGCGTTGGTCAGACTGAGTAAGGAACGTCAACAGGCGAAACAGATACTATCCCATGACAGGCGAGCAAAAAGCTTATCTGATCTAAAATCGGGTGACCAAGTCTGTCTCAGAGATCACGAGAAAGGTATTTGGGGGCAGAAAGGTATTGTGCAAGCACAAGCAGCACCAAGATTTTATACTATACTTACAGAGCGTGGAACGGAAGTAAGAAGAAATCAGGTGGATTTAAGATCTCAACCTAACCATAATGAAGGCAACATGACTGAAGAATACCCTTCATCTGACATGTATGATGATCCTGATAATGGTGAACAAACCACGATTCTAGAAAGGTTTAACATGGTCGATGAAACACAGACTGTGTATGAAAGACCAAAAAGGGAAATACGCAGACCTGAGAGACTCATTGAAACGTGTTAGATTATGTTCTTAATATGACGTTGTTAATTGTTGCATTGAAGCGTATAGGGCTTATCTTTAAAGAAAAGAGGATGTGATGTTAGTGTATTAGAATGCTTAATATTTGTAGACACTCCCTTACTAACATGTGTAAGCCTGAATCTTCAGTGATGGTCCCGAGGACCAGGGGGATGCTGGGAAGTGGGTGGTCCAGTGTGCAGTGTGTCTGGAGTTGGTAATGGAATAAACAGCACAGCAGTGAACTCACATGTCTCTGTGTCCTGATGACTGGATTTACAAACATACAAACAAAACATATGTAATGCTTGTACATCATGTCAGTCGTCCCTTATGCTGTACACTACTGTAAGTCTCACAGCGCCCATGCACTTCCAAGGAGGGTTATTTACTGTATCTGTTTTATACAGGAAAGTAATTGCAGTCCATAACACTGATGTGGTATTTTCAGTAGAGATGAGCGGGTTCGGTTCCTCGGAATCCGAACCCGCCCGAACTTCAGTTTTTTTTACACGGGGCCGAGCGACTCGGATCTTCCCGCCTTGCTCGGTTAACCCGAGCGCGCCCGAACGTCATCATCCCGCTGTCGGATTCTCGCGAGGCTCGGATTCTATCGCGAGACTCGGATTCTATATAAGGAGCCGCGCGTCGCCGCCATTTTCACACGTGCATTGAGATTGATAGGGAGAGGACGTGGCTGGCGTCCTCTCTGTTTATAGAGAAGAGAGTGAGACTAGAGTAGAGAGAGACACAGTATTTACTTTAGTAATTTTGGGGAGCATTAGGAGGAGTACTACTACTGGCTGAAGTGATAGTGTGACTGTATATCTGACTTGTGGGGGAGACAGTGGGGAGCAGTTAGAGTCTGAGAGCAGGAGTACATATTTTAACGTACAGTGCACACTTTTGCTGCCAGAGTGCCACACTGCCATTGTGACCACACTGACCACCAGTATTTATTGTGATTGTCTGCTTAGGAGTACTACTTGCAAGTTGCTGATAGTGTGACCAGTGACCTGACCACCAGTTTAATTAATCACCACCAGTTTAATATATATATATATATATATATATATATATATATATATAATTGTATATAATATATATATAATTGTATACCACCTACCCGTGTTTTTTTTTTTTTTTCTTTCTTCTTGATACATACTACTATAGTAGCTTACTGTAGCAGTCTGCAGTGCTGCTGAGCTGACAGTGTCCAGCAGGTCCGTCATCAGTCATTACATAATAAATATATATACCTGTCCGGCTGCAGTACTAGTGATATTATATATATATATATATATTAATTTCATCTCATTATCATCCAGTCTATATTAGCAGCAGACACAGTACGGTAGTGCACGGCTGTAGCTACCTCTGTGTCGGCAGTCGCTCGTCCATCCATAATTGTATACCACCTACCCGTGTTTTTTTTTTTTCTTTCTTCTTGATACATACTACTATAGTAGCTTACTGTAGCAGTCTGCGGTGCTGCTGAGCTGACAGTGTCCAGCAGGTCCGTCATCAGTCATTACATAATAAATATATATACCTGTCCGGCTGCAGTACTAGTGATATTATATATATATATTAATTTCATCTCATTATCATCCAGTCTATATTAGCAGCAGACACAGTACGGTAGTCCACGGCTGTAGCTACCTCTGTGTCGGCAGTCGCTCGTCCATCCATAATTGTATACCACCTACCCGTGGTTTTTTTTTTTCTTTCTTCTTGATACATACTACTATAGTAGCTTACTGTAGCAGTCTGCGGTGCTGCTGAGCTGACAGTGTCCAGCAGGTCCGTCATCAGTCATTACATAATAAATATATAAACCTGTCCGGCTGCAGTACTAGTGATATTATATATATATATATATTAATTTCATCTCATTATCATCCAGTCTATATTAGCAGCAGACACAGTACGGTAGTCCACGGCTGTAGCTACCTCTGTGTCGGCAGTCGCTCGTCCATCCATAATTGTATACCACCTACCCGTGGTTTTTTTTTTTCTTTCTTCTTGATACATACTACTATAGTAGTTTACTGTAGCAGTCTGCGGTGCTGCTGAGCTGACAGTGTCCAGCAGGTCCGTCATCAGTCATTACATAATAAATATATATACCTGTCCGGCTGCAGTACTAGTGATATTATATATATATATATATATATTAATTTCATCTCATTATCATCCAGTCTATATTAGCAGCAGACACAGTACGGTAGTCCACGGCTGTAGCTACCTCTGTGTCGGCAGTCACTCGTCCATCCATAATTGTATACCACCTACCCGTGTTTTTTTTTTTCTTTCTTCTTGATACATACTACTATAGTAGCTTACTGTAGCAGTCTGCGGTGCTGCTGAGCTGACAGTGTCCAGCAGGTCCGTCATCAGTCATTACATAATAAATATATATACCTGTCCGGCTGCAGTACTAGTGATATTATATATATATATATTAATTTCATCTCATTATCATCCAGTCTATATTAGCAGCAGACACAGTACGGTAGTCCACGGCTGTAGCTACCTCTGTGTCGGCAGTCGCTCGTCCATCCATAATTGTATACCACCTACCCGTGTTTTTTTTTTTTTTCTTTCTTCTTGATACATATTACTATAGCAGCTTACTGTAGCAGTCTGCGGTGCTGCTGAGCTGACAGTGTCCAGCAGGTCCGTCATCAGTCATTACATAATAAATATATATACCTGTCCGGCTGCAGTACTAGTGATATTATATATATATATATTAATTTCATCTCATTATCATCCAGTCTATATTAGCAGCAGACACAGTACGGTAGTCCACGGCTGTAGCTACCTCTGTGTCGGCAGTCGCTCGTCCATCCATAATTGTATACCACCTACCCGTGGTTTTTTTTTTTTCTTTCTTCTTGATACATACTACTATAGCAGCTTACTGTAGCAGTCTGCGGTGCTGCTGAGCTGACAGTGTCCAGCAGGTCCGTCATCAGTCATTACATAATAAATATATATACCTGTCCGGCTGCAGTACTAGTGATATTATATATATATATATTAATTTCATCTCATTATCATCCAGTCTATATTAGCAGCAGACACAGTACGGTAGTCCACGGCTGTAGCTACCTCTGTGTCGGCAGTCGCTCGTCCATCCATAATTGTATACCACCTACCCGTGGTTTTTTTTTTCTTTCTTCTTGATACATACTACTATAGTAGCTTACTGTAGCAGTCTGTGGTGCTGCTGAGCTGACAGTGTCCAGCAGGTCCGTCATCAGTCATTACATAATAAATATATATACCTGTCCGGCTGCAGTACTAGTGATATTATATATATATATATTAATTTCATCTCATTATCATCCAGTCTATATTAGCAGCAGACACAGTACGGTAGTCCACGGCTGTAGCTACCTCTGTGTCGGCAGTCGCTCGTCCATCCATAATTGTATACCACCTACCCGTGTTTTTTTTTTTCTTTCTTCTTGATACATATTACTATAGCAGCTTACTGTAGCAGTCTGCGGTGCTGCTGAGCTGACAGTGTCCAGCAGGTCCGTCATCAGTCATTACATAATAAATATATATACCTGTCCGGCTGCAGTACTAGTGATATTATATATATATATATTAATTTCATCTCATTATCATCCAGTCTATATTAGCAGCAGACACAGTACGGTAGTCCACGGCTGTAGCTACCTCTGTGTCGGCAGTCGCTCGTCCATCCATAATTGTATACCACCTACCCGTGGTTTTTTTTTTCTTTCTTCTTGATACATACTACTATAGTAGCTTACTGTAGCAGTCTGCGGTGCTGCTGAGCTGACAGTGTCCAGCAGGTCCGTCATCAGTCATTACATAATAAATATATATACCTGTCCGGCTGCAGTACTAGTGATATTATATATATATATATTAATTTCATCTCATTATCATCCAGTCTATATTAGCAGCAGAAACAGTACGGTAGTCCACGGCTGTAGCTACCTCTGTGTCGGCAGTCGCTCGTCCATCCATAAGTATACTAGTATCCATCCATCTCCATTGTTTACCTGAGGTGCCTTTTAGTTGTGCCTATTAAAATATGGAGAACAAAAATGTTGAGGTTCCAAAATTAGGGAAAGATCAAGATCCACTTCCACCTCGTGCTGAAGCTGCTGCCACTAGTCATGGCCGAGACGATGAAATGCCAGCAACGTCGTCTGCCAAGGCCGATGCCCAATGTCATAGTACAGAGCATGTAAAATCCAAAACACCAAATATCAGTAAAAAAAGGACTCCAAAATCTAAAATAAAATTGTCGGAGGAGAAGCGTAAACTTGCCAATATGCCATTTACCACACGGAGTGGCAAGGAACGGCTGAGGCCCTGGCCTATGTTCATGGCTAGTGGTTCAGCTTCACATGAGGATGGAAGCACTCAGCCTCTCGCTAGAAAAATGAAAAGACTCAAGCTGGCAAAAGCACCGCAAAGAACTGTGCGTTCTTCGAAATCCCAAATCCACAAGGAGAGTCCAATTGTGTCGGTTGCGATGCCTGACCTTCCCAACACTGGACGTGAAGAGCATGCGCCTTCCACCATTTGCACGCCCCCTGCAAGTGCTGGAAGGAGCACCCGCAGTCCAGTTCCTGATAGTCAGATTGAAGATGTCAGTGTTGAAGTACACCAGGATGAGGAGGATATGGGTGTTGCTGGCGCTGGGGAGGAAATTGACAAGGAGGATTCTGATGGTGAGGTGGTTTGTTTAAGTCAGGCACCCAGGGAGACACCTGTTGTCCGTGGGAGGAATATGGCCGTTGACATGCCTGGTGAAAATACCAAAAAAATCTGCTCTTCGGTGTGGAAGTATTTCAACAGAAATGAGGACAACATTTGTCAAGCCGTGTGTTGCCTTTGTCAAGCTGTAATAAGTAGGGGTAAGGACGTTAACCACCTCGGAACATCCTCCCTTATACGTCACCTGCAGCGCATTCATAATAAGTCAGTGACAAGTTCAAAAACTTTGGGCGACAGCGGAAGCAGTCCACTGACCAGTAAATCCCTTCCTCTTGTAACCAAGCTCACGCAAACCACCCCACCAACTCCCTCAGTGTCAATTTCCTCCTTCCCCAGGAATGCCAATAGTCCTGCAGGCCATGTCACTGGCAATTCTGACGATTCCTCTCCTGCCTGGGATTCCTCCGATGCATCCTTGCGTGTAACGCCTACTGCTGCTGGCGCTGCTGTTGTTGCTGCTGGGAGTCGATGGTCATCCCAGAGGGGAAATCGTAAGACCACTTTTACTACTTCCACCAAGCAATTGACTGTCCAACAGTCCTTTGCGAGGAAGATGAAATATCACAGCAGTCATCCTGCTGCAAAGCGGATAACTGAGGCCTTGACAACTATGTTGGTGTTAGACGTGCGTCCGGTATCCGCCGTTAGTTCACAGGGAACTAGACAATTTCTTGAGGTAGTGTGCCCCCGTTACCAAATACCATCTAGGTTCCACTTCTCTAGGCAGGCGATACCGAGAATGTACACGGACGTCAGAAAAAGACTCACCAGTGTCCTAAAAAATGCAGTTGTACCCAATGTCCACTTAACCACGGACATGTGGACAAGTGGAGCAGGGCAGGGTCAGGACTATATGACTGTGACAGCCCACTGGGTAGATGTATGGACTCCCGCCGCAAGAACAGCAGAGGCGGCACCAGTAGCAGCATCTCGCAAACGCCAACTCTTTCCTAGGCAGGCTACGCTTTGTATCACCGGTTTCCAGAATACGCACACAGCTGAAAACCTCTTACGGCAACTGAGGAAGATCATCGCGGAATGGCTTACCCCAATTGGACTCTCCTGTGGATTTGTGGCATCGGACAACGCCAGCAATATTGTGTGTGCATTAAATATGGGCAAATTCCAGCACGTCCCATGTTTTGCACATACCTTGAATTTGGTGGTGCAGAATTTTTTAAAAAACGACAGGGGCATGCAAGAGATGCTGTCGGTGGCCAGAAGAATTGCGGGACACTTTCGGCATACAGGCACCACGTACAGAAGACTGGAGCAACACCAAAAACGCCTGAACCTGCCCAGCCATCATCTGAAGCAAGAAGTGGTAACGAGGTGGAAATCAACCCTATATATGCTTCAGAGGTTGGAGGAGCAGCAAAAGGCCATTCAAGCCTATACAATTCAGCACGATATAGGAGGTGGAATGCACCTGTCTCAAGCACAGTGGAGAATGATTTCAACGTTGTGCAAGGTTCTGCTGCCCTTTGAACTTGCCACACGTGAAGTCAATTCAGACACTGCCAGCCTGAGTCAGGTCATTCCCCTGATCAGGCTTTTGCAGAAGAAGCTGGAGACATTGAAGGAGGAGCTAACACGGAGCGATTCCGCTAGGCATGTGGGACTTGTGGATGGAGCCCTTAATTCGCTTAACAAGGATTCACGGGTGGTCAATCTGTTGAAATCAGAGCACTACATTTTGGCCACCGTGCTCGATCCTAGATTTAAAACCTACCTTGGATCTCTCTTTCCGGCAGACACAAGTCTGCTGGGGTTCAAAGACCTGCTGGTGAGAAAATTGTCAAGTCAAGCGGAACGCGACCTGTCAACATCTCCTCCTTCACATTCTCCCGCAACTGGGGGTGCGAGGAAAAGGCTCAGAATTCCGAGCCCACCCGCTGGCGGTGATGCAGGGCAGTCTGGAGCGACTGCTGATGCTGACATCTGGTCCGGACTGAAGGACCTGACAATGATTATGGACATGTCGTCTACTGTCACTGCATATGATTCTCTCCCCATTGAAAGAATGGTGGAGGATTATATGAGTGACCGCATCCAAGTAGGCACGTCACACAGTCCGTACTTATACTGGCAGGAAAAAGAGGCAATTTGGAGGCCCTTGCACAAACTGGCTTTATTCTACCTAAGTTGCCCTCCCACAAGTGTGTACTCCGAAAGAGTGTTTAGTGCCGCCGCTCACCTTGTCAGCAATCGGCGTACGAGGTTACTTCCAGAAAATGTGGAGAAGATGATGTTCATTAAAATGAATTATAATCAATTCCTCCGTGGAGACATTGACCAGCAGCAATTTCCTCCACAAAGTACACAGGGAGCTGAGATGGTGGATTCCAGTGGGGACGAATTGATAATCTGTGAGGAGGGGGATGTACACGGTGATATATCGGAGGATGATGATGAGGTGGACATCTTGCCTCTGTAGAGCCAGTTTGTGCAAGGAGAGATTAATTGCTTCTTTTTTGGTGGGGGTCCAAACCAACCCGTCATTTCAGTCACAGTCGTGTGGCAGACCCTGTCACTGAAATGATGGGTTGGTTAAAGTGTGCATGTCCTGTTTATACAACATAAGGGTGGGTGGGAGGGCCCAAGGACAATTCCATCTTGCACCTCTTTTATCTTTTTTTCTTCTTTGCGTCATGTGCTGTTTGGGGAGTGTTTTTTGGAAGGGCCATCCTGCGTGACACTGCAGTGCCACTCCTAGATGGGCCAGGTGTTTGTGTCGGCCACTAGGGTCGCTTATCTTACTCACACAGCTACCTCATTGCGCCTCTTTTTTTCTTGGCGTCAAGTGCTGTTTGGGGAGTGTTTTTTGGAAGGGCCATCCTGCGTGACACTGCAGTGCCACTCCTAGATGGGCCAGGTTTTTGTGTCGGCCACTAGGGTCGCTTATCTTACTCACACAGCTACCTCATTGCGCCTCTTTTTTTCTTTGCGTCATGTGCTGTTTGGGGAGTGTTTTTTGGAAGGGCCATCCTGCGTGACACTGCAGTGCCACTCCTAGATGGGCCAGGTGTTTGTGTCGGCCACTAGGGTCGCTTATCTTACTCACACAGCTACCTCATTGCGCCTCTTTTTTTCTTTGCGTCATGTGCTGTTTGGGGAGTGTTTTTTGGAAGGGCCATCCTGCGTGACACTGCAGTGCCACTCCTAGATGGGCCAGGTGTTTGTGTCGGCCACTTGGGTCGCTTATCTTACTCACACAGCTACCTCATTGCGCCTCTTTTTTTCTTTGCGTCATGTGCTGTTTGGGGAGTGTTTTTTGGAAGGGCCATCCTGCGTGACAATGCAGTGCCACTCCTAGATGGGCCAGGTGTTTGTGTCGGCCACTAGGGTCGCTTATCTTACTCACACAGCTACCTCATTGCGCCTCTTTTTTTCTTTGCGTCATGTGCTGTTTGGGGAGTGTTTTTTGGAAGGGCCATCCTGCGTGACACTGCAGTGCCACTCCTAGATGGGCCAGGTGTTTGTGTCGGCCACTAGGGTCACTTAGCTTAGTCATCCAGCGACCTCGGTGCAAATTTTAGGACTAAAAATAATATTGTGAGGTGTGAGGTATTCAGAATAGACTGAAAATGAGTGGAAATTATGGTTTTTGAGGTTAATAATACTTTGGGGTCAAAATGACCCCCAAATTCTATGATTTAAGCTGTTTTATAGTGTTTTTTGAAAAAAACACCCGAATCCAAAACACACCCGAATCCGACAAAAAAAATTCGGTGAGGTTTTGCCAAAACGCGGTCGAACCCAAAACACGGCCGCGGAACCGAACCCAAAACCAAAACACAAAACCCGAAAAATTTCAAGTGCACATCTCTAATTTTCAGTACTGTACAGTATACAGTACTAAAATTTGAACATCAGGTACTATATAGTAAACATGTACAGTATTAACTTTTATCATAAAACTCTTACAAATTTTCAGATGTGTAAATTTTAGACTACAGTATTCACAAATGTTTTTTCTCCATACAGGAATTACAGTTGGACAACATGCCAGTAACTATCAACAAAACTATGAGCAAGAGAATCGCCAACATGAAAAAAGAAAATAAAACCATCAAAGAGATCCATGCATGGCTCAAGGAAAGTGGCATTATAGTCACTTTAGAAATGGTGCGCTATCATGCTTTCGAGAGAACAACGCCCAGATTTGTATTTCCTACAAAATGCACATGGTACGTACTGTTCAGTACTGTAATGTTTAAATGACTTGCTGTATACAATAGACAATTTTTTCGAAATAAAAAAAAAAATAACACTTCATCTAACTGATTGTGCTGTTCATTAATTCATATTTTTCATACTGTATTGTACTGTAGGAGAGTGCAACAAATTGTGGAGGAACTAACTCGTGAGGATGATGAGCGTACTGCTTTGCAAATAAAACAAATTCTCCATTCCAAGTATGACCTGAGCATGTCGGCCACCAGCGTCAGAAGGATGCGACGGAAAATGGGATGGACCTTTGGCGCAACAAGGTAAAATACTGAAAGCAGTATAAACCATACAGTAAATGCACTCTTATTCACTGTTAATAATCCCTTGATAAGTGATATAACAATGACATAAATCATTATACAGAGTGTGTACTTTATACTATATACAGTGTGTGTGTGTGTGTATATATATATATATATATATATATCCCAAAAGAGATACCTATAGGCACTCAGAGACAGCAATGAAGCATTGCCGGCTTATTGTGATGATTACATACTGTATACTGTGTTTGTGTGTGTGTATATATATATATAAATATATATATATAGTACTGTGTATATACTGTAATGTATATACAGTTTAATGTATACAGTAGGTATATAGGCCCTCATTCCGAGTCGTTCGCTCTGTATTTTTCATCGCATCGCAATGAAAATCCGCTTAGTACGCATGCGCAATATTCGCACTGCGACTGCGCCAAGTAATTTAACAATGAAGATAGTATTTTTACTCACGGCTTTTTCATCGCTCCGGCGATCGTAATGTGATTGACAGGAAATGGGTGTTACTGGGCGGAAACACGGCGTTTTATGGGCGTGTAGATGAAAACGCTACCGTTTCCGGAAAAAACGCAGGAGTGGCTGGAGAAACGGGGGTGTGTCTGAGCGAACGCTGGGTGTGTTTGTGACGTCAAACCAGGAACGACAAGCACTGAACTGATCGCACAGGCAGAGTAAGGTTGAAGTTACTCAGAAACTGCAAAGTAGTTTGTAATCGCAATATTGCGAATACATCGGTCGCAATTTTAAGAAGCTAAGATACACTCCCAGTAGGCGTAGGCTTAGCGTGTGTAACTCTGCTAAATTCGCCTTGCGACCGATCAACTCGGAATGAGGGCCATAATACAGTATACTGCACATACAGTCTACTGTATATACAGTAATCTCTTTCATTACTGTATCTGATTCATTATTTTTGGCTCTTCACAGGATATCTCCCATGATAAGAGATGTGAATAAAGAAAAGAGAGTTGAACAGGCACGGCGATGGATTTAGAGTGGTGAAACATTTCATGATGTAATTTTCACAGATGAATCGTCTGTTGCCCTTGAGCGGTTCTCCAGAATGTCATTCCGGAAATGTAACCATATCTCATTAAAACCACGCCCAAAGAATCCATTGAAAGTCCATGTATGGGGATTCATATCACGATTAGGTGCTGGTCCCCTATTATTTTTCAAAGGTACTATACTTTATTCTGTGCCTGTGTTCTGTAAAAATACATGCTGTACTGTAGAGTACATGTAACTGCACAATAAAATGAGTTGCTTATTAATGAACAACATTTTTTTATTTCTGTAGGGATCATGGATAAGAAATTTTTCCAAGAAACAATAGTAGAGGGATGTATGGTGCCATTTGTGAATAAATATTACCCAACTCACCATAGGATATTCCAAGACAATGATTCTAAACACTCCGCCTCAGCCAAATTTATGGAAGAGAAAGGTATGAATTGGGAACGCACACCACCAGAGTGAGTATTCTTTTAACAGTGTACAAGTAAAATTTTGGATAGCACTCCAGTACTGTAAATGTATTTTTTGGTTTAATAAACAGTACAATACTGTATGTTTAATTTTCTCTATTTAATGTCATTAATTGACTAACATTTTTTTCTATACACTTTTTTTTTTTTTTAGATCACCAGACATGAATCCAATTGAATTAGTGTGGGCTCAATTGAAGAGATACATTAGGAGTGTTGCGAAGCCAACAACAAAACAGCAGCTGTTGGATGGGATACAGAAATTTTGGCTAGAAGTACTCACACCTGAACATTGTAATAATTATATAAATCACCTGTATAAAGTATTACCTGTTATAGTCGAAAGAAATGGTCAAGAAACAAATATGTAGTTCTGTACTATATTTTCTGTTTAAAATTTAAAATTGGTGCATTATTAAAAATGTTTAAAAATTGCCTTTGTCTGATTATTGCATAAGCTAATGTAGAATATTATACAGTAGTAATGTTATTGATGTGTATGAACAGTTATTTTCAGTTTTATAAGTCCTGAATAAGGGTACTGTACATTTTTGATCAGTACAGTACATGGAATCGGATGTTGTAATAAATACATTTTTTTACATTAATATTGATGCTTTTCCAATAAATATTCCATTATACAGTATGAAATGGTACAGTACATGGGGGTAACTAACTGTACAGTATGATGTGCCGTTATGGAGGAGAAATACTGTATACACTAAATGTACAGTAAAATATTTTTTCTTATTACAAACACACAAATGCATCCCAGACGGAAATCTGCTATACACAGCAGACAGCTTATGGTGACAGAACTTACCTACTGTATCCCCACCCATAGTCGTGGTATATTTTAGCTAGCCTAATGAGACACTCCTGCAGCATTGCCAATGATTCATGTAAAACCTGTGTGCAAACAGTATCTCTATTGAATGCAAAGTACAGTAAGAGTACAGTATACAGTATTACCAGAGCCATACCTGACCAACATGATGCCCAGCATTGCCAATGATTCATGTAAAACCTGTGTGCAAACAGTATCTATATTGAATGCAAAGTACAGTAAGAGTACAGTATACAGTATTACCAGAGCCATACCTGACCAACATGATGCCCTAGGCTAGATTTTGGCTGATGCCCCCTTGCACAGATGCTAGTTCCGCCTCTAACCCTGCACCCCTTTCCCAGCACCATCACCCATTTTGGCGCTCCTACCCCCTATATTTTAAAAAGGAACAATGTGCACATTTAGTGCCAGCCCAAAACAGTGCATGTTCTTGCTGGGAAGGGGCATGGCAACACAATAATTCCCCCAGTTGAAATGACACAAACACAGTACTGCAACTTTATTCACATTATATCATGTAACAGTGTCTCTTATTCTCGTTACATCATATGATAGTACCACATTGCCCCTTATTCACATTATACCCCACCACATTGATCTTTATTTACATTAGACCATGCAGTAGTGCCCTTTCTTTATGTTACGCCAGAAAATATTGTAGTACACCTTATACACCTAATGCCGCACATTAGTAATGCATTTCATATTTCAATTTTCATATTTCATTTCATAGAGCCGCAGTCACACACAGAATATAGGCATGTAGCATCTCATTTTATTCAGCAGAAGCTGATTATTCCCCGTTTGGCGGCTCTGTATATTACAATAGAAAAAAATAATAGTGTCAGTGAAAAAACACCTCATGACAGATACTGTACACAAGCTCATGTCTAAATGTACAGTAAGCAGTGATCCCTTGCCATTGGCTTTATATTAAGCCTTAATGGCTAGGGAACTTGGCCGCTGACTTACTGTACTGTACCACATCCCTAACTTTAATAAACCACACTGTTGCTTAAACTCCTTGTTTTGGGTCTGTATACTGTACATTATACAGCATTTATTATTTGATCATTCTATGGGATCTCATTGCCTCTGTGTACTGTTATTTTAGCTAGGGGATTGTGATGCTCCTTCAGCATTGCCCCGTAGCCTGCAAAACTTATGCTATCTCTCACACCATATCCGAGCGCTGCCTGCCACGTGGTGGGGGTTCAGGGGCGGCGGCCATTTTGCCAGTGTGCTATGTGATCGAGTCCGGTGTACCGTAATGTGCATAGACCTCGCTTATCCCTATCGCCCCTGTGTATTTTAGCTAGGGGATTGTGACGCTCCTTCAGCATTGCCCCGTAGCCTGCAAAACTTATGCTATCTCTCACTCCATATCCGAGTGCATAGACCTCGCTTATCCTGTGTATGTTAGCTAGGGGATTCTGACGCTCCTTGTCACGATCCGGGTACTGAGACACCATTTTCCCTTCTGGATGCACGTCCTCCATGGGCCTCTGCTGCCGCTCCTATCTCGCTGACCGCCGCGCGCCGCTGGGTGCATGTGATTCAGCTACTGCGGCCTTCATCGTCATTGTTACATCTTTCCTATAGTAGTTTATTCCCCTTCTGTGTGTGTTCATGGGCGCAGCCATATTGGACTTCGGTCACATGACATTGTTTCTCCTATCTGCGGTGCTGACAAGTGCTGGAGCCTAATTGCCCACCAATCCCCTCTAACCTGTGGGTTTAAATAGCCTGTCCCAGCACTGAAGGATGTCAGTGCTTCAATTGTTATCAGTGATTCCAGCCTGCAAGCTTCACTACAGGCTTTCTCCTGCAGTTCCATTCTGCAGTTCAGCCTGACTCCCTGGTGATTACACTCTGCAGTGTAACCAGACTCTCCAGAGATTAACCCTTTACAAGTCTACTCTGATTCCTGTGTTTGAACTCTGGCTTTTCAGTAGCCATCCTTCATTTCTCAATTACCAGCGCACTCCAGCTTCATTCCTCATTTACCTACGAACCCCAGCCTCATTTCTCATCCTCCAGCGAACCCTAGCTTCCTTTATTGTTTACAGGACTTTCCTCCATATTCCAGGTTACTGGTATTAACCAGTTGTGCACCTAATTATTACTTGTGACCTTCCATTATTCTTTTGCACGTTATTTGACTTTTTATTTAATAAAAGCACTTAAGGCATTTCCAGTTGTCATGGTCACGCCCTCGGGCATTCATTGCTACTGTCATTATGCATGTCCAGGAGTCCCATAGCTCCTCCTAAATTCAAGTACCCATCAGCCCCTACAACTGAGGCTCCCAGTCATTGTCACCAGCCCTCAGTTGTGACACTCCTTCAGCACTGCCCCGTTGCCCGCAAAATCTATGCCGTCACTCGCTCCATAGCGGAGGGCCTCCATGGGGCAAGGAGTCACAGGCGGTAGCCATTTCAATTGAGTCTACCCTGCTACAGAATTGTATGTGTACCGTATGGTGCATAGAACCTTAACAGTACATCCGCTCCTGCAGCTTTGCCCTGGTTTATGTGAATAAAAATAATAATAAAATGTCTGGAAAAAACTAACATGCATTCGTACTTTAGGAATCGAACCCGGGACTCTTGAGTATAGGAAGCGGAACACTTCACCACTTTGCCGCAGACAGATGAATAAATCCATTGGTTTTGATTATGCCATAATGGCTACGGGATTAGGATGCTAACATACTGTACAATATTCCTAATATCATTAGGCAATAATGAACTTCTAACACGTCCATTTGCGTCAGTGTACACTACTGGTTTTATGTTGCTTTGTCTTCGGGACTTGGACGCTTACATATTCCTAAAGTACTGTAAATGGACCATATATGCTGTACTATTTGCGTCTGTACTGTATATACTGTATTAAATAATGCAGCGTAATGAGACGCTGTACATACTGTATGCAGCGTAATGAGACGCACTAGTAAAGTAGTCCTTACTATATATTTCAGTATTGTATTTTACGGGAGACCACACGCATGCACAGTGGTGATTGTAAAAAGCGACATCTGGTGGATGATCGCAGGTATTACACGTAAAGGTAACGCCAAACGCTCTATCTGCCTCCGTGCGATTAGATACGCCTCTCTGTGACTAGGCGCGCCTCCCTACGCCCCAGTACGATGCGTATGCTCGATCGGGACAAAAGCCTCAGCCAGTCAAGATAAAGGTGGCTACATCTGTACATGCACTGGCCCTTTCCAGTCTCTTGCAGCGGCAGCCAGGAGCATCTCTGAGCCCAGCAGGTGTATTCAGCCTCCCGTCGAGCACATGATCAGTGTCACAGACTCTGCTGGTCAGCTGGGCTATTTAGGGTCATCTAAATGCCCCAGCTGGATCCTCCTAGTATACAGTCAGGCGTGCTCTGTCCATTTCGGGGTGCTGTGTCCGCAGCTCATATTCTTATGTTATAACTTATTATCCTATTTTCATAATTCTTCTTATCACAACATTGTCATTCATTCAAATTAATATTATTAATATAACTAAACTCTTCACACTTGAATAGCGCACCTTCTGCATTTCGAAGATTTCCTTCAGCAACAGAAGAACTTGATCCAAATAAATTAAAATCATGATTACAGCATCTAAAATATTGTCTTTTTTTATTCTTCTTTTCCTAATTCATCTTTTTGTGAACTGAAATCTTGAGCCTTGCCTAATGCGTAGTTTTTTTAAATACATTCTTTTTTAAATATTTTGTACTGTGTCCGTCCTCCCAGTATATACTGTACATCCAAGGGCAGCAGCTGCTCCGTCAATTTAGGGGTGTTCTGTCCATCCATCCAGGAGCTTTGGCCCAGTTTTAAAAAAAGAAATAAAATATTGTGTGCTGTACTCCAGTATATTATACTGTACTGGGCCTGCTGCTTCGCCCTCCAGTGACAAGGGCTGCACTGTGTTCAGTCCATCCGTTCATGTAGGCTCTGCCCCAGTGTTTAGAAAAATTAAAAGTATTTTTATTAATAATATAAAAAATATCTATATTGTATTTTATGCTGTACCCCAGTATACTGTACATCCAGGTTCCCGAATGCGTTGGAAACTCTGAGTACACACTGGAGGGTGGGCAACCTTAAGTATGCAAAGCCTGTTTTTGCAAGGGCACTAGCGCACGCAGGGGTGGTTTCTGAGCACCTGGAAACCCCCCATAGCTGCCAATTAATTGACGCAGCTGACGGATTTAATTTTGTTTTATTTTTTTGAGCCAGAGGAGTGATGCAGCAGCTGCCTCCCTTGAATCTACAGAGACGGCTGGCAGTGGCAGCAGGCTGAAGCTGGGGGGAGCTGCAGCACGCAACTCCTCCCAGGTATTTCTCATGGGGCTGTGAGAGCCGGCCGGGTGAAGTACACTCTTCTGCAGTCTGTCCCGCACGATAGCCACGGTAAGGTAGCACATGCATTGAGCTGCACTGTGTGTGGCACATGTGGGTGGTTCAGGGGTGGGGGAGTTATTTTTAATTGAAAGAGAAGAGATACAGTAGTGTGAAAATCTGTGTAATACTAGAGGTGCCATATTAATTCATAAACAAATAACCCCACAAAGTTGTTTTACTTTAAAAAATAAATAAAGGAAATAGAAAAATGTAAGCTATTTTGGATTATTGTTCAAAAATGTTACGGTCTCTACAATTGGTTAAGTGTACAGTATATAATGTATGTAATTGTAAATTTCTGGGGATATGTATATATATATATATATATATATATACACACACACACACACACACACACTCACTCAGGGCCTTCCATCACTCAAAAATGAAGACCCACAGACATCAGCAGGATATTAGAGTTTTTCATGCTGTAATAACCTTTGTCTGGGATACCTTGCCTAAGATTATTCTAAACATACCTCCTAACATTTAAAAAATGGGTGACCGGGATAACTGCACAGCAAAGCCGTGCCCACACCCGGAATGGTGTGTGGCCTATTTGAAGGGAATCAAATAGGCCACATACCATTCCGGGTGTGTCACGATCATGTCCCCCATTTTCGTCACTGAGGGGGCATGCCCAGCGCTCTGTGAGCTGCTGGCATGCCTTCTCTCCCTCTGTCACCTGTGAATAAATGCTGTGACAGGAGTCTCCCAGCTGCCATGCTTCACTGTGGGACACTGCAGCCCGCGGGTGGGACAGTCCCAAAAAACGGTGACTGTCCCGCGAAATTTGGGACAGTTGGGAAGTATGTTATAAAGCAAAACGTAGTAGCCTGCGGATGTCTGTGAGTCTTCATTTGTGGGTGATGAAAAGTCTGTTAGTGCCACCATTTGTGTACTGCATAGTACACTACTGTCAGGCACCACACCTGGTTACAGAGTGCATAATACGGGTGTGCCGGACAAGAACGTGAGTATATATACACACATTAAAATGTATGTGTGTATATATATATATATAAGTAGAGAGTAAACGGCGGCACTCATGCAGACTGGTTCAGGTATATGAAGAGAAAAACGTGTCCCTTTAATAAAGGGACACGTTTTTCTCTTCATATACCTGAACCAGTCTGCATGAGTGCAGCCATTTACTCTCTACTTGTATTGTCAGCTTATGCCAAAGCTGACCAGGAGGGCACCGCAGCACATTGCAATTGTATATTTGCAGTGCCAGATTAAGGTCCTCATGGGCCTGGAGCTGACAAACAGTAAAGGCCTAGTGTGTGCCGCGGCAGGTATGAAAAGGTATGAAAAGCGCTGTGGTGTTATGACTAGTGATGTGTGGGCGTGGTCTATATAGGGGGGGTATGGCCTGTGTCACGGTTTCTCCATATTTATATTAGTGTTCATCCTGCATACCTAGCCATTGCAGTAAATTAAATTAATAATGCAGAGATCATTACAGTGACCACCATAAAATACAGATAGCATTGCACTGGCAGCCATATAATACAGAGAGCATTGAAGTGAATGCCATATAATACATAGTGCTTTACAGTGACTACTAGATAATCTAGAGAGCATTACAGTGACATTCATAATATACAGAGAGCATCAGCGGCCGTTGATAAAACAGAGAGCACTGTAGTGTCTGTCATGTTATATACCAAGCATCCAATTGACCACCACACAATACAAAGAACATTGTAAACCAATATAAAATAGACAAC
This sequence comes from Pseudophryne corroboree, assembly GCF_028390025.1. NCBI lineage: Eukaryota > Metazoa > Chordata > Amphibia > Anura > Myobatrachidae > Pseudophryne > Pseudophryne corroboree. The sequence continues at coordinate 534,623,962 of NC_086445.1, forward strand.
TCCAACTACCACCATAAAATACAGAAGACATCACAGCCACACACCATGGCTTCTGGAATTTAAAAAAAATCAGACAGCAAGAAAATATTTCTATGGTATCTATCGATAATCAGTAGTTATCGGAATTTATGGCACCGCTCAAGAGTGATGTACAGCACTAATTCACATTACACTGTACAATAGTGTCCATTATATACATTATATTATTTTTTTTAAACACATAATACCCCAAGTAGTTCAATATATACACATACTGCCCCCAGTAGTGCCAGTTACACAATGCCCCCAGTAGTACCAGTAACACAATGCCCCCAGTAATGCCAGTTGCGCAATGCCCCCAGTAGTGCTAGATACACAATGCCCCCAGTACTGCCAGATACACAGTGCCCCCAGTGGTAACAGTTACACAGTGCCCCCAGTAGTTCCAGTTACACAGTGCCCCCAGTAGTGCCAGTTACACAATGCCCCCAGCAGTGCCAGTTACACAATGCCCCCAGTAGCACCAGATACACAATGCCCCTAGTATAGTGCTCATCTCCGCTGCTGCTGCTCCTGCTGCCTATTCCAGTGTCTGAAGAGAAGGGAGGAGAGCACAGTGCGTGTCTCTCCTGCCCCTCACTGTGTCAGTCTGTCATGTTTCCGGCAGCCATTTGAAATATGGCGCCGGCTTGTGAGCCAATCAAAGCTTGTGGGGCAGCAGCCAATCATGAGCCACCGCTGCGGTCCACGAGCTCTGATTGGCTGACGGCTGAGCTACATTTTAAATTCCCGAAAAAGTGTAAGCTACTGTATGCACACAGGAGAGATCTACGCTGTGCTCTCCTCCCTTCAGATACGAGATGTGGCGGCAGCAGCAGGGTAGGCCACAGACATCCTGGAACGCCGTTGCTGATGATGTCATTTTAGAAAAGACCTTTAGGAACGGTGTTCTGGGGTTTTCCGGTCCAAAATTAGCCCTAAATAAAACAAAACAGAGAGAGAGGAAGAGAGAAGGAGAGAGAGGGGGAGCGAGGGATAGGAAATAGAGAGAGATGGAGAGGAATGGAGAGGGATAGGGAATAGAGAGAAAGAGAGAGAGAGGGGGAGGGATAGGGAATAGAGAGAGAGAGAGGGGGGGAGGGTATAGGGAATAGAAAGAGAAGGCCAGAGGAGGATGGAAAAGGAATAGAGAGAGAGAGCAAGAGGAGGGATAGGGAATAGAGAGCGACAGGAGGGAGAGGGATAGGGAATAGAGAGAGAGCGACAGGTGGGGGGAGGGATAGGGAATAGAGAGAGCGAGTGAGAGGAGTGGGGAGGATAGGGAACAGAGAAAGTTAAAGGAGGGGGGAGGAATAGGGAATAGACAGGGAGGGATAGGGAATAGAGAGAGCGAGAAGAGAGGGAATAGAGAGAGGAGGGGAGGGACAGAGAATAGAGAGATTGGGGGTGGGATAGGGAATAGAGAAAGAAGGACAGAGAAGGGGGGAGGGAAAAGGAATAGAGAGCGAGAGGAGGGATAGGGAATAGAGAGCAACAGGAGGGGGAGGGATAGGGAATAGAGAGAGAGCGACAGGTGGGGGGAGGGATAGGGAATAGAGAGAGCGAGTGAGAGGAGTGGGGAGGATAGGGAACAGAGAAAGTTAAAGGAGGGGGAGGAATAGGGAATAGAGAGAGAGCGAGAGGAGGGATAGGGAAAAGAGAGAGAGAGTGACAGGAGGGGGAGGGATAGGGAAGAGAGAGAATGAGCGAAAGGAGTGGGGAGGGATAGGGAATAGAGAGAGTGAGCAAGAGGAGTGGGGAGGGATAGGGAATAGAGAGAGCGAGTGAGGAGGGGGAGGGATAGGGAATAGAGAGAGAGGAGGGGGAGGGATAAAAGAAAAAGAGTGAGAGGAGGGGGAGGGATAGGGAAAAGAGAGAGAGCGCAAGAGGAGGGGGGAGGGATAGGCAATAGAGAGAGAGCAAGAGGAGGGGGAGGAATAGAGAGAGAGCAAATGGAGGGGGAGTGTAGGGAATAGAGAGAGAGGGGGAGTGATAGGGAATAGAGAGAGTGAGAGGAGGGGGGAGGGATAGGGAATAGAGAGATGGGGGAGGGATAGGGAATAGAGAGAGTGAGAGGAGTGGGGAGGGATAGGTAATAGAAAGAGAGGGGGAGGGATAGGGAATAGAGAGAGTGAGAGGAGGGGGAGGGATAGAGAATAGAGAGAGGGGGGAGAGATAGGGAATAGAGAGAGTGAGAGGAGGGGGGAGGGATAGGGAATAGAGAGAGGGGAAGGGATAGGGAATAGAGAGAGTGAGAGGATGGGGGAGGGATAGGGAATAGAGAGATGGGGGAGGGATAGGGAATAGAGAGAGTGAGAGGAGTGGGAGGGATAGGTAATAGAAAGAGAGGGGGAGGGATAGGGAATAGAGAGAGTGAGAGGAGGGGGAGGGATAGAGAATAGAGAGAGGGGGGAGAGATAGGGAATAGAGAGAGTGAGAGGAGGGGGGAGGGATAGGGAATAGAGAGAGGGGAAGGGATAGGGAATAGAGAGAGTGAGAGGATGGGGAAGGGATAGGGAATAGAGAGAGAGGAGGGGGTGAGAGCAGCACTGAATGAAGTAGAACATAGAGGAATGGGCACAAAACACACAAACTGGAGTGGGGGGTGTAAGTGGTGGGATAAAGAAAAAGTGTAGGCTACTGTATGCACACTCACCTAGTCTGAGTGGGATCCGCAGTGGGTGAGGAAGCAGAGGTCCCTTTTACAAGGTGGAGCCAACACAGCAGACCGAAGGTGTGACTGACTCCACGGCTGCTGTCTTCTGGCAGCCTCATCACATCACTGCGGTTGTGGGACCACTGAGTCTGCAGATCCTCTCCCCTCTCCCCCCCCCACATCTTCTGCGGTCCTAGCTCTGTGCAGAAGGCGGGAGCTACATCCAGAGGAGAGGGGGGTGGTATAGTGTCCGCAGTCTCTGCTGTTCGTGGCTGTTCGGTGCAGCGAGGGAGGGGGCGGAACTTCAGACAGCTGGGGCGGAGCTTCGGGCGGCTGGGGGACAGAGCTTCGGGCGGCTGGGGGTGAAGGTTCGGGTGGCTGGGGGCGGAGCTTCAGGATGTTTTCGGGGTGGATGGGATTTCTGTTGCTGCGGGGTGAGGAGGGGAGGTGGGAGCGGAGCAGACCGGGAGGTGAGCTGGGCTGTTAGTGGCGAGTCTGTCCTCAGCCTCGTGTGACAGGATTTGTTTTCACCTGTCAACACTGGCTGCACATCATTGCAGGTGAGGCTGTGGGCCTATTTTCATGGGAGGGCCTGGAGCTGCAGCTCCACCCGCCCCATTGTTAATCCGGCCCTGTATATTTGGAGTGCCGGAAAGACTTTTATACAGATTGATGTATAGTCAGTTAGGTTTGCTTGCTTTAATGGTTGATATTTAGGGTTTGCCTTTCGCTGCTGAAGTGTTAAGACTGCCAATATTTTTATCCATTCATTTATTTACTGTTTTGTTCAAGTTTATACACAACTGCATATGGTTTGCATTTTATCACTCATCACACACGGAGACGTCCGGGGTGTGTCTTAATTAATTGTTTTTTTAAACACATTGTCACTAATTTTTGTCATGCAGCTGTTTACACATTTCATGCACTGTTTTAGATGTGTTTTTTGTGCCTGGCAACAGCGCGCGCGCCGAGTGCAAGGTGTGTACGCTGCTGCCATGGTAACCAGTCCCCCTGTGTCCGCAGCTGCAGTGAAGGCAGGCCTCGGTGGCGCGATGACATTACTTCCTCCGTCAGGTGAGAGCCGCGACCGGAAGTGCGGGTCGCGTGTGCCGTGACGCCGCTGACACTGTGGGGCGGCTGGGGTCCTGGTAAGTAAGCTATTTAAGTTTGTTGCACTTTGTTTTTCACTAGTGTGTTGTGTCCTGAGGAAGGGGGTGCATCCCCCGAAACGTTGACTTCAATAAAACTCACCTGGCTGTTTTTCACTAATATTGTGCAAGTCTCCGAGTGCCGCCTGCTTCCTCTGTCTATATTGGTGTTCACCCCCCTGGGAGGGCACCGGAGCTCATACCCCAACGGGGAAGCAGAGTGCCGGATTCATCCATGGATTGTATGCTGTGGGTCTGTTTTTAACGCCAGACAGATTCACTTTAGTCAAGGCACCGGCATCTGTTTTTACAGCTGTACTCAGGATTACGGCCCACTGCTCACACACGGTGGGGACTTTTTGCACTATTTTGCACTGCAATATTGCACAGTCACTGCTGCACTTTATTGGCTGTTATTTGCACACCAGCAGCATTTTGCACCAACCTTATGCACAACAACTAACCTACAGCACGATGTCATCGGCTGAACCAGATTCTGGTGATGCATTGTCATATATTCTACAATGCGATACATACGATACATTAAGTTTTTCTGACTTGGAAGCAGAGCAAATTCTTTTGAAAGAACCGGTGTTTGAGGAAAGCACGGGATATTCTAATGACGAATTGTATCGTGAGCTGTTTAAATTAAAAAAAAGAGAAATAGACTTTATGTATCATGGCCGGACCCTCTCGGATTACTATCGAAACAAACAAATCCCCAGGGGGTTCCGAGTTCAGAACACTCCTACAATTGGACGCCATAACATCAACTTCTGCAAACGATGGATATCGGTCTTGAATAAATGTGCCATGAACCTAATGTTATTGGTCATTGAAGAGTCTACCCGAGAGGTTAATGATACCAGGGAGAAGTTAAGGACATTTGAAGAAAGCCACCTGAGTGTCCTCACCGCTGATAAATCTGTCAACTGGCTGGACAAACTTAAGAGCCAAATTTAATTGTACAGAACCGAGCTGGTTAAATACAAGAAGGACAAGCTTTGCAAAGTCCAAACTGACTACGAGCAACACTGTGTGTACACCTGGTTGGCCAATAGCATGGGTCCTCCTGCACAAAGAAATTACACAGGGCCACGCAGGCGTAGGACACAGAGAGCACAGTACAGCACTTCTGCCAGCGAGACCGATGAGGCATTAACATCAGAGCACACCCCTTCTACTCAGGGGGGCCCCTTTAGGGGTAAAGACCCAGGCAATTACGTCCGGCAGATGAAAAAACCCAACAGACGGGGGGGGGGCCAGTCGAGGCGGCAAGTGGGGAGGAAGACCACCCAGGTTGAGGCGGACCTAATTTTCAATCTGTCTTCAGCAGAGTTATCCCCCGCAGAGATTGCCGTATTGTCCAAAGGTCTGGCGTACATCCCCACCAAAGCCCCTGATAAATTTAAATGGAAAGTAGAGACCTTCAAATTCAATAGAACATTAAAATTTAAACAACATTTTGAGAGGAACCCGGACCACACTGTAGTTAAAGTCCTTCCAGCACAGATTCGCAAATTAGGCATAACGTCTAAGTTTGACCTCAACAGTGACGAACAGACCGCCCTCAGGTCCTTGGCAGACTGCAGGACAGAATCATCAGGGGGGCGGACAAAGGGGGTGGAATCGTGGTCCTTGATACTAAAGATTACATCTCTGAATGTAATCGCTTGCTTGCAGATAGCGACACATTTAGTTTATTGGATAGTGACCCTACATTTGTTTATATGACTACACTAGATGGTATCTTAGCAGAGGCTTTACTTGAAGGTTTGATTTCACAAGAGATCCACAATAAATTGGTGTGTGTGCACCCGGTCATTCCAATATTTTACGCCATTCCCAAAATACATAAGGACGCCCGGCACCCCCATGGCAGACCTATTATTTCTGCCAGGGGGTCGCTGTGCGAATCCATCGCCATCTTTTTGGATGCATATTTGCAGCCTTGTGTGCAAGCCACATTTACGCACCTTAAGGATTCAAATATGTTGTTGAGGAAATTATTGGCTTTTGGGCAGGTACGAGATGGCACCATACTCGCTACACTAGATGTAGCCAGTCTGTATACCTGCATTCCGCACCAGGCAGGTATATCAGCAGTCAAGGAATTGATTACCCATAACCCTGCATACACGGGGCCAGATGTTGATCTTTTTACAACGTTGTTAGAATTTACATTGACCCACAATTATTTTATCTTTAATGGCCAGTTTTTTAAACGAAACACAGGGTGTGCCATGGGGTCAGCAGTGGCCCCGTCCCTGGCAAATGCCTACATGTGGGAGGTAGAGCTGGCATTATTTTTTGAGAATCCCTCCATTTCTGAGCACATAGCACTTTACTATCGGTATATAGATGACCTGCTTTTGTTTTGGACCCATGATGAACCAATATTGGTCAAATTGATTGAAGATCACAATAGGTCATCTAGCCCAGTTAAATTATCACTATCTGTACATCCGACCAAAGTGTGTTTCTTGGGCATCAAAATCAAAATTCATAATGGATACATACAGACCTCACTGTACAGCAAACCTACGACAGCTTCCACCCCAGATCTCTGATAAGAGGTTTACCATACTTACAGTTCCTACGGGTCCGCAGGATTACCAGCGAACCAGAGGATCTTGAGATTCAGTTAAACGCTATGTCAGACAAATTTTTACAACGAGGTTATCTATCCAATATCTTGAAACAAGCACGAGCCAAAGTGATGTCCACCAATAGAATTGAGTTACTTCAGCAAGATGGCACAAAACATACAGAAGACAGGGTCACGTGGGTCAATGAATTCAACACCGCCAGTGAGATCAAAAGTAAACAGATCAAACAAATGTGGCCAATCATAGCCACAGATCCTAACCTAACCTCGCTAAGCGCAGTAAGATCATGCCATGTTATACCAGAAGCGCGAACATTAAGGATTTAGTGGTTAAAAACGATGTTACTGGTTTTAACAACTCCCCGGCCGCCACACATTTTCTTAGCCGTAAGGCAGGTTGTTTTAAGTGTTTGGGCTGCACAACGTGCAGCTACATGCTCACGGGTGATTTTATCACACACCCACACACAGGTAAAAAGATCTCCATTAGATGGCCCCTAACTTGCAGTTCAACATTTGTAATTTGTGTTTTAATCTGCCCGTGTAGTATGTACTACGTCGGCAAAACGCAGTGCCACTTTAAAGAAAGAATGGCCCAACATAGGTCAGCCATCAGGGCAGCCCTGCAAACAGGGAAAAGTGATCAACCGGTGGTACGCCACTTTGCACAGATGCGACATTCATTAACATCTGTGCGTTACAAAATAGTTGATCACATTCCAGCTGCATTACGTGGTGGTGACCGTGTCACCAAATTATTAAAACTTGAGGCAAGGTGGATTCACAAACTCAACACCATCCACCCACGGGGTCTGAATAAATATTTAAGTTTAAATTGCTTTCTATAACAGCTAAGGTACTAGAGTATTCAGCATATGGTCTGAGTCATATGTATAAGGACTGCATATATTTATCAGCCGATTAGTTTGTAAGCCTGACATAATATATTTGCATATATATATGATAAACGCATATTAATTAAAATATATCCATATATTAAATACCATATTTGATATATTAAATATTAATATTCATAAATATGATTCCATAAATCAATATTGGCGACCATGAAGGGACTTGTTATTACTGAATCTGATTATCTGATTATAATATTTATAAGGAGTAGCAGATGCTATAAGCTGGCTACCAAATCTGTAGAATCACTGTGGGGATATATCTATGAACACGTATTACCATTATGTATTTATCTTGTATTCTGTATAACCTAGGATAAATGTGTTAGTGCAATATACGTTATTTTAACTAACATAATATTTATTAGGAAGCAGCACCAATGGCTGTAAGCCTGCTGGCAGTTTACAAGATCACAGTGGAATAGGTTACAAATGAGAACTTTAGAATTTAAAGGCCTAGAATAGAAAATGTTAACAGTGGAAATGAGTATTTCCAAATAAATTAATATATGTGCCAGGTATTAGAGTTTAACCTTAAGACACCGGTCAATCTTGAGGAGAGGATACAGTGGGTACTAAAAACAAAGAATATAAAAATTTAGCATTGTAAATGATTGCAATGTTAAAAATGCAAAAGATTTCTGTAGCATTAAGGAAAATGCGCAGAACTGCGGCTTTAGAAGCCAAACAGAAATGTAAAGAAGAATCAGGTTCGCGTCTTCGAAAGGCGTGCCTGACCATTAATGCAAAAATTCATTCATTATTTAAGTCCCTTAAGCAGGAAAATAAACAGAAAAAGTGTGGGGCAAAAGCAAAAAGCCTTGCAGATTGTAAGCAAACTGTCATGACCTCTCAGGAGGAGATACAAGAAAGTACAAGGGAGAACAGTGTAGATGTAGGTGAGACTCAGGACAGCATTGTCCATGTGCAGCACACAGAGTCTGCTATGGTCACACAGACCACCAGCAGAACAGCCTCTTTGGTAAAGGAAGAAAGTAGTAATGTGCAGGATGTGTCTATCATCAAACCGCACATCAATGCAACATATGTAGGAGCAATAGGAGATGTCCCCTACACCATTTCTAGCAAGGGGAAGATCATTGTAACTCAGATTATGAGTATTCTGCTGAATACACTCTCATAGTTCACAATGTAAATGAAAAGTTTGTTATGCCCTTAGGCAAAGGTGAATTGTCAGCAGACTTAAACACAGATAGCAGCTGTAAAATGCACACAGGGGTGGAGAAGTTCCCCATGGTGAAAACTCCCATGGCAACCAGAGTTGCAAACCTTGAAATGTATTCACCTGGAAACATGTTTAAAGGGAAAATCCATGAAATTAATTCAGGAATGCATGTTTACAAACAAAGTTCCCAAACTTTTGTAACCCCCACACAACACTCAGAGACATCTAGTGATGGTGCAAATGTTTGCAGGCTCCCAGAGAGACCACATGCAGAGTGTCATTCTGCAAACCACACACCAATTAACAATGACAAAAAGTATCACCAGGATGAGAATGTTTTTATGCACTGGTGCCATAACCATTTTATTAAAGGTGTGGACAAACAGAAAGCCCTGCGACCTAAAATACATATTTGGCAAAGTCTAACAAGTTTCTCTCCCCACAAGAATATTTTTCAGGAACTACAAGATGCTTCAAGACCAAGGAGCCACGCCAAGCAGCAAACGCTATGGTTGGAGACAGTCTGGGCCCAGGCTGCGTCACAAGGGAGTATGGTCACAAGTGAAGACGGTAGTATCATTCCTTTACTTGTTAGATCCAATGTAGCCATTGTTTGCTTTGATGTTCAAATAGCCACAGTTTCCAACTTGAACCTGCATCATATCTGCAGCAACAATTGTGCTGTCAATGACAGACATTACTACAGAGAGGAAAGAATTGCTAGCTATTAAATCTTTATAACATTGGCCCTCATTCCGAGTTGTTCGCTCGCAAGGCGATTTTAGCAGTATTGCACACGCTAAGCCGCCGCCTACTGGGAGTGAATCTTAGCTTCTTAAAATTGCGAACGATGTATTCGCAATATTGCGATTACACACCTCGTAGCAGTTTCAGAGTAGCTTCAGACTTACTCGGCATCTGCGATCAGTTCAGTGCTTGTCGTTCCTGGTTTGACGTCACAAACACACCCAGCGTTCGCCCAGACACTCCTCCGTTTCTCCGGCCACTCCTGCGTTTTTTCCGGAAACTGTAGCGTTTTTTCCCACACGCCCATAAAACGGCCTGTTTCCGCCCAGTAACACCCATTTCCTGTCAATCACACTACGATCGCCGGAGCGAAGAAAAAGCCGTGAGTAAAAATCCTATCTTCATAGCAAATTTACTTGGCGCAGTCGCAGTGCGGACATTGCGCATGCGCACTAAGCGGAAAATCGCTGCGATGCGATGAAATTTACCGAGCGAACAACTCGGAATGAGGGCCATAGATCTGTAAATTCTGTACCTGATAACAAAACAGCAGATAGGACAGAATGCATAGCAAGCAATACTGTATCAGTATGTAAATAGCCATGATATTCATTGCATGTCTTTTTGTTTGAATCGTAGTAAACCCGGCAACCTGTATGATGAAGAATAAAAGACTCCAATTTACAAGGGAAAAGGTCTCCATTAACCCTTTCATCGCTGCAATCCAGCAGAATCTACGAAACTGCCCTAAAGATTGATATGTGGACACATGAAAGTTTTCCAGTTTCACAAGAAAGGGGAAGGTTTTCATTAACCCTTTCATCACAGTAATCATTACTGGTCTTTCAAACTACATGTACACCCCCACAACAGTGTACAGTACATCTCATCACTGTGATTATGCAGAACTGTCTCATCCCTTAATATTCCTTTATTCACATATATGTAAATATTTGTCTGATATATGTTATATCATTGTATTATATACCTTGTAAATATGTTATGTTTTTTTATATTACACAGTAGATACTACCTATGCTTCCTTCGTAAAAGCTTCAAAAGTAATTAAATATCTAATACAGGATGGTATACTGTGTTATAACAAATTGGGCCGAGATTATTAAGTGGGATGAATAATTCTCTTAATAAAGACTGTAACAAGTCAAAGAGAATTATTTGTAGCATAACAGGGTCACTGTATATGCACATGGCTACATATAAAATGATACTGGATGGAATTAGATATAGTCAAAGCCATTCCTAAATGATATTTAATATCTGTTTGAAGCAAAATTATATTCATTTATTGTATTGATAGGATGTTGCCATATACATGTCAAATCATTTTAAATAGCATTATTAGTCAAAATATAGGTAGGATAGGAAACGCCTTTATATGGGTTAAACTGGTATAGGGTTATTTTAGATTGAGATATATAAAATAGAGACAAGGTAGCATAAGGAGATTTAAGACTGCATGGTAATTTATTCAGTGAGGAAATACAGTAAACAGAGTAGGTGTACTACTCATAGCCATTTGTGGTACCAGTGCTCAAAGACCATTAATAGTTATTGTCAACAACCAAAGAAAACAAAAAAAGACTTTGTTTTTATATGCCTGTTCTATTCAATATCACAACCTGTTTTGTGCAAAGCAATATGGACACTTGTCACAACTGCGGCATTGGATAAACGCAAAGGAAACAGAACTGCTAAAGACTGTATAAAGGCTATTACTATTACCGAGGGTCATCACAAGTACTGAGTTGCAAACTCAAGATCACAGTACGCAAAATACACAGCCCTCTGCGTCAAACAGCGAAATGGCAAGCAAAGGAGCAGCTGCTATGAAGAATTCTACTTCAACTGCCTCCATGATGCAAACGTAATACGTCTCCAATGGCAAGCAAGCCACACAAATGACAGTACTCTCCCAGTAAATTGCTACAGGCCAAGCAAAAATGTCCAAACATATTGATCCTTAGACACCAAAGGTCTACAAGCAATGGTATTTCTAAATGTCTGTAGAAATTAGTTTTCCTCATGAATACTGAATAAAAGCCTCAGTCTGGTCTGCTTTAGTTAAAAAGTAAAATAAAGTAAAATAAGGTTAGGTAAGCTAAGAATTTTTAGAGATTTTTAAAATCACAATGGTTATTATTATTACACTTATGGTTTATATTATGGTTACAACAAGAGTTATGTTTTGAAGAAATGTATTTGGAAGCAATTATGCTTGTTTAATGTGTGGCCAATTAAAATAATTTCTCATGGCCACAAGGGGGCGACTGTTGCCATATAGGTAATTGTCCGCACTCAGTATAATATTAGGGCAATGGATATTGTCCGAATTAAAATATAATTAATTATAAATAGGCGATGTAACCATAGTGAATAGTATAGTGGATATATATAGTAAGGAATAGATATGAAATAAGTTTGAATGTATAAGTTAAATGTTTAGAAGATTTAAGAAATTAGGTTTGTATATGTGTTTATATGTTTATACTGTATATATTTGTGTTTTACTGCAAGATGGTAAAACATAGTGTAGGGAACAGGTTTACTCTGCACTAGCCATAAATAAGGCTAGAGAGGTCACAGTATAACAAAGAATGCATTTACAATCAAATGGACACTGGAATCCACAGGTGTACATTTAGATCAGAAACAAGATTTGCAACACCTCTGGCAATTATAAAACTAGCTGGTCAATGGTCCAGTTGTAGGTCAGATCATGGGTCATAAAACAGTAGCTTACATTAGCTGCTACAAAAAGAGATCACGTCCATTGATAAAACATTCTTCAGGCAAACAAATATTGTTACACTTCAAATAACCAAAGGAAGGTCTTTGATGTACAGTATAAGGAAAGGACACGTTTTATGGCACCAAACCTGCTTGAGCAGAATATCCAACTTGGAGCAGAGCATGTTTTAAGACACCTTGGAATGTAAATGGCACACCTATAATTATATTTTGTACTAAGAACTATGAGAATATGATAGTTTGAATTGGTAAAATATAGGATAAAAGGAGCAGACTTTTTAGTTAGAAGGAGAAGAATGAAGGAAGGTCGGTCAGGAAGAGAAGAAGTCATGAAGAGGGGAAGGAGAGATGCAGAAGGAAAGGATTTGTAACTTGCAAGTATACACTTTATGTTAGCAATTGAAACTGTTTGTGAAACTTATGTCATGTTGTTGTTATGCACACCAGTGCCTGCAGGAAAGTACTGGTGTCAGGACTGTTATGCACTCCAGTGCCTGCAGGAATGTACTGGTGTTTGAACTGTTATGCAAAACAAATGGACTTACAGACAGACTGGGGAATATGACATAACGTACACAGAAGGTGATAGGTTAACAAAATACACACAAAGTGAACAGAGAAGCCCAGAGGCTAAGGAACTGGGTATCTCCCTTGTATTAGAACTGCTCAGATGGGAAAAGCAAGATGTTGTGTTTTAATACGTAGAGAACCCGAAATGCTGTTGCTAAGGGCAACAGCAAAACCCTAAAGGGTTACCAATGGGTGTGGCAGTAAACTCCTTGGTCAGAGATGGAATGATAGACACAAGGAGAGTCTCCACAATCCTAATTCTCACTTGCAGTGCACAGGTTCAGCTTACTGCCACTAAACTGACCCCTGACACCTAGCACAGTGAGACAGGATTAGACAGGCAAGTCTTAGAATACAGCCGCAAACTTGCTAAGTTCACAGAGTAGTAACAGAACCCCAGCAAGCTAAACGACTGACTCCAGTCTTACTGCTAGGTCTGGATTGGCAGAGTGTAATACCAAATCCCCAGGCCTATTTGCAGTAAGCAACAAACAAATACAAAGCTACACAGTACTGGCTAACTTTCAGAAACTGACTAGCCAACAAAGATTCAGCAGCATCTGCTTACCCTGAGAAGAGGCCTTATAAAGCAGGTGCTGTCCACGCCCCACTCAGACCTCACAGACTGTGAGCACAAAAACCAGCACCGGATCCCCTGCCATGCACAGAGCCTATAACCACTGCACAGCAAAAGACCCGAACCGGAGTATCAGCTGCGCTCAGGTCACTCCGCTAGCACTTGTCTCCCGGTTGCCATGACGACGTGGCAGCACAGGGCAGGAGACCCTAACAGTACCCCCCCTCTGACGAGGGGTCAAAGAACCCCTACCACCGGGTTTATCGGGGAACTGCGAGAAGAAAGAGCGTATCAGTCTGGGGGCATGAAGATCACAACTGCGCACCCACGACCGCTCCTCCGGGCCATACCCCTTCCAGTGCACCAAAAATGACAGCCGACCCCGAACCACCTTGGAGTCAAGAATCCTTTCAACAACAAACTCCCTCTGGCCACGTATCAGAAGAGGGGAAGGTCTTCCACTGGAAGAAGGATTACTAATCGCCCGTTTTAAAAGGGAACAATGAAAGGTTTTATTGATACCCAAAGAACGGGGCAGATCTAACTGAAATGCCACCGGATTGATAACCCTGGTGATCTTATAAGGGCCGATGAACCGGGGGCCTAACTTATGAGATGGCTGTCTCAACTTCAAATTCTTGGTAGACAACCAGACGAAGTCTCCTAATTTGAAGCTGCAGGGTCTTTTCCGCTTATCAAAAACCCTTTTGGTCACTAATGACACAGACACAAGGGCTTTCTTCACTTTCCGCCAAATACCTCTAAGGACCGAAACCACAGAGGAACCACCAGGCGTGGAGTCCAGGGGGTCAAAAGAATTGGCCTTAGGATGATGCCCATACACACAAAGGAATGGAGAGATCCCTGTAGCAGAGTGAGCCGCGTTGTTATAGGCAAACTCCGCCATGGACAGATGAGCAATCCAGTCAGTCTGACACTTGGAGACATAACACCTGAGGAACTGCTCCAAGGACTGGTTCACCCTTTCAGTCTGCCCATTAGACTGCGGATGGTAGCCCGACGACAAGCTGACAGAAATCTGGAGATCGGAACAAAATGCCCTCCAGAATTTGGCCACAAACTGGGATCCGCGGTCAGAGACCACATCAAGTGGCAACCCGTGGAGACGCACAACATGCAGCATAAATAATTCAGACAGGCGTCTGGCCGATGGCAGCCCAACCAGTGGAACGAAGTGCGCCATCTTCGAAAACCTGTCAACAACAACCCAGATGGCTGTCATCCCCGAGGATTTGGGCAAGTCCACCACAAAATCCATTGAAATGTGGGTCCATGGCTTAGATGGGATAGAGAGTGGATGTAATGGGCCAACCGGAACCCCTCTAGGAGTCTTATTTCGGGCACAGATGTCACATGCCCGAACCCACTGATCCACATCCTTAGCCACCGAGGGCCACCACACCGCCCTAGATAGCAACTCCCGAGTTCTGGCAATACCCGGGTGACCTGCAGACTTCTTGGCATGGAATTCCAGGAACACTCGCTGTCTTAACCTAGGAGGCACAAACAAAAGACCTACCGGAAGGTCTGGAGGAGCCTGCTCCTGTGCTCTAAGGACTAATGATAAGAGGTCCTGGGTAATGCCCACTTTAATACATGATGGGGAAACAATGGGCAACGGCTCCTCGGTGGTCTCCTGGATTGGAGCAAAACTCAGCGAGAGCGCATCAGCCTTGATGTTTTTTGACCCAGGGCGATATGTTATCAAAAAATTAAAGCGAGCAAAAAACAAAGCCCATCGTGCCTGCCTGGCATTGAGACGCTTCGCTGACTCTAAATATGCCAGATTCTTATGGTCAGTGAGAATTGAGACCACAAACTTAGCCCCCTCAAGCCAGTGTCTCCACTCCTCGAGTGCATCCTTAATAGCCAACAATTCCCGGTTACCCACGTCATAATTCATCTCGGCAGGCGAAAATTTACGGGAAAAGTAAGCACAGGGATGAAGGCGATTATCAGACACTCCCATCTGAGAAAGCACTGCCCCAATACCCATCTCAGAGGCATCCACCTCCACCACAAAAGGACGCTCTGGATCTGGGTGTCGCAGCACCTTGGCCGAAACAAATGCCCTTTTAAGACGGGCAAAAGCCGCTTTAGCCTCACAAGACCAGTGAGCAACATCCGCCCCTTTCTTAGTGAGTGCCACCAAGGGCGCCACTATAGACGAAAATCCAGCGATAAATCGTCTATAAAAATTCGCAAAGCCCAGGAAACGCTGAAGCGCCTTCAAACTAGTGGGCTGCACCCAATCCAGGACTGACTGCCTGTACCTTGGAACCCTCCATTTGGAAACCTTCTGGGGAGATAATATATCCTAGAAATGCGATTTGCTGAACTTCAAATTCGCACTTCTCCAGCTTCGCCCCAAGCCGGTGGTCTCTGAGTTTCTGGAGGACTAAGCGTACATGCTTCCGATGTTCCTCCAGGGAATGGGAGAAGATTAGGATGTCATCTAAGTATACAACTAAGAATCTATCCAAATATTCCCTGAGCACATCATTCATGAAATCCTGGAAGACTGCCGGGGCATTACAGAGCCCAAAAGGCATCACCAAATATTCATAATGCCCTGAGTGGGTATTAAAGGCAGTCTTCCATTCATCCCCCTCTCTTATTCGGATTAGATTGTACGCACCGCGTAGGTCAATCTTAGAAAAAATGGTGGCAGTACGAAGCTGGTCAAACAAGACCGAAATGGGAGGCAGTGGGTATGAGTTTTTAATCGTGATACGGTTCAATTCCCTGAAGTCGATGCAGGGTCGCAACGAACCGTCCTTTTTACCCACGAAGAAGAACCCCGACCCAACTGGAGACTGTGAAGGTCTGATAAATCCCTTAGCCAAGTTCTCCTGAATGTACTCTGCCATAGCCTGAGTCTCAGGACGTGACAGGGAGTACAACCTGCTCTTGGGAAGCTGAGCATTTGGCAACAAATCAATGGCACAGTCATAGGGGCGATGGGGAGGTAGTACCTCTGCAACTTTTTTGGAGAACACGTCCGCAAAATCTGCATAACACCCTGGCAATCCTGGCAAACTTAGCTGCGAGAGCCTGACTGGAAGGCTCAAGCAACTCCTGAAACAATCAGTACCCCAACTAAGAATCTCCCCAGAGACCCAGTCAAATTGAGGATTGTGGGCCCTTAACCAGGGTAACCCCAACACCAATGGGGCAAAAGTACAGACAGTCACATAAAAGGACAATTTTTCAGAGTGTGTGGCTCCAATAAACAAAGAAATCTGGCTAGTGCAAGAGGTAATTTTACCTTGGGATAATGGTTCCCCGTTTAACCCACAAATCTCAATTTCCGATGCCAGGGGTACTAAGGGAACAGAGTGTTTCAGGGCGAATTGGCGGTCCATAAAAACCCCGTCGGCCCCACTGTCCACAAAGGCCTCAGTCTTGACAGTTTGACCGAGGATCTTCAAGGTCACCGGAATGATAAAAGTCTTCTTGGGAAATTCTGACTTCTGGCCTGACAGGATATTTCCCATCACCCTCAGGCCCTGAAGTTTTCCGGCTATGATACTACCACATGACCTTTATTCCCACAGTACAAACACAACCCCTGCTGTCTCCTCCGCGTCTTCTCACGCGAGGAGAGGCGGGTAGCCCCAATCTGCATAGGCTCCTCTGAAAATTCCTCAGAGTCTGAGGTTCCCTTGGGAAGGAAGGAAATCTCAGTCTCCCTTTCAAGCCTACGCTCTCTCAGCCGTCTATCCACCCGGATGGATAACTGCATGAGCTGATCCAAGCTATCAGGCAAGGGATATTGTACCAGTTGGTCCTTTATCTGGTTAGAAAGACCTCTTCGGTACTGGTGTCTCAGGGCTGGGTCATTCCACTGGGTATCATGGGCCAACCTCCGAAACTCCATACAGTAAACCTCAACTGGCCTTCGCCCTTGCTTAAGGATCGAAATCTGAGCCTCGGCTGAGGCCGTCTTGTCAGGGTCATCATACAACATGCCCAGTGCCGTAAAAAAAGCATCAACACTTTTAAGCGACGGACAGTCAGGCTGCAACCCATATGCCCAGACCTGTGGGTCTCCTTGTAGCAAGGAAATCACTATGCCCACCCGCTGAATCTCCGACCAAGAAGACTGAGGCCTAAGCCGGAAGTATAGCTTGCAGCTCTCCTTGAAACAAAAGAACTGCGAGCGATCTCCAGAAAAACGATCCGGGAGATTTACTTTCGGCTCCTTAACCCCTGCAGGTGCTGCTGCTGCGGGAGCTCCGCCAGCAGCCTGGGAGGTGTGCATTTTAATGGACAAATCATTAAATTGTCGAGTCAGGACCTGCACCTGATCGACCACCTGTTGCAACGTATTTTGAGGGGTATGCTCCATATTCCCACAAAATTTCAACAGGAGTATTAGGCTGCTGAATATGTTATGCACACCAGTGCCTGCAGGAAAGTACTGGTGTCAGGACTGTTATGCACTCCAGTGCCTGCAGGAATGTACTGGTGTTTGAACTGTTATGCAAAACAAATGGACTTACAGACAGACTGGGGAATATGACATAACGTACACAGAAGGTGATAGGTTAACAAAATACACACAAAGTGAACAGAGAAGCCCAGAGGCTAAGGAACTGGGTATCTCCCTTGTATTAGAACTGCTCAGATGGGAAAAGCAAGATGTTGTGTTTTAATACGTAGAGAACTTGAAATGCTGTTGCTAAGGGCAACAGCAAAACCCTAAAGGGTTACCAACGGGTGTGGCAGTAAACTCCTTGGTCAGAGATGGAATGATAGACACAAGGAGAGTCTCCACAATCCTAATTCTCACTTGCAGTGCACAGGTTCAGCTTACTGCCACTAAACTGACCCCTGACACCTAGCACAGTGAGACAGGATTAGACAGGCTAGTCTTAGAATACAGCCGCAAACTTGCTAAATTCACAGAGTAGTAACAGAACCCCAGCAAGCTAAACGACTGACTCCAGTCTTACTGCTAGGTCTGGATTGGCAGAGTGTAATACCAAATCCCCAGGCCTATTTGCAGTAAGCAACAAACAAATACAAAGCTACACAGTACTGGCTAACTTTCAGAAACTGACTAACCAACAAAGATTCAGCAGCATCTGCTTACCCTGAGAAGAGGCCTTATAAAGCAGGTGCTGTCCACGCCCCACTCAGACCTCACAGACTGTGAGCACAAAAACCAGCACCGGATCCCCTGCCATGCACAGAGCCTATAACCACTGCACAGCAAAAGACCCGAAACGGAGTATCAGCTGCGCTCAGGTCACTCCGCTAGCACTTGTCTCCCGGTTGCCATGACGACGTGGCAGCACAGGGCAGGAGACCCTAACAGTTGTTTTATGTTATATAACTAAGGAAGCATAGCATAGCTTAATATAGTATGTATATATATATATATATATATATATATATATATCACTACTGTGTATATCTTATTCTGTACGATTTGATCTGCCTGTAAATAAATAATCATATAAAAAGAGCGGTAATATTCAAGCTTGAACTCTCTTTAAGGAATCTTAATTTCATAAGTCATATGTATAAGGACTGCATATATTTATCAGCCGATTAGTTAGTAAGCCTGACATAATATATTTGCATATATATATATATGATAAACGCATATTAATTAAAATATATCCATATATTAAATACAATATATGATATATTAAATATTAATATTCATAAATATGATTCCATAAATCAATACTGCTTACGCTCTTACCCAAAGTTTCTGAACTTGACAATGACTTCTGATGAATGCGCAGCAGGTGACGTAGAAGGGAGGTTGTTCCTAGGTGGTTAATGTCTTTACCCCTACTACCTATTACAGATTGACAAAGGCAACACACGGCTTGACACCTGTTGTCCAGATTTGTGGAGAAATAATTCCACACTGAAGAGGTGGCTTTTTTTGTATTTTCCCAGGCATCACAATGGGCTTATTCATCCCATGGACAACATCTGTCTCCTGATGTAAACAAACCACATCACCATCAGAATCCTCATCGTCAACTTCCTCCTCAGCGCCAGCAGCACCAATATCCTCATCCTGGTGTACTTCAACAGTGACATCTTCAATTTGAAAATCAAATACTGGACTGTGGGTGCTATTTCCAGAAATTGCAGAGGGCGTGCAACTGGTGGAAGGAGCCAACTCTTCTCGTTCAGTGTTGGGAAGGTCAGGCATTGCAACCACTGACACACTTGGACTCTCCTTGGGGATTTGTGATACCATCTTAGAACGCACATTTCTTTGCTGTGCTTTTGCTAGCTTAACTGTTATCATTTTTCTAGTGGGAGGATGAGGGCTTCCATTGTCATGTGAAACTGAACCACTAGTCATGAACATGGGCCAGGGCCTTAGCCGTTCCTTCCCACTCCATGTCGCAAATGGCATATTGGCAAGTTTATGTTTCTCCTCAGATCATTTAAATGTATTTTTTGGGGTCTTTTTACTGAACTTTGGCTTTTTGGATTTTACATGCCCTCTACTATCACGTTGGGCATCAGCCTTGGCAGACGACGTTGATGTAATTTCATCGTCTATGTCATGACTAGTGGCAGCAGCTTCAGCACTAGGAGGAATTGGTTCTTGATCTTTCCCTATTTTATTCTCCAAATTTTTGTTCTCCATTATTTTTCAGGAGTTATATAACACAATATGCGGCACAGGAGAGCGTACCTCTACACCACACAGGGCAAACCCTGTAAAAATTATTTGGATTTAATATTAATAACCTCTTTATTTGGAGTAAATAATATACAGCACATGACAGTACCACTGGATTTATACGGCAGTACCACTGTACTGGATTTATATGGCAGTATCACTGGACTTATATTCCAGTACCACTAAAATTATACGGCAGTATCACTAGATTTATATGGCAGTATCACTGGAATTAAACGGCAGTACCACTGAATTATACGGCAGTATCACTGGAATTATACGGTAGTATCACTGGAATTATACGGCAGTACCACTGAAATTATACAGCATTACCACTGGACTGGATTTAAACGGCATTATCACTGGACTTATACGCCAGTACCACTGGAATTATACGGCATTATCACTAGAATTATATGGCAGTATCACTGGATTTATACGGTAGTATCACAGGAATTAAATGGCAGTACCACTGGATTTATACGGCTGTATCACTTGAATTATATGGCAGTATCACTGGAATAATACGACAGTACCACTGTACATATACGGTAGTACCACTGGACTTATACGGTAGTACCACTGGAATTATACGCCAGTACCACTGGAATTATACGGCAGTATCACTGGATTTATACGCCAGTACCACAGGAATTATACGGCTGTATCACTTGAATTATATGGCAGTATTACTGGAATAATACGACAGTACCACTGGACTTATACGGTAGTACCACTGGAATTATACGGCAGTATCACTGGAATTATACGACAGTTTCACTGGTCTCATACGGCAGTATCACTGGAATTATACGGTAGTACCACTGGACTTATACGGCAATACCACTGGACTTATCCGGCAGTACCATTGGACTGGATTTATACGGCAGTATCACTGGATTTATACGCAATTACCACTGAAATTATAAGGCAGTATCACTGGATTTATATGGCAGTATCACTGGAATTATACGGCAGTACCACTGGATTTATATGGCAGTACACCTGGATTGGATTTATACGGCAGTATCACTGGATTTATACGCCAGTACCACTGGAATTATACGGCAGTATCACTGGAATTATATGGCAGTATCACTGGAATTATACAGCAGTACCAGGAGACTTATACGGCAGTACCACTGGACTGGATTTATATGGCAGTATCACTGGACTTATACGCCAGTACCACTGGAATTATATGGCAGTATCACTGGACTTATACGGCAGTATCACTGGAATGATACGGCAGTACCACTGGACATATGCGGCAGTACCACTGGACTGGATTTATACAGCAGTATCACTGGACTTATACGCCAGTACTACTGGACTGGATTTATATGGCAGTACCACTGTACTTATATGCCAGTACCACTGGAATTATACGGCAGTATCACTGGATTTATACGGCAGTATCACTGGAATTATATGGCAGTACCACTGGATTTATATGGAAGTACCACTGGAATGGATTTCTATGACAGTATCACTGGACTTATACACCAGTACCACTTGAATTATATGGCAGTATCACTGGAATTATACAGCAGTACCAGGAGACTTATACGGCAGTACCACTGGACTGGATTTATATGGCAGTATCACTGGATTTATACGCCAGTACCACTGGAATTATATGGCAGTATCACTGGATTTATACGGCAGTATCACTGGAATTATACGGCAGTACCACTGGACTTATGCGGCAGTACCACTGGACTGGATTTATACGGCAGTATCACTGGACTTATACGCCAGTACTACTGGACTGGATTTATATGACAGTGCCACTGTACTTATATGCCAGCACCACTGGAATTATACGGCAGTATCACTGGATTTATACGGCAGTATCACTGGAATTATATGGCAGTACCACTGGATTTATATGGAAGTACCACTGGACTGGATTTATATGACAGTATCACTGGACTTATACGCCAGTACCACTTGAATTATATGGCAGTATCACTGGAATTATACGGCAGTACCACTGGAGTTATATGCCAGTCCCACTGGAATTATACGGCAGTATCACTGGAATTATATGGCTGTATCAATGGAATTATAAGGCAGTACCACTGGACATATACGGCAGTATCACTGGATTTACACGGCAGTACCACTGGACATATACTGCATTATCACTGGATTTATACGGAAGTACCACTGGACATATATGGCAGTATCACTGGACCTATACGGCAGTATCACTGGACATATACTAGTGTTCCCCCTAGGATGAGGCAGGGGCAGGGCGCTGGAGTTCGGGGGCACGGCCATGCAAATTAAGGGGCGTGACCACGCCCCCGTCATTTTATTGGGCGGTGCGGCCCACAGACGCTACTATAGAGGGCATCTGTGGCCAGCGACATCACTTTTGGTGGCGTGCCCAGCACCTCCGTTGGTGCTGGGCTTCCCCCAGCTCTCTCCCAATGCGTGAATGGATGCCGTGCGCATGCGTACGGCATCTTTACACGCTGGGAGGGCAGGAAGCGGGCGGCTGTTCAAGCAGGGCGCCGCAAAAGGGGCACGGATTTTGCCTTGTAAAAAACGGGCAGGGCGCAGCGCCCTGCTAAAACAGCCTAGAGTGAACACTATATACGGCAGTATCACTGGACTTATATGACAGTACCACTGGACTTATACAGTAGCACAGGGACACCACCACCGGACTGATGCAGGACTACACAGCACCACTGCAATGGACTGGTCTTTTACAGCAGCACTGGACATATGGCAGCAGAGGACACCACCACTGTGACTGAACTGATGAAGCACAAGACACCACCTCTGGACTGATGCAGCACAACACAGCACCACTAGACTGGACTTTTACAGCAGCACTGGACATATGGCAGCAGAGGACACAACCATTGTGACTGGACTGATGCAGCACAATACACCACCACTGGACTGATGCAGCCAAACACAGCACCAATGGACTGGACTTATACAGCAGCACTGGACATATGGCAGCAGAGGACACCACCACTGTGACTGGACTGAGGCAGCACAAGACACTACCATTGTACTGATGCAGCACAACACAGCACCACTGCACTGGACTTATACAGCTACACTGGACATATGGCAGCAGAGGACATCACCACTGTGACTGGTCACTGGACTGACTGATGCAGCTAAGACACTCCACTGGACTGAGCAGCACAAGACAGCACTGGAATCGCCACCCCACTTTCCCCCACACACAGACACTGAGGACGGAGACACGGCCTCTCGCTACACTCTCCAGGATTGTAGTGAAAATGGCGCATGACTCCTTATATGGAATCCAAAACCTGCGAGAATCCGACAGCAGGATGATGACGTTTTACCTCGTTCTGGTTTCCGAGTCAGGCGGGAAAACCAGAACCGGGCTTGGATCCGGGCTCGGGTAGTTAAGTCCAGTAGGGTTCGGTTCTCATGGAACCGTACCCGCTCATCTCTAGTTATAATCATCTAAGAATGGTGAAAACAGATCAAAATCATGAAAAAATGTTTTCTCCTGAGAATAAACTTTTTACAGTCAATAATATTGAAACATAATAATCATTTTTTTTTTAATAATATTTGAAAAAAATTCAATGTATATACTTTTTTAATGTCATGAGTGGAACTGAGGCCCAAATCAAGATTGGCCTGAAAGTGATTAGTTACTCTGTTGCCCCAACGATACCCTTTTTTTTAAATTGCAGTCATACCTGTTTTTTATCACCTCAATAAAGGACAATAAAATCAGACTTGATGAGGATCTCAATAATACTGTAGCAAGACAGCAAATAATAGTTAGAACCCTGGAGGTCATTCCGAGTTGTTCGCTCGCAAGGCGATTTTAGCAGAGTTGCTCACGCTAAGCCGCCGCCTACTGGGAGTGAATCTTAGCATCTTAAAATTGCGAACGAAGTATTCGCAATATTGCGAATACACACCTCGTAGCAGTTTCTGAGTAGCTTCAGACTTACTCGGCATCTGCGATCAGTTCAGTGCTTGTCGTTCCTGGTTTGACGTCACAAACACTCCCAGCGTTCGCCCAGACACTCCTCCATTTCTCCGGCCACTCCTGCGTTTTTTCCGGAAACGGTAGCGTTTTTTCCCACACGCCCATAAAACGGCCTGTTTCCGCCCAGTAACACCCATTTCCTGTCAATCACATTACGATCGCCAGAACGATGAAAAAGCCGTGAGTAAAATTACTAAGTGCATAGCAAATTTACTTGGCGCAGTCGCAGTGCGGACATTGCGCATGCGCATTAAGCGGAAAATCGCTGCGATACGAAGATTTTTACCGAGCGAACAACTCGGAATGAGGGCCCCTATGTTATGTTTTTGGTAACTAGTGACCGGATTTGGCCAGTTTGTTGGTAGGCAAAGAATTATACTATATTTAGTAAACCATCCAGATGGAATTGGATTCATTTTCTGTTTGACTTTGTATTGGTTCTCATAAAGAATAACAATGCAGTTTGTCTATTGGGAAAAATGAAAAGTATGAAGTGCTTTAAGAACATTACTGCTTGCTTCCTGCTTTACCATGTTGAAAATGCCATTTGTTTACAGATGTCATGTCTTTACAATAAGATATTTTAACTCTTTAAATAGCAATTTTACACCAGTCAAAGTCCAAGCCATTTTTGGTAGACTGTATTATCAGTTTATAGAAACTCCTGTCTACTAATAGCAAATGAAGGAGAACATTAATTACATTTCATATAGTGGCCATAATCTTTTGGAATCCTTCCCAGCCCTCATTGATGCTATACAAATGACCTCCTAATCACTGAAGTTTACCTCCCACACACGTTTCACCCCATAAAAACTTAATGGACTACCATTTTATTTTTATGAATTACCTGATCACATAACATATCTTGAACATACTGTATATTCAATAAAAGAAACAAAGATTTAATTTACTGACTGCAAACAAGCAGAACATACTGAAGTACCAATGACCAAACCAAGTTTCCACTTCCATCTTCAGGAATTCTATAGTAACCATGGCCACATCCATTCTAAATTAAACTGTTGGTCCCAGACAATACTGGGAGATTACATACTCCCAGTTGGTAACAGTTGAGGCATGCGTGTCTTTCCCAAAATAGGCAAGCTTCCAAACTGCTGCAGGCAACTTCAAAAGATCACCTCACTGCCATAGTTAGGGTATTCTACCATGTTATTTGCCTTTGCCCCAGGGCCGAATTAAGCCTTGGGGGTGCCCGGGGCACCTTAGACAGGGGGGCCCGGTGGAAGAAGGTAAGGGTGTATTAGATTGTGCATACATCCCAACATGACCCATTAAAGGAGGGACAAAATGCTCTCTACCTGGACTTCCCTCTTAAAATAAGATTGGGGTCACCTGTGTTGAACTATTTAATTAATAAGAGAAGTGTTTCAACAGCGATAATTGCTATCATAACTTAAGAAGAAAGTCCAGGTAGAGAACATTTTTTCTCTCCTGGAATAGGTCATTTTGGGAGGTATGGATTATGTATATTAAATTTAAACCAATGGTGTATATTAGATTTAAACTAATTGTTTAATAATGCCTGGGTACTGTTTATAGCTCCACCTAATTGAAAGACAACTGTTTTATACCTTTTTTTTGTAGTGGAACAAAGACAACTTAAACAACTTTAAAATATACATAGAAAAATAAAATCTATAATTTATCTTATCAAATATAAGAATAGCAGCAGCCTACATGCAAGAATAGCAGCAGTCTCTGTACTATGTACACACTGGGACAGGTCTCAGGAGGTCTCACTCTAGACCCTCATTAGATAACAGGTTACACAGGACTCAGACCATAAGGCAGGGAGGAGGAAAAGCCGGGATCCCTGTGTCACTTATAGCTCCACCCTCCTATCTCTCCTCTGGTCAGAAAGCTCCATACGTAGGTCATGAAACCTGATACTCCTGTGTCTCTGCCTGCACTGCATACTGGCCTGCTCACATTCTGGCTGCTTGGTTCTGCTGCTGCATAAGAGGGAAAGCTATTGATGTCAGTGTCCCCTGGCACGGGGACCCCTGCCAAAAGGGGGAACGGGGTATAGTATGGCCTGCGCACCCCCCTTAATATGGCTATGCTTTGCCCTCTCCAAAACCCCATGAACAGCTCTAATTCAGTTTCAGTCATATGCACATCAGCATCCCTATACAGGTAAGACACCTCAGAATCATCAACAGACTCCATAAACACATTGGGCCTCATCTTTATGTGGACACGGAGTAAGTCCATATAAGTGAGAAATACTGCATATGTATAAATATGCACTTATTCACCTAGAAAGGCAGAATTCTAATCTACAGTATAGCAGTGCTAGAGCAGGTCTCTGTGGAACCCTGTGTCGGCCCAGCAATGAACATGTCATGTCATGCAGAGGGGCTTGGGCCTCCTGCACCAGGAAGTAGATTGCCTGGAGCATCCTTAAGATGGGTATACACTGGCTGATATATCGGGCGAACAGCCAATATATTATGAAGCTGTTGGCGTGTGTGTACCCCTGATATGTCTGTGAGCGACGTTGTTCACAAGCATATCGCATCGGCTGTGTAGCACAGCCATTGGCCGATATAGCTTCAGATAAATCGGCGCATCTGGCTGTGTGTACAGGCAGTCCGCCGACCACCTGTATACTTGCTGTGGGGGACTGACGTCACAGCTGGGCATCAGTTTCAAATGCCTGCCCAGTTGGGCATCCTGACTGACACAACAGCTGGCCGAATGGTAAGTGTGTATACTTACCAGGATCAGCCTCTCGGTAGGAGTGACGGCGGGTCTGCCAATGTGTCAGACAGGTTTGTACCCAGCTTGAGGATGCTCCTGGGGGCTTACAACGCAGCAGGGTGTGAGAAACAGGGCTACTGACTACAGGTTGCCATTCTAGGCACCCTTCAAGCCAAATGCAGATGCTATGGGGCAGCAATGGCGATGTCCCCAAGATTCTGCCCCCTGGGCGATATCACTACTCACACTCACCTATTTACAGCCCTGTAATAAAGTCATGTATAATTAAGTGTAGTATGCTGCCTGAAGATGTGAACTAATACGACTTGAATGTATCTCCAGATATGCATATCTTTTGTGGCTGCCATTGGCCTGGTCAAAATAAATGCTGATAATCCTGTCACCAGCAGCATGTATCTAGATGCTTCTCATTGGTTGTTTCATTTTTAACCTGGATCCAAAACAGCATGAATTTACTGGTGGGAGATCATACCAGACAAATCTTATTGACTTTTTGACTCTGTGACAAAAATAATAGATGAAGGGGGAGCTGTAGATGTATCATATCTCGACTTTAGTAAGGCATTTGACACTGTCCCAAATAGCAGACTGCTAAATAAACTTCAAAACGTGGGGGTGGATTATAAAACAGTTAAATGGATAAGAAACTGGTTGCAGGATAGGAAACAGACAGTTGTAGTAAAAGGAACGAAATCTATGGAGGGAAATGTTACCAGTGGCGTACCCCAGGGATCTGTACTTGGACCAGTTCTATTTAATATCTTTGTTGGTGACATTGCAAATGGTATTGAAGGGAAATTATGCCTTTTTGCAGATTATACAAAGATATGCAACAGGGTAGACAACCAGGAGGGGTAAAACAAATGATTGATGACCTAGGTTATAATGAGGTTAGAAGAAAAAAAAATCCACACTCAACGGAGAAAAGGGTTCTTCACAGTAAGAGCAGTAAGGATTTGGAATTCTCTGCCAGAGAAGGTAGTAATGGTGGACTCAATCAATAAGTTTAAAAATGGATTAGATAAATTCCTAGCGGAAAAAAATATCCAGGGATACAGCATTTAATTAACATAAAAAATTATAATATAGGTTGAACTCGATGGACATTTGTCTTTTTTCAAACTCAACAACTGTGTAACTATGTAACTATGGGGGTCATTCCGAGTTGATCATAGCTGTGCTAAATTTACAGGTACAGTCAAGCACTCAGACATGCGGGGGATGCCCAGCACAGGGCTAGTCCGCCCCACATGTCAGTGCCGACCCCCGCCCCCGCAGAAATGCAAAAGCATCGCACAGAGGCGATGCTTTTGCATTCGAGGAGTAACTCCCGGCCAGCGCGGCTCCTGAGGCTGGCCGGGCGAACCTCTTCGCTGCCCGGGTCGCAGAGGCTGCGTATGACATCATGCAGCCACCGCGGCCTGCCCCCCCAACGGTCCAGCCACGCCTGCGTTGGCCGGACCGTGCCGCCGTCCAGCCCCCTCCTGCCCAGCGACCACCGCTGCCTGTCAATCAGGCAGAGGCGATCGCTACAGTACAACGGCCTTCGGCCGTCCAGCATGCGCAAATCCGACCCGATCGCTGTGCTGCGATAAACTGCAGCGAGCGATCGGGTTGGCATGACCCCCAATGTAAGGTAGGCTTGAGAAATGGTCAAGAACGTGGCAACTACAGTTAAATGCTAAAAAATGCAAAATCATGCACTTGGGTCTCAAAAACCCAAAGGCTAAATATAGTATCAAGGGTACTATAATGGATACTATTGAGGAGGAAAGGGATTTAGGAGTCACTATTTCAAGTGACTTAAAGGCAAAAAAGCAATGCAACAAGGCAATGAGAATGGCAAGTCAGATGCTTGGTTGCATAGGGAGAGGAATCAGTAGCAGAAAAAAGAAGTGATAATGCCACTGTATAGGTCATTGGTATGGCCCCATCTGGAATACTGTGTCCAGTTCTGGAGACCATATCTCCAGAAGGATATAAATACATTAGAGAGTATACAAAGAAGGGCAACTAAAATGGTGCATGGCCTAC
The DNA here is from genome assembly GCF_028390025.1 of Pseudophryne corroboree. Taxonomy (NCBI): domain Eukaryota; kingdom Metazoa; phylum Chordata; class Amphibia; order Anura; family Myobatrachidae; genus Pseudophryne; species Pseudophryne corroboree. The sequence goes on from NC_086445.1 coordinate 534,652,631, forward strand.
ATCACAAAACTTACCCAGAAAGGCTAAAAGATCTTAACATGTATAGTTTGGAGGAGAGAAGGGAAAGGGGGGACATGATATAAACTTTCAAATATATCAAGGGTTTTAACAAAGTCCAGGAGGGAAACATTGGGCCTAATTCTGAGTTGATCGCAGCAGCAAATTTGTTAGCAGTTGGGCAAAACCATGGGGGTCATTCCGAGTTGATCGTAGCTGTGCTAAATTACGAGGCAATCGCTAGGTAACGAAAGCTGCCATGCACCCGCATGCGCATTTCCGACCCGATCGCTGCACTGCGACAAACTGCAGCAAGCGATCGGGTCGGAATGACCCCCCATGTGCACTGCAGGAGGGGCAGATAAAACGTGCAGAGAGAGTTAGATTTGGGTGGGGTGTATTCAAACTGAAATCTAAATTGCAGTGTAAAAATAAATCAGCCAGTATTTACCCTGCACAGAAACAAAATAACCCACCCAAATCTAACTCTCTCTGCACATGTTACAATTTTTCTGCTATGGCACGTGGGTGAAAATGTCTAAAACTCTTATGGTGCACGAGTGTATGCACGAAGCACTGTTGCAATTGAGATGCACAGTATCAGAGATGTTTTGGAAAAGTGCTTGGTATTCCTGGGCGGCGACTGGGAGGTGGCTATTCAGATGCATTGAGATGGTAGGTCTTATGAGTGTCTTATTGGAGTAAGTAGGCGTGTCGCTGAAGTATTTGCTTAGACAGAAGCTCAATCATTCACATTGGAGGCCATACTCGGATGAAAAATATGCTTCTGCCATAGGTGTTGCAACTGATGGGGGCAAAGTGGGCGTCAAGTCCTTCCACTTTCATATTTGTATGGACAGACACCTGGAAAGGGCTTCATAGGGACATTTACATGAAGTCGCAGACATGTGACCGCCAAAAGACACAGCCACGTCCACCTCTGAATCAGGCCCAATGTTTGACAATGATCAACAATATGCTTTTAGTATATAACAATATATAAATGTTTTCTGTGTTTGTAAAGATGTTCACTATACGTGACAGTAGCGGATCTTGCAACGGGCAAGCAGGACTTTTGCCCGGGGCGCCGCCTTCCGGAGGGCGCCAGCGCCATCCGGAGGGCGCCGCACCATGGTAAGATCCGCTGCTGCTGTGCCCCCCGTTGGTCGCTCTGTCCCGCTGCCGCTGTCCCCCGCTGTGAAGGGAACTAGACGCGTAGCGTCTAGTTTCCCTTCATGGAGAGGACCTTTACTGTGAGGTGCGCGATGACGTCATCGCGCACCGCACAGCAAAGGTCCTCTTCACGAAGGGAAACTAGACGCGAGCGTCTAGTTTCCCTTCGTGGAGAGGACCTTTGCTGTGCGATGCACGATGACGTCATCGCGCACCGCACATCATTTCACTACTGTACAGGGGGCGTAAATGACCACGCCCCCTGTACAAAGCCACACCCCCTTTGCCCGCCCGGGGCGCTGGAAGAAGCAGAACCGGCCCTGATACGTGATAACTGGCGGAGATGCACTAAGCAGTGATAAAAGTAGAGAAGTGAGCAAGTGGAGAAGTTGCCCATGGCAACCAATCAACATTGACGTAACATTTATCATTTGCATATTATAAAAGTATACAGAGCAGCAGATTGGTTGCCATAGGCAAGTTCTCCATTGGATCACTTCTCCATTTTTATCACTGCTTAGTACATCTCCTCCTATGAGAGAAACAACTACAGTATATTATTAATGTTAATTGCTATATAAGGTTATGAATGGGAATTTAAGGTTTTTTATTGACCAATTATGCTCCAGGGATGTCATACATACAGTATATTAAATAACTGTTTAGATACATTTGCTTAAAAATAAAAACACAGTACATATGAATAGTACATGTGAAGGATGTCTTCATTGCTAAGCTTAACTGATACATAATTAATCTTATGTTCACAATTTTTGTTGTTGCAGTGGTTTTATTAATTGTCCTGAATAATCTACACCCATTATATCATCCCTCTGTTCTTTATGTTTGTGCATCATGGTGGTTCTCAACTAAAGTCCTCAAGAACCTCCAACAGGTCATATTTCTTTAATCATGCACAGGTGGGTTATTCTATTTTGCTGAGTCTGAAATTGTGGCACCCTTTTACTATGATATATAGTGATTCACATGTATGGATTGTCCTCTGAACATATCCACACAAAAAAAAGTCCATATACCTTTCAGTGCATCACTCCCATACCGGTAAATAAGTAGTAGCAATAAATCATATAACATGCATGTAATACACTCCAGTTACTATTGCAGGCTATTCACCTTGCCACACACCAAAGAACATTAGGAAACATGAATATAGTAATAATGGTTCACGCTGTTGATATAAATCACCACATAACAGCATATACAGTATTATATAGTGATGAACGGGTTCGGTTTCTCGGAAACCGAACCCCCCAGAACTTCACCCTTTTTACACGAGTCTGAGCCATACTCGTATTCTCCCGTATGGCTCGGGTAACCCGAGCGCGCCCGAACGTCATCATCCCGCTGTCGGATTCTCGCGAGATTCGGATTCTATATAAGCAGCCGCGCGTCGCCACCATTTTCACTCGTGCATTGGAAATGTTAGGGAGAGGACGTGGCTGGCGTCCTCTCCGTTATTGTTGAACTTGATTGTGCTGTGCACTATTGCTTAATTGTGGGGAGGGCTGGGAAGCAGCTGTATAATATAGGAGGAGTACAGTGCAGAGTTTTGCTGATTAGTGACCACCAGTTATCCGTTCTCTGCCTGAAAAAAAACGCTCCATATCTGTGCTCACAGTGTGCTGCATATATCTGTGCTCACACTGCTTAATTGTGGTGACTGGGGAGCAGCTGTATTATATAGCAGGAGTACAGTGCAGAGTTTTGCTGACAGTGACCACCAGTATACGTTGTCTGCCTGAAAAATACTCCATATTTGTGCTCAGTGTGCTGCTTTATTGTGGGGACTGGGGACCACCAGTATAATATTATATAGGAGGAGTACAGTGCAGAGTTTTGCTGACCAGTGACCACCAGTATATAATATATAGCATTACGGTACAGTAGGCCACTGCTGTACCTACCTCTGTGTCGTCATTAAGTATACTATCCATCTACATTCTATACCTGTGGTGCATTTTAGTTTTGCAGTTTGCAGACACAGTGACTACCAGTATACTATATATAGCAGTACGGAAGGCCACTGCTGTACCTACCTCTGTGTCGTCATTAAGTATACTATCCATCTACATTCTATACCTGTGGTGCATTTTAGTTTTGCAGTTTGCTGACACAGTGACCACCAGTATACTATATATAGCAGTACGGAAGGCCACTGCTGTACCTACCTCTGTGTCATCATTAAGTATACTATCCATCTACATTCTATACCTGTGGTGCATTTTAGTTTTGCAGTTTGCTGACACAGTGACCACCAGTATACTATATATAGCAGTACGGAAGGCCACTGCTGTACCTACCTCTGTGTCGTCATTAAGTATACTATCCATCTACATTCTATACCTGTGGTGCATTTTAGTTTTGCAGTTTGCTGACACAGTGACCACCAGTATACTATATATAGCAGTACGGAAGGCCACTGCTGTACCTACCTCTGTGTCGTCATTAAGTATACTATCCATCTACATTCTATACCTGTGGTGCATTTTAGTTTTGCAGTTTGCTGACACAGTGACCACCAGTATACTATATATAGCAGTACGGAAGGCCACTGCTGTACCTACCTATGTGTCGTCATTAAGTATACTATCCATCTACATTCTATACCTGTGGTGCATTTTAGTTTTGCAGTTTGCTGACACAGTGACCACCAGTATACTATATATAGCAGTACGGAAGGCCACTGCTGTACCTACCTCTGTGTCGTCATTAAGTATACTATCCATCTACATTCTATACCTGTGGTGCATTTTAGTTTTGCAGTTTGCTGACACAGTGACCACCAGTATACTATATATAGCAGTACGGAAGGCCACTGCTGTACCTACCTCTGTGTCGTCATTAAGTATACTATCCATCTACATTCTATACCTGTGGTGCATTTTAGTTTTGCAGTTTGCTGACACAGTGACCACCAGTATACTATATATAGCAGTACGGAAGGCCACTGCTGTACCTACCTCTGTGTCGTCATTAAGTATACTATCCATCTACATTCTATACCTGTGGTGCATTTTAGTTTTGCAGTTTGCTGACACAGTGACCACCAGTATACTATATATAGCAGTACGGAAGGCCACTGCTGTACCTACCTCTGTGTCGTCATTAAGTATACTATCCATCTACATTCTATCCCTGTGGTGCATTTTAGTTTTGCAGTTTGCTGACACAGTGACCACCAGTATATTATATATAGCAGTACGGAAGGCCACTGCTGTACCTACCTCTGTGTCGTCATTAAGTATACTATCCATCTACATTCTATACCTTTGGTGCATTTTAGTTTTGCAGTTTGCTGACACAGTGACCACCAGTATACTATATATAGCAGTACGGAAGGCCACTGCTTTACCTACCTCTGTGTCGTCATTAAGTATACTATCCATCTACATTCTATACCTGTGGTGCATTTTAGTTTTGCAGTTTGCTGACACAGTGACCACCAGTATACTATATATAGCAGTACGGAAGGCCACTGCTGTACCTACCTCGGTGTCGTCATTAAGTATACTATCCATCTACATTCTATACCTGTGGTGCATTTTAGTTTTGCAGTTTGCTGACACAGTGACCACCAGTGTATATAGCAGTATGGTACGGAAGGCCACTGCTCTACCTACCTCTGTGTCGTCAAGTATACTATCCATCCATACCTATGGTGCATTTCAGTTGTGCGCAGTATATATAGTAGTAGTCCATTGCTATTGATACTGGCATATAATTCCACACATTAAAAAATGGAGAACAAAAATGTGAAGGTTTAAAATAGGGAAAGATCAAGATCCACTTCCACCTCGTGCTGAAGCTGCTGCCACTAGTCATGGCCGAGACGATGAAATGCCATCAACGTCGTCTGCCAAGGCCGATGCCCAATGTCATAGTAGAGAGTATGTAAAATCCAAAAAACATAAGTTCAGTAAAATGACCCAAAAATCAAAATTAAAAGCGTCTGAGGAGAAGCGTAAACTTGCCAATATGCCATTTACGACACGGAGTGGCAAGGAACGGCTGAGGCCCTGGCCTATGTTCATGGCTAGTGGTTCAGCTTCACATGAGGATGGAAGCACTCATCCTCTCGCTAGAAAAATAAAAAGACTTAAGCTGGCAAAAGCACAGCAAAGAACTGTGCGTTCTTCTAAATCACAAATACCCAAGGAGAGTCCAATTGTGTCGGTTGCGATGCCTGACCTTCCCAACACTGGACGGGAAGAGCTTGCGCCTTCCACCATTTGCACGCCCCCTGCAAGTGCTGGAAGGAGCACCTGCAGTCCAGTTCCTGATAGTCAAATTGAAGATGTCACTGTTGAAGTACACCAGGATGAGGATATGGGTGTTGCTGGCGCTGGGGAGGAAATTGACAAGGAGGATTCTGATGGTGAGGTGGTTTGTTTAAGTCAGGCACCCGGGGAGACACCTGTTGTCCGTGGGACGAATATGGCCATTGACATGCCTGGTCAAAATACAAAAAAAAAATCAGCTCTTCGGTGTGGAATTATTTCAACACAAATGCGGACAACAGGTGTCAAGCCGTGTGTTGCCTTTGTCAAGCTGTAATAAGTAGGGGTAAGGACGTTAACCACCTCGGAACATCCTCCCTTATACGTCACCTGCAGCGCATTCATCACAAGTCAGTGACAAGTTCAAAAACTTTGGGCGACAGCGGAAGCAGTCCACTGACCACTAAATCCCTTCCTCTTGTAACCAAGCTCCTGCAAACCACACCACCAACTCCCTCAGTGTCAATTTCCTCCTTACCCAGGAAAGCCAATAGTCCTGCAGGCCATGTCACTGGCAAGTCTGACGAGTCCTCTCCTGCCTGGGATTCCTCCGATGCATCCTTGATTGTAACGCCTACTGCTGCTGGCGCTGCTGTTGTTGCTGCTGGGAGTCGATCGTCATCCCAGAGGGGAAGTCGGAAGACCACTTGTACTACTTCCAGTAAGCAATTGATTGTCCAACAGTCCTTTGCGAGGAAGATGAAATATCACAGCAGTCATCCTGCTGCAAAGCGGATAACTGAGGCCTTGGTAGCCTGGGCGGTGAGAAACATGGTTCCGGTATCCATCGTTAATTCAGAGCCAACTAGAGACTTGATTGAGGTACTGTGTCCCCGGTACCAAATACCATCTAGGTTCCATTTCTCTAGGCAGGCGATACCGAAAATGTACACAGACCTCAGAAAAAGAGTCACCAGTGTCCTAAAAAATGCAGTTGTACCCAATGTCCACTTAACCACGGACATGTGGACAAGTGGAGCAGGGCAGACTCAGGACTACATGACTGTGACAGCCCACTGGGTAGATGTATTGCCTCCCGCTGCAAGAACAGCAGCGGCGGCACCAGTAGCAGCATCTCGCAAACGCCAACTCGTTCCTAGGCAGGCTACGCTTTGTATCGCCGCTTTCCAGAATACGCACACAGCTGAAAACCTCTTACGGCAACTGAGGAAGATCATCGCAGAATGGCTTACCCCAATTGGACTCTCCTGGGGATTTGTGGCAACGGACAACGCCAGCAATATTGTGCGTGCATTACATCTGGGCAAATTCCAGCACGTCCCATGTTTTGCACATACCTTGAATTTGGTGGTGCAGAATTATTTAAAAAACGACAGGGGTGTGCAAGAGATGCTGTCGGTGGCCAGAAGAATTGCGGGCCACTTTCGGCATACAGGCACCGCGTACAGAAGACTGGAGCACCACCAAAAACACCTGAACCTGCCCTGCCATCATCTGAAGCAAGAGGTGGTAACGAGGTGGAATTCAACCCTCTATATGCTTCAGAGGATGGAGGAGCAGCAAAAGGCCATTCAAGCCTATACATCTGGCCACGATATAGGCAAAGGAGGTGGAATGCACCTGACTCAAGCGCAGTGAAGAATGATTTCAACGTTGTGCAAGGTTCTGCAACCTTTGAAACTTGCCACACGTGAAGTCAGTTCAGACACTGCCAGCCTGAGTCAGGTCATTCCCCTCATCAGGCTTTTGCAGAAGAAGCTGGAGACATTGAAGGAGGAGCTAAAACAGAGCGATTCCACTAGGCATGTGGGACTTGTGGATGGAGCCCTTCATTCGCTTAACCAGGATTCACGGGTGGTCAATCTGTTGAAATCAGAGCACTACATTTTGGCCACCGTGCTCGATCCTAGATTTAAAACCTACGTTGTATCTCTCTTTCCAGCAGACACAAGTCTGCAGAGGTTCAAAGACCTGCTGGTGAGAAAATTGTCAAGTCAAGCGGAACGTGACCCGTCAACATCTCCTCCTTCACATTCTCCCGCAACTAAGGGTGCGAGGAAAAGGCTACGAATTCCGAGCCCACCCGCTGGCGGTGATGCAGGGCAGTCTGGAGCGAGTGCTGACATCTGGTCCGGACTGAAGGACCTGCCAACGATTACTGAAATGTCGTCTACTGTCACTGCATATGATTCTCTCACCATTGAAAGAATGGTGGAGGATTATATGAGTGACCGCATCCAAGTAGGCACGTCAGACAGTCCGTACGTATACTGGCAGGAAAAAGAGGCAATTTGGAGGCCCTTGCACAAACTGGCTTTATTCTACCTAAGTTGCCCTCCCTCCAGTGTGTACTCCGAAAGAGTGTTTAGTGCAGCCGCTCACCTTGTCACCAATCGGCGTACGAGGTTACTTCCAGAAAATGTGGAGAAGATGATGTTCATTAAAATGAATTATAATCAATTCCTCCGTGGAGACATTCACCAGCAGCAATTGCCTCCAGAAAGTACACGGGGACCTGAGATGGTGGATTCCAGTGGGGACGAATTAATAATCTGTGAGGAGGGGGATGTACACAGTGAAAGGGGTGATGAATCGGACGATGATGATGAGGTGGACATCTTGCCTCTGTAGAGCCAGTTTGTGCAAGGAGAGATTGATTGCTTCTTTTTTGGCGGGGGCCCAAACCAACCAGTCATTTCAGTCACATTAGTGTGGCAGACCCTGTCGCTGAAATGATGGGTTCGTTAAAGTGTGCATGTCCTGTTTATACAACATAAGGGTGGGTGGGAGGGCCCAAGGACAATTCCATCTTGCACCTCTTTTTTCTTTCATTTTTCTTTGCGTCATGTGCTGTTTGGGGAGTATTTTTTGAAGTGCCATCCTGCGTGACACTGCAGTGCCACTCCTAGATGGGCCAGGTGTTTGTGTCGGCCACTTGGGTCGCTTATCTTAGTCACACAGCTACCTCATTGCGCCTCTTTTTTTCTTTGCGTCATGTGCTGTTTGGGGAGTATTTTTTTGAAGGGCCATCCTGCGTGACATTGCAGTGCCACTCCTAGATGGGCCAGGTGTTTGTGTCGGCCACTTGGGTCGCTTATCTTAGTCACACAGCTACCTCATTGCGCCTCTTTTTTTCTTTGCGTCATGTGCTGTTTGGGGAGTATTTTTTTGAAGGGCCATCCTGCGTGACACTGCAGTGCCACTCCTAGATGGGCCAGGTGTTTGTGTCGGCCACTTGGGTCGCTTATCTTAGTCACACAGCTACCTCATTGCGCCTCTTTTTTTCTTTGCGTCATGTGCTGTTTGGGGAGTGTTTTTTTGAAGGGCCATCCTGTCTGACACTGCAGTGCCACTCCTAGATGGGCCAGGTGTTTGTGTCGGCCACTTGGGTCGCTTATCTTAGTCACACAGCTACCTCATTGCGCCTCTTTTTTTCTTTGCGTCATGTGCTGTTTGGGGAGTATTTTTTTGAAGGGCCATCCTGCGTGACACTGCAGTGCCACTCCTAGATGGGCCAGGTGTTTGTGTCGGCCACTTGGGTCGCTTATCTTAGTCACACAGCTACCTCATTGCGCCTCTTTTTTTCTTTGCGTCATGTGCTGTTTGGGGAGTATTTTTTTGAAGGGCCATCCTGCGTGACACTGCAGTGCCACTCCTAGATGGGCCAGGTGTTTGTGTCGGCCACTTGGGTCGCTTAGCTTAGTCACACAGCTACCTCGGTGCAAATTTTAGGACTAAAAATAATATTGTGAGGTGTGAGGTGTTCAGAATAGACTGAAAATGAGTGGAAATTATGGTTATTGAGGTTAATAATACTATGTGATCAAAATGACCCCCAAATTCTATGATTTAAGCTGTTTTTTAGGGTTTTTTGAAAAAAACACCCTAATCCAAAACACACCCGAATCCGACCCAAAAAATTTCGGTGAGGTTTTGCCAAAACTAGAGATGAGCGGGTTCGGTTTCTCTGAATCCGAACCCGCCCGAACTTCATGGTTTTTTTCACGGGTCCGAGCAGACTCGGATCCTCCCGCCTTGCTCGGTTAACCCGAGCGCGCTCGAACGTCATCATGACGCTGTCGGATTCTCGCGAGACTCGGATTCTATATAAGGAGCCGCGCGTCGCCGCCATTTTCACACGTGCATTGAGATTGATAGGGAGAGGACGTGGCTGGCGTCCTCTCCATTTAGATTAGAAGAGAGAGAGAGAGAGAGAGATTGACCTGATTTACTGGAGCTTAGGAGTACTGTAGAAGTGTAGAGAGTGCAGAGTTTACTAGTGACTGACCACAGTGACCACCAGACAGTGCAGTTTTATTTAATATATCCGTTCTCTGCCTGAAAAAAACGATACACACAGTGACTCAGTCACATACCATATCTGTGTGCACTGCTCAGCCCAGTGTGCTGCATCATCTATGTATATATATCTGACTGTGCTCAGCTCACACAGCTTATAATTGTGGGGGAGACTGGGGAGCACTGCAGTGCCAGTTATAGGTTATAGCAGGAGCCAGGAGTACATATTATATTAAAATTAAACAGTGCACACTTTTGCTACAGGAGTGCCACTGCCAGTGTGACTGACCAGTGACCTGACCACACTGACCACCAGTATAGTTAGTAGTATACTATATTGTGATTGCCTGAAAAAGTTAAACACTCGTCGTGTGACTTCACTTGTGTGGTGTTTTTTTTTTTATTCTATAAAAAACTAATTCTGCTGACAGACAGTGTCCAGCAGGTCCGTCATTATATAATATATACCTGTCCGGCTGCAGTAGTGATATATATATATTTTTTATATCATTATTTATCATCCAGTCGCAGCAGACACAGTACGGTAGTTCACGGCTGTAGCTACCTCTGTGTCGGCACTCGGCAGTCCATCCATAATTGTATACCACCTACCCGTGGTTTTTTTTTCTTTCTTCTTTATACATACATACTACTACATCTCTTTATCAACCAGTCTATATTAGCAGCAGACACAGTACAGTACGGTAGTTCACGGCTGTAGCTACCTCTGTGTCGGCACTCGGCAGTCCGTCCATAATTGTATACCACCTACCCGTGGTTTTTTTTTCTTTCTTCTTTATACATACATACTACTACATCTCTTTATCAACCAGTCTATATTAGCAGCAGACACAGTACAGTACGGTAGTTCACGGCTGTAGCTACCTCTGTGTCGGCACTCGGCAGTCCGTCCATAATTGTATACCACCTACCCGAGGTTTTTTCTTTCTTTCTTCTTTATACATACATACTACTACATCTCTTTATCAACCAGTCTATATTAGCAGCAGACACAGTACAGTACGGTAGTTCACGGCTGTAGCTACCTCTGTGTCGGCACTCGGCAGTCCGTCCATAATTGTATACCACCTACCCGTGGTTTTTTTTTCTTTCTTCTTTATACATACATACTACTACATCTCTTTATCAACCAGTCTATATTAGCAGCAGACACAGTACAGTACGGTAGTTCACGGCTGTAGCTACCTCTGTGTCGGCACTCGGCAGTCCGTCCATAATTGTATACCACCTACCTGAGGTTTTTTTTTCTTTCTTCTTTATACATACATACTACTACATCTCTTTATCAACCAGTCTATATTAGCAGCAGACACAGTACAGTACGGTAGTCCACGGCTGTAGCTACCTCTGTGTCGGCACTCGGCAGTCCGTCCATAATTGTATACCACCTACCCGTGGTTTTTTTTTCTTTCTTATTTATACATACATACTACTACATCTCTTTATCAACCAGTCTATATTAGCAGCAGACACAGTACAGTACGGTAGTCCACGGCTGTAGCTACCTCTGTGTCGGCACTCGGCAGTCCGTCCATAATTGTATACCACCTACCCGAGGTTTTTTTTTCTTTCTTCTTTATACATACATACTACTACATCTCTTTATCAACCAGTCTATATTAGCAGCAGACACAGTACAGTACGGTAGTCCACGGCTGTAGCTACCTCTGTGTCGGCACTCGGCAGTCCGTCCATAATTGTATACCACCTACCCGTGGTTTTTTTTTCTTTCTTCTTTATACATACATACTACTACATCTCTTTATCAACCAGTCTATATTAGCAGCAGACACAGTACAGTACGGTAGTTCACGGCTGTAGCTACCTCTGTGTCGGCACTCGGCAGTCCGTCCATAATTGTATACCACCTACCCGAGGTTTTTTTTTCTTTCTTCTTTATACATACATACTACTACATCTCTTTATCAACCAGTCTATATTAGCAGCAGACACAGTACAGTACGGTAGTTCACGGCTGTAGCTACCTCTGTGTCGGCACTCGGCAGTCCATCCATAATTGTATACCACCTACCCGTGGTTTTTTTTTCTTTCTTCTTTATACATACATACTACTACATCTCTTTATCAACCAGTCTATATTAGCAGCAGACACAGTACAGTACGGTAGTTCACGGCTGTAGCTACCTCTGTGTCGGCACTCGGCAGTCCGTCCATAATTGTATACCACCTACCCGAGGTTTTTTTTTCTTTCTTCTTTATACATACATACTACTACATCTCTTTATCAACCAGTCTATATTAGCAGCAGACACAGTACAGTACGGTAGTTCACGGCTGTAGCTACCTCTGTGTCGGCACTCGGCAGTCCATCCATAATTGTATACCACCTACCCGTGGTTTTTTTTTCTTTCTTCTTTATACATACATACTACTACATCTCTTTATCAACCAGTCTATATTAGCAGCAGACACAGTACAGTACGGTAGTTCACGGCTGTAGCTACCTCTGTGTCGGCACTCGGCAGTCCGTCCATAATTGTATACCACCTACCCGAGGTTTTTTTTTCTTTCTTCTTTATACATACATACTACTACATCTCTTTATCAACCAGTCTATATTAGCAGCAGACACAGTACAGTACGGTAGTTCACGGCTGTAGCTACCTCTGTGTCGGCACTCGGCAGTCCGTCCATAATTGTATACTAGTATCCATCCATCTCCATTGTTTACCTGAGGTGCCTTTTAGTTGTGCCTATTAAAAATTAAAATATGGAGAACAAAAATGTTGAGGTTCCAAAATTAGGGAAAGATCAAGATCCACTTCCACCTCGTGCTGAAGCTGCTGCCACTAGTCATGGCCGAGACGATGAAATGCCAGCAACGTCGTCTGCCAAGGCCGATGCCCAATGTCATAGTACAGAGCATGTCAAATCCAAAACACCAAATATCAGTAAAAAAAGGACTCCAAAACCTAAAATAAAATTGTCGGAGGAGAAGCGTAAACTTGCCAATATGCCATTTACCACACGGAGTGGCAAGGAACGGCTGAGGCCCTGGCCTATGTTCATGGCTAGTGGTTCAGCTTCACATGAGGATGGAGGCACTCAGCCTCTCGCTAGAAAAATGAAAAGACTCAAGCTGGCAAAAGCAGTAGCACCGCAAAGAACTGTGCGTTCTTCGAAATCCCAAATCCACAAGGAGAGTCCAATTGTGTCGGTTGCGATGCCTGACCTTCCCAACACTGGACGTGAAGAGCATGCGCCTTCCACCATTTGCACGCCCCCTGCAAGTGCTGGAAGGAGCACCCGCAGTCCAGTTCCTGATAGTCAGATTGAAGATGTCAGTGTTGAAGTACACCAGGATGAGGAGGATATGGGTGTTGCTGGCCCTGGGGAGGAAATTGACCAGGAGGATTCTGATGGTGAGGTGGTTTGTTTAAGTCAGGCACCCGGGGAGACACCTGTTGTCCGTGGGAGGAATATGGCCGTTGACATGCCTGGTGAAAATACCAAAAAAATCAGCTCTTCGGTGTGGAGGTATTTCAACAGAAATGCGGACAACAGGTGTCAAGCCGTGTGTTCCCTTTGTCAAGCTGTAATAAGTAGGGGTAAGGACGTTAACCACCTCGGAACATCCTCCCTTATACGTCACCTGCAGCGCATTCATAATAAGTCAGTGACAAGTTCAAAAACTTTGGGTGACAGCGGAAGCAGTCCACTGACCAGTAAATCCCTTCCTCTTGTAACCAAGCTCACGCAAACCACCCCACCAACTCCCTCAGTGTCAATTTCCTCCTTCCCCAGGAATGCCAATAGTCCTGCAGGCCATGTCACTGGCAATTCTGACGAGTCCTCTCCTGCCTGGGATTCCTCCGATGCATCCTTGCGTGTAACGCCTACTGCTGCTGGTGCTGCTGTTGTTGCTGCTGGGAGTCGATGGTCATCCCAGAGGGGAAGTCGTAAGACCACTTTTACTACTTCCACCAAGCAATTGACTGTCCAACAGTCCTTTGCGAGGAAGATGAAATATCACAGCAGTCATCCTACTGCAAAGCGGATAACTGAGGCCTTGGCATCCTGGGTGGTGAGAAACGTGGTTCCGGTATCCATCATTACTGCAGAGCCAACTAGAGACTTGTTGGAGGTACTGTGTCCCCGGTACCAAATACCATCTAGGTTCCATTTCTCTAGGCAGGCGATACCGAAAATTTACACAGACCTCAGAAAAAGAGTCACCAGTGTCCTAAAAAATGCAGCTGTACCCAATGTCCACTTAACCACGGACATGTGGACAAGTGGAGCAGGGCAGGGTCAGGACTATATGACTGTGACAGCCCACTGGGTAGATGTATGGACTCCCGCCGCAAGAACAGCAGCGGCGGCACCAGTAGCAGCATCTCGCAAACGCCAACTCTTTCCTAGGCAGGCTACGCTTTGTATCACCGCCTTCCAGAATACGCACACAGCTGAAAACCTCTTACGGCAACTGAGGAAGATCATCGCGGAATGGCTTACCCCAATTGGACTCTCCTGTGGATTTGTGGCATCGGACAACGCCAGCAATATTGTGTGTGCATTAAATATGGGCAAATTCCAGCACGTCCCATGTTTTGCACATACCTTGAATTTGGTGGTGCAGAATTATTTAAAAAACGACAGGGGCGTGCAAGAGATGCTGTCGGTGGCCAGAAGAATTGCGGGACACTTTCGGCGTACAGGCACCACGTACAGAAGACTGGAGCACCACCAAAAACTACTGTACCTGCCCTGCCATCATCTGAAGCAAGAAGTGGTAACGAGGTGGAATTCAACCCTCTATATGCTTCAGAGGTTGGAGGAGCAGCAAAAGGCCATTCAAGCCTATACAATTGAGCACGATATAGGAGGTGGAATGCACCTGTCTCAAGCGCAGTGGAGAATGATTTCAACGTTGTGCAAGGTTCTGCTGCCCTTTGAACTTGCCACACGTGAAGTCAGTTCAGACACTGCCAGCCTGAGTCAGGTCATTCCCCTCATCAGGCTTTTGCAGAAGAAGCTGGAGACATTGAAGGAGGAGCTAACACGGAGCGATTCCGCTAGGCATGTGGGACTTGTGGATGGAGCCCTTAATTCGCTTAACAAGGATTCACGGGTGGTCAATCTGTTGAAATCAGAGCACTACATTTTGGCCACCATGCTCGATCCTAGATTTAAAGCCTACCTTGGATCTCTCTTTCCGGCAGACACAAGTCTGCTGGGGTTGAAAGACCTGCTGGTGAGAAAATTGTCAAGTCAAGCGGAACGCGACCTGTCAACATCTCCTCCTTCACATTCTCCCGCAACTGGGGGTGCGAGGAAAAGGCTCAGAATTCCGAGCCCACCCGCTGGCGGTGATGCAGGGCAGTCTGGAGCGACTGCTGATGCTGACATCTGGTCCGGACTGAAGGACCTGACAACGATTACGGACATGTCGTCTACTGTCACTGCATATGATTCTCTCACCATTGAAAGAATGGTGGAGGATTATATGAGTGACCGCATCCAAGTAGGCACGTCACACAGTCCATACTTATACTGGCAGGAAAAAGAGGCAATTTGGAGGCCCTTGCACAAACTGGCTTTATTCTACCTAAGTTGCCCTCCCACAAGTGTGTACTCCGAAAGAGTGTTTAGTGCCGCCGCTCACCTTGTCAGCAATCGGCGTACGAGGTTACATCCAGAAAATGTGGAGAAGATGATGTTCATTAAAATGAATTATAATCAATTCCTCCGCGGAGACATTGACCAGCAGCAATTGCCTCCACAAAGTACACAGGGAGCTGAGATGGTGGATTCCAGTGGGGACGAATTGATAATCTGTGAGGAGGGGGATGTACACGGTGATATATCGGAGGATGATGATGAGGTGGACATCTTGCCTCTGTAGAGCCAGTTTGTGCAAGGAGAGATTAATTGCTTCTTTTTTGGGGGGGGTCCAAACCAACCCGTCATATCAGTCACAGTCGTGTGGCAGACCCTGTCACTGAAATGATGGGTTGGTTAAAGTGTGCATGTCCTGTTTTGTTTATACAACATAAGGGTGGGTGGGAGGGCCCAAGGACAATTCCATCTTGCACCTCTTTTTTCTTTTATTTTTCTTTGCGTCATGTGCTGTTTGGGGAGGGTTTTTTGGAAGGGACATCCTACGTGACACTGCAGTGCCACTCCTAGATGGGCCCGGTGTTTGTGTCGGCCACTAGGGTCGCTAATCTTACTCACACAGCTACCTCATTGCGCCTCTTTTTTTCTTTGCGTCATGTGCTGTTTGGGGAGGGTTTTTTGGAAGGGACATCCTGCGTGACACTGCAGTGCCACTCCTAAATGGGCCCGGTGTTTGTGTCGGCCACTAGGGTCGCTTATCTTACTCACACAGTCAGCTACCTCATTGCGCCTCTTTTTTTCTTTGCGTCATGTGCTGTTTGGGGAGGGTTTTTTGGAAGGGACATCCTACGTGACACTGCAGTGCCACTCCTAAATGGGCCCGGTGTTTGTGTCGGCCACTAGGGTCGCTTATCTTACTCACACAGTCAGCTACCTCATTGCGCCTCTTTTTTTCTTTGCGTCATGTGCTGTTTGGGGAGGGTCATTTGGAAGGGCCATCCTGCGTGACACTGCAGTGCCACTCCTAGATGGGCCCGGTGTTTGTGTCGGCCACTAGGGTCGCTAATCTTACTCACACAGCTACCTCATTGCGCCTCTTTTTTTCTTTGCGTCATGTGCTGTTTGGGGAGGGTTTTTTGGAAGGGACATCCTGCGTGACACTGCAGTGCCACTCCTAAATGGGCCCGGTGTTTGTGTCGGCCACTAGGGTCGCTAATCTTACTCACACAGCTACCTCATTGCGCCTCTTTTTTTCTTTGCGTCATGTGCTGTTTGGGGAGGGTTTTTTGGAAGGGACATCCTGCGTGACACTGCAGTGCCACTCCTAAATGGGCCCGGTGTTTGTGTCGGCCACTAGGGTCGCTAATCTTACTCACACAGCTACCTCATTGCGCCTCTTTTTTTCTTTGCGTCATGTGCTGTTTGGGGAGGGTTTTTTGGAAGGGACATCCTGCGTGACACTGCAGTGCCACTCCTAGATGGGCCAGGTGTTTGTGTCGGCCACTAGGGTCGCTTAGCTTAGTCATCCAGCGACCTCGGTGCAAATTTTAGGACTAAAAATAATATTGTGAGGTGTGAGGTATTCAGAATAGACTGAAAATGAGTGGAAATTATGGTTTTTGAGGTTAATAATAATATGGGATCAAAATGACCCCCAAATTCTATGATTTAAGCTGTTTTTTAGGGTTTTTTGAAAAAAACACCCGAATCCAAAACACACCCGAATCCGACAAAAAAAATTCGGTGAGGTTTTGCCAAAACGCGGTCGAACCCAAAACACGGCCGCGGAACCGAACCCAAAACCAAAACACAAAACCCGAAAAATTTCAGGCGCTCATCTCTAGCCAAAACGCGTTCGAACCCAAAACACGGCCGCGGAACCGAACCCAAAACCAAAACACAAAATCCGAAAAATTTCCGGTGCACATCACTAGTTTCCAATTCCCGGTATTGGAGATGTGAAAGGGACTTAATAGGGATATTCTGTCAATGCATCAATATGTTACAAGTTTAAGTACAAATCTGTGAACCTGCTTTGAATGATATCACTGCTGTATACTGTATGTAATGAAATATTGCTGTAGGTGTAATAAAATGACTTACATGTCATGTTATATCTCTATGGTAAGTAGAGATGTGCGGCAGGCACTTTTTGTGTTTTGTGTTTTGGTTCTAATTGCCCGCTCGTGTTTTAGTTTGGATTGGTTTTCACAAAATCACCCTTTCGGGTTTTGGATCTGGATGATTTTTTTAAAAAATGGCTAAAATCACAGAATTTGGTGGTAATTTTGATCCTACGGTATTATTAACCTCAATAACATTCATTTCCACTCATTTCCAGTCTATTCTGAACACCTCACACCTCACAATATTGTTTTTAGGCCAAAAGGTTGCACCAAAGTGGCTGTATGACTAAGCTAAGCGACACAAGTGTGCTCAGAAACACCTGGCCCATCTAGGAGTGGCACTGCAGTGGCAGACAGGATGGCAGATTTAAAAAAAAAGGCCCCAAACAGCACATGACGCAAAGATGAAAAAGAGGTGCAATGAGGTAGCTGTATGACTAAACTAAGCGACACAAACAATTGGCCCATCTAGGAATGGCACTGCAGTGTCAGACAGGATGGCACTTTAAAAAATTAGTCCTCAAACAGCACATGATGCAAAGAAGAAAAAGAAGTGCACCTAGGTTGCTGTATGACTAGTAGTGGCATGCAGTGGCTGACTGTCGAAAGTGGCGGAACTAGCGAACGGTGGGCCCAGGTGCAACAAAATACTTTGCCCCCCCCCCAACTCGTCCCGTCCAAGTCCACCCCCTCACCCCCAACTCCAAGTTAGGGATTTTTTGCATGCTCCCGTATAATGAATATATATAGAGAGAGAGAGAGAGAGAGGGAGAGAGAGAGATTATTTAAAAAAGGGATTGCTGGCCACACAGGCACTCAGGGATGCAAAGTACAGTATGATATAACAGGGTAGAGATACACATACAGATGGGATCCCTTCAGGTTTAGGATGTGGATGTGTCCTAGATTTAGGATGTGGAGAGGGGGGTGATTATTTGGATGCAATGGGGGCACTGTGCTGGAGAGGATCTGGTGAGGGCGAGGGTGACCTGCTCAGGGCCAGGGAAATGGATAACTAGCAACAGTGCCGTAACTAGACATTTTAGTGCTGTGTGCAAGAAATGGCATCAGACCCCCCCCCCCTTTATGTAAAATAGGGGCAGTGCGCGCCGTAGGCGTGCGCAAAATATATAGGGGTGTGGCTTCATGAGGAAGGGGTGTGGCCACAAAATAATACCAATTCATATTACGGTGCACAGTAGTCTCCATTATTCAAATTACGGCGCACAGTAGCGCCACTACACAAGGTAGAGCCCTTTTTACACATTACGGCAGACAGCGTCCCCTTTTTACACTTTTACGGCAGTCAGCTTCCCGTTTTATACACATTACGGCAGACAGCGTCCCCTTTTTACACATTACGGCAGAGTCCACCTTTTACACATTACGGCAGACAGCGTCCCCTTTTTACACATTACGGCAGACAGCGTCTCCCTTTTTATACATTACAGAACAGAATAGATAGATAGATAGATAGATAGATAGATAGATAGATAGACAGACAGACAGACAGACAGACAGACAGACAGAAAGAAAGAACAGATGGTAATTACTGTCTCTACTGTCTCAGGCACTCAGGCTCCTCGGTGCAGTTTCTGGCAGATCCCGGGCAGGGGAGAAGGAGGAGGAGGGAGGGGGAGGAGGGAATCGCAGCAGCGCAATGTAATTGGTGGAGGTGCCGCTGTCCCTCTCCTTCCACATAGGCTGGCCAGCCTATGTGGAAGGAGAGGGACAGCTGCAGTGGCGCCTCCACCAATTACATTGCACTGCTGCGGCTCCCTCCTCCACCTCCCTCCTCCTCCTTCCCCCCGTGGCTGTGTCCCTGCGCTCTCCTCTTTGGCGGACCGCCCGCCGCACACAGCGGCAGGCGGCATTTAATGAGTCAGTTTGACTCATTATATGCCGCTGGCTTTGGGCCCCTTCACAGTGGCGGGCCCTAGTGCAAGGCACCGCTTGCACTGGTGGTAGTTTCGCCACTGGTACTGCTGGACATATATGGCAGTACCGCTGGACATATACGGCAGTATCAATGGAAATATACAGCAGTATAACTGGACTGGACTTATACGCCAGTACCACTGGAATAATACGGCAGGATCACTGGAATTATACGACAGGATCACTGGATTTATACGGCAGTACCGCTGGAGATATACAGCAGTATCAATGGAAATATACGGCAGTATCATTGGACATATACGGCACTATAACTGGACTGGATTTATACGCCAGTACCACTGGAATTATACGGCAGGATCACTGGAATTATACGGCAGTATCACTGGACTGGACTTATACGCCAGTACCACTGGAATTATACGGCAGGATCACTGGATTTATACGGCAGTACCGCTGGACACATACGGCAGTATCAATGGACATATACGGCAGTGTCACTGGACTGGACTTATACGCCAGTACCACTGGAATTATACGGCAGGATCACTGGACTTATACGCCAGTACCACTGGAATTATACGGCAGGATCAGTGGAATTATTTGTCTGGATCAGTGGAATTATACGACAGGATCACTGGATTTATACGGCAGTACCGCTGGACATATACGGCAGTATCAGTGGACATATGCGGCAGTATCACTGGATATATACGGCAGTATCACTGGACATATACAGCAGCACAGGGACACCACCACTGGACTGATGCAGGACAACACAGCACCACTGCAATGGACTGGACTTATACAGCAGCACTGGACATATGGCAGCAGAGGACACCACCACTGTGACTGGACAGATACAGCACAAGACACTACCACTGAAGACACTGAGGACGGAGACACGTCCTTTCTCTACACTCTCCAATGCCGGAATGAAAATGTCAGGGACGATCGGCTCCTTATATGGAATCCAAACCCCATGAGAATCTGACTGCGGGATGATGGCGGGTTTTGCCTCGTTCTGGTTTCCAAGTTAGGCGGGAAAACCCAAGCTGGGCTTGGATCCGGGCTCGGGTGGTGAAGTTCGGGGAGGTTCGGTTCTCTGAGAACCGAACCCGCTCATCTCTAATGGTAAGTATATATGGTCCACTTGTGTATCCAAGTGTCTGGTATCTCAAAAGCAGATGTAGGAAGTATACCACAATCAGTGCTATGGAGCTGTGTGTACTGCTGGGCGAGTTTGATGCGTTGCTGTTGGGGGTTACGGTCTGTCTATATACAGATGTGTACTCTTACATCCTTACTGCAGCCACGCTAAACAACCCTTCAAGTAATGCCAAGGTGTGGTGGAACTCGGTAGCGTAGAGCGTCTTTTTATTGCAATTTTTTTCCGCACAATTTTTTCTTTGCTCTGTGCACTGTAAGTAGCGTTACACATAAAGCACAAGTGCTGTGTGACTCAGTATGAATTTCGGATGCTGTATCTGCATCTGAAATTCCATGTTACAGTGTTTTCCAGGAATAGATTGAAGCATAGCATTTTGTATGCAAATACAGTCGCAGTCAAACACAGATTATAGGCATGCTGTAGTTTATGTATGTAAGGGATCAATTCAGTTAGGTGCGATGTTCTCACCACTATGAGTAACTGCGGCTATATGCTGCCAGACTGGCTGATTTTTGTTTGAGAGCCCCGTATGGCTGCGCATAAAAATACAATGAGTCCAGTGCAAGTTCAAGCCCCGAGGAGAACAGGTTCAGGTGCTGTTGCTGGTGTTTAGACGCTGTTGCAACATTACTCTCTTCGCAATTGTCTA
Organism: Pseudophryne corroboree; assembly: GCF_028390025.1. Classification (NCBI taxonomy): domain Eukaryota; kingdom Metazoa; phylum Chordata; class Amphibia; order Anura; family Myobatrachidae; genus Pseudophryne; species Pseudophryne corroboree. The sequence continues at coordinate 534,673,802 of NC_086445.1, forward strand.
TTGCCTACACAGTATTAAGAGATTAGATAGCATTATATAGTTTCTCCCAAACAGTTACAGAATTATTTAACTATGTAAAAATAAACCTTAGTGCTGCATTGATATACTGTCAGAATGCCTTCGGTCACAATGTTGACATTCACAATGTCAACAGCAGAAGGTTGACGTTGATTATGTCGATATGGTTCAATTTGTAAATCATTATTGTTGACTACTGCGAAATGTCAACATTGACAGAATATTGACATTTTCATTCCGCTTACCTTAGGGTTTGTTTTAGCATTAGCATTAGGGTTGCAATTAGGGTCTGGGCTAATGGGCCTGATTCATGTTTGTAAGTAAAGCAAAAAAAAAACAACAAGTAACTTTGGGGTAATTCTGAGTTGAACGCAGCAGGAACTTTGTTAGCAGTTGGGCAAAACCATGTGCATTGCAGGGGGGGGGCAGATATAACATGTGCAGTGAGAGTTAGATTTGGGTGGGGTGTGTTCAATCTGCAATCTAAATTGCAGTGTAGAAATAAAGCTGCCAGTATTTACCCTGCACAGAAACAAATTATATAACTTACCCAAATCTAACTCTCTCTGCACATGTTATATCTGCCTCCCCTGCAGTGCACATGGTTTTGCCCAACTGCTAACAAAGTTCCTGCAGTGATCATCTCTGAATTACCACCTATAGGTGATAGTAAGATGATTGACTTCTCTGTGCTGATAAAGCTAAATATTTATCGTATATAATACCCTTTATGAGGTCTAAGAACACTGTACGCTAACTACGTATGAAGTACCGCAAGGGTACGCACGTTGCGTAACGATCGCTTAGCCGTGGTCGAGACGCTCAAGCGTTACGTTCGCTCACGGCCAAGAGATCACTGGCAGGCACGCTATTGGCTGCCGACTACCGTAATGATTCGCTATAGCGATGCGACCGCTCGAGACCACGAAGAGATCACCAGCGGCGCATATGCTCACAATGTAAAACCTTTATATCTAAACCATAAACAGTGTATTATGCAGTAAACCCTTTGTGTAGTGATATGGTGTAAATGCAACACAGTATAACCTTACTAGCTTAAAAGCAGTTTGAGCGTCACCGACGCTCTGAGAATACTTAACTCTATAAGAAATACACAGATACCTGGGCTTAGGGTCCAACGCCTAATATATATATATATTTTAAATGATATACTTGCAAAAGAATTAATACAAATACAAATCATACACTACAATATAACATAGACTAACTAACCAGGTAACTACACAGTAAATACAATACAATTAAGTTTAAGAGAAAAATGAGAGAAAGAGAAGAGAGAGAAAGATATGGCCCATAATAACAAGAGAGAAACAGTATGATTACGGAGAAAAACTTACGCACAAAGGAAACGATCGCATGCGCCTCTGGACATCCAGCTCCCGATTTTCAGCAATGATAACCGTTGAAGAGTGAGAGCTGGATGTGATCGGCCTTTCTATTTATGCCCCACACACAATGCAATTCAATGGTCCCTACAATCTCATTGTTCATTGGACACAGGAATTCGGCTTCGCATTATAACAAAAGGTCATAGGTTGATTCATACAGGTGGGCTGTGACTATTTCCAACAGCTCAGGTGGGAGGGAAACTGGGTTTCCCGCCGCATGGGTAATAAAGTGCAAATAAAGTAAATGTTCATAAACTTCTTATGTCCATAACTATTCGCACGAGCGATTGATCTGCTTCAAACCAACACCGGAATATTTCTAATTAAATATTCTTCCGATGGATACTAAACACCACTGTATTACTCCTGTCTGACCCTTCGTATCAAACAAAGAGGGATTTCTCTGTTCATGAACATTCTATATTAACCAAACTTTCAGAATCTATCAAAGGGACCATGATCTACAAAATACATTATTACTGAAAATATGTAACGATTGAGTCGCACGCTACGATCACATAAACTCTACCGTAAATACGCATACCGTGCGCCTGCGGGTGCCCGCGACTGTGAGTATGCGCACGTACGGGAGAGCGTACGCATGCGCAGCACGGACCTGTGTGAGGTGCAAATATGGTAGTGTGCATAGAGAAATTTTTCTGACTTTGACAGTCCACCCTTTGGCAGTCAACAATAACTGCCACTTCCTGAAAACATTTCAAAAAGAGAAAAATATATGTTAGGGGTTAATACATTTACATGGTTGGGTAAGGGAGGAGAGGAGATGGTAGGAAAAGGGTATGACCTAGTGATATAGCAGAAGCATGTGTGTATGAATCCGTGCTTGGGGGTCATGTATCATCGTGCCGTACGTGTTTTAAATCAAGCTTCGAGGTATTGCGAAGTATACATTTGAATTCCTTCTTATCCCGTGGTACGGGTCTGTGGATGGGCTGTCAAACTTTACCGAGCTCTTTTCGGATTTTGAACAAAATGGGGAGCACATTTTAGTTGATGATACATGAATGGGGGAGATATGTGATTGCTGATATCTGTGCCTGTATTCCCTATCGACTATGTGTGTCATTACCTGAGGGTTGTAGAAATGAAGAAAAGACATAATTACGGTAAATGCGGTGGTATTCTATGTCAGGTAAATGTACATTCGTCGATTGAGGTCTTGTTTGGTGTCTGTTGAATGCAGTCTTCTTTGTGCTTTTGCTCATAAGGTGCGAGCAAAGCTGTCAATGTCCATAGATTTACAAAAGTGTTGGGCTAGCGTAATTTTAAAATTTCTAGGGAAACTTGGGATCCATGGCATAGTTCATCAAAAATCTGTGTATCAGGTTGTCAAAACTTCTTCTTTAATCCCTCTGTTGTCTGTATATCGGCTCATCAAATTCCTCGTCCAAGTGGGTCTTGTTACCTTGGAGAAAACGGAAAAACAGGTGAAAGAAACGGACCGTAGAAATCGCATTTTCATCACATCATTGTGTCTACATTTGTGTCATAAATCAAGTCCATTGGAATTACAGTTTCCTCACTCCTTAAACTCATTACCCTAGTACGATGATTGCACTTCATTAAAGCCTGACCGCATCTAAATATCAATCCAATCGATATGACAACACGTAAGATACATAGGAGAAACTTCCCAACATCCATTATGACTCCTTGAGCCCAGTCTCCTAAACCAGAAAACCAATTTCGCGGGTTCAACCATGACACCCAACTAGTCAGCTCATTACCTACAGCAGCAAGAGTGAGATTGTGTCTCCTGCGAAATTCCCACTTCAATTGGAGAATATCGTCCATCTTTTGGTCTATGACCTCGACCGGATCCTCGGTGCTATTCGTAATATATGTGCAACATTTCACGCCGTATTGTGTTGCCAGTGTGACACAATATCCGCCTGTTACTGCTGTGAGGTAATTGAGAACCATTCTATGCTGTACCAGTTCTGTTTTGTAAGCTTGAAGCTCCCTTCCAGTATACCTAAATGTGTCATCATACATTTCAGTGATATTATCTAACAAATTTGCGAGTGCCGATATGTATTTATAATTCAGCACTCCTCTAGCGGTGCGGGTGAAATCTAACACGATTAAGAATTGAATCCCGGTGGATTCACCTATCAGATCAGAGGCCGGATGCTCTGTCTTCTCTATCAGGTGCCTTTTAACAACGTGCTCGTAATGGGTGTGAGTATAAGGAGCTTGGGCACCACGGTGTATGTCTTTCATTTTGTCATGTGATACAGTCATTACTTCAGGCAATACTTTTCCAATATAACACAATCCTTCAGAGTTTGGGGCAAGCCACTTGTACGCCTTTCTCCCGCATATGAAATATGCATCATCGGGGAGAACATATGGGACGGAGTAGGACATAACCATATTACACACCTTCCATGTGAAATCTCCTAACCCTAATTCTTCCATCTGCTTAGTACACGTATCAGGTTGTATGATATGTGCACAGTATCCTGGTGATACCTCTCCAACTCTAGTAATCCTGTTTCCTAAGGTATACCTATACCGGAAAGATTTTCCTCTACTGGCTATGTGGCGTACAAGCTCTGTATCTGTAGGCATTCTATCTGCTCTATGCGAAAAGGTCATGGTTTGGTTACTCCATGACACTTCCCAATTTCCCGGCTTTCGGGGATTGGAGATGTTGAAACATAATAGGGACCTATCCACATGGTATTGGTGGAGCTTCAAACTAGGAGGACTGGAGATATTAAACCTTCTGTCCACCGGTCTCCCACCACTTAACTCAAGTACCTCCCCTATCGTTAAAGGAAATGGTACTAGCCCTGATTTGCTATGACCTTGAGGTACTTGAGAGCATACCCAACAATCTGTTTTATTTAACACACTACCCACTAAGGAGTGATAGTCACTCAATGGATGCCGGTCCATATGGATATTAAAACTGGATTGGCATTTCTTTATGCACCCATCCTCAATGACATTGTTACAGAGCCGACAGATACAGTTTTCTTCAGCTAACAATCCTTCACAATTCCTTCTATGGTCAATGTTATCGGATCGTTTTCTGATACTCGCCTTTACTTGTTGATTATGTTGTTCTCGGAAAACTACGCCTCCATTTCTGTCATCAGAACCCATTCCAGAACCCCTCTCGACCTCCATGGTACTCTCGCCGGAACAGACTGCTCTGGTCAACATCATGGTCAACAGGAAAATCCGGATCACAGTCTCTTGAGGCAAGTCCATCTTAGGAGGAGACGAAGAAGAATGAGAAGGGGGGGAAAAATAATTTGAGGGAGAGGGGATGGGAAGTGGAGAAAAACAATAAAAGGGAACAGGGGATCGACAACTGCTTTTGATCTTGTGGTTCTCGATGCTCAGGTGCCGCCTTAGTCCTCCTGGAACAGACACTCTAGTGATACAACCTCTACCGTCTGTTCCTTATCACAGGACTTCTCTGGATCAACGACCTTCTTACAGTGGGACGAATGAACCCAAGTCTCTCTCTCAGCAACCTTCAATGCTGTAGTGCTAGTCAATAAGACCTGGTATGGTCCTTCCCATCTGTCAATAAGGCAACCTGAGCGTAGAAAATTCCGTATCATTACATAATCCCCAGGTTCAATGTCATGACAATTACTATCTGGTAAATCAGGAATCACTAACTTCAGATTATCATTTTGATTCCTTAACTGTTTACTCATGTTAATCACGTATTTTACAGTCACTTCATTGTTACACTTCAAATCATCCTGAGGGTTAATCATAACATGCGGTTGTTGACCAAACAAGATTTCAAAGGGAGACAGATTAAGAGGGGACCTGGGAGTGGTTCTGATGCTGTACAGTACAATGGGTAAAGCTTCTGGCCATGTCAATCCTGTCTCTGCCATAACTTTACTCAGTTTATTTTTAATAGTGCTGTTCACTCTTTCCACTTTCGCACTCGCCTGTGGACGGTATGGAGTGTGCAGCTTGCTATCAATTCCCATCAATTTACACATTCCTTGAAAGACATCACCTGTAAAATGGGTACCCCTATCACTTTCGATAATTCTGGGGATACCATATCTACATACAAATTCCTGCACAATTTTCTTAGCAGTAAACATAGCGGTATTTGTGGCCGCCGGAAATGCTTCGACCCAATTTGAGAAAACATCTATACAAACAAGTACATATTTCAAATTTCGACAAGGGGGTAATTGAATGAAGTCAATCTGTATTACCTGGAAAGGGCCGCCGGCAGGTGGGATATGGGATGGTTCTGTAGGTATTGCCTTTCCAATATTCTTTCTCAAACAGGTAAGGCATGACATGGCTCTTTTACTCGCATGAGAGGAGAATCCTGGGGCGCACCAATATGCTCTTACCAACTTGCACATCCCTTCCTTGCCTAGATGAGTCAGCCCGTGAGCTGCTTCAGCCAAACATGGAAGATATGCTCTGGGGGCCACTGGTTTACCATGTCCATCCGTCCAGAGTCCTGAGGACTCCTGGCCATATCCCTTTGCCTTCCAGACTGCCTTTTCCTGTGTGGAACACAAATTTTGCATCTCACACAACTTCTGTGTGTTGATGGTATTAAATACCATCAGTTGTGTGGTGTCTGTCTGTCTGGGGGTACCAGCTGCTAATTTAGCAGCTTCGTCTGCTCGGCTGTTACCAAGCGATACTGGGTCTTGGCTATATGTATGTGCTTTACATTTGATAACAGCCACTCTGTCGGGTTCCTGTATCGCTGTTAGAAGCCTTTTTATGTGAGCTGCATGCGCTACCGGTGTACCAGCTGCCGTCATGAAATTTCTGAGGCGCCATAGGGCTCCGAAATCATGGACTACCCCGAATGCGTATCTAGAATCGGTGTAGATATTGACTGATTTGCCCTTAGCCAATTCACATGCTCTGGTTAGGGCGACCAGTTCAGCAACCTGGGCTGAGTGAGGTGGGCCTAGCGGTTCCGCTTCTATGGTGCCTTGGTCATCTACGACTGCGTACCCAGTACACAAGTCTCCCGAGTCTGACTGTCTATGACAACTACCGTCCGTGTAGAACGTAAGTTCTGCATCTTCCAGTGGGTTGTCACTGATGTCAGGCCTTGCGGTAAAATTTTGGGTCAAATATTCCATACAATCATGAGTGTCTTCCTTTGTATTAAATCCTCCTTCCCCACCACTCTCATCCTCCACCCTTTGTGCCTGTCCAGGCACACCTGGGAGATATGTTGCAGGATTTAGTGCACTGCATCTCCTTATGGTGATGTTTACGGGGGCCATTAGTGCCAATTCCCATCTTGTAAACCGCGCTGATGAGACGTGTCTGGTTTGGGCAGAATTCAACAAGGCTGACACTGCATGTGGTGTAAGAATTGTGAGGTTGTGACCTAGCACGACGTCTTCGCTTTTCGTTACTAGCAATGCTATCGCAGCAACGCTTCGCAAGCATGTGGGGAGGGATCGCGCTACCGTGTCTAGCTGAGCGCTGTAATATGCTACTGGCCTGCTGGCATCACCGTGCTTTTGGGTTAGTACGCCTGCCGCGCAACCAGCACTTTCTGTTCCGTATAGTTCAAAGGGTTTCCCATAGTCCGGCATACCTAATGCTGGTGCCTGCGTTAGGCACTGTTTAAGTCTCTCAAATGCTGCCTCAGACTCGTCTGTATGCGAAATCCGATCAGGTAACGCTAGGATGGAAAACCCTGGGATCCAATTACGGCAATACCCACACATTCCTAAAAATGTTCTGATCTGCTGCTGGGTTTGTGGCAGAGTCATGTCTCTAATTGCTTGAATTCTATCAGCGGTCAGGTGTCTCAGTCCTTGTGTTAAACAGTGTCCCAAATATTTTACCTTAGTTTGGCATAATTGCAACTTGTCTTTGGAAACCTTGTGTCCTGTGTCTGAAAGATGAAACAGGAGCTGTTTCGTATCCTTCAGGGATGCTTCCAATGAATCAGAACACAGTAGTAGATCATCCACGTACTGTATTAATACTGATCCACTCACTGGTTGGAAAGACTGTAAACAGTCATGCAAAGCCTGAGAAAATATACTTGGACTATCTATGAATCCCTGTGGTAATCGAGTCCATGTGTATTGGACTCCTCTGTATGTAAATGCAAACAAATATTGACTGTCAGGGTGCAGAGGTACCGAAAAGAAAGCGGAGCAGAGGTCAATAACAGTGAAAAATTTCGCAGTGGGAGGGATTTGCATTAGGATGACAGCTGGATTTGGCACTACGGGGAACTGACTCTCAACTATTTTGTTAATCCCCCTTAGATCCTGCACTAGCCTGTAACCCCTCCCCCCACTCTTTTTCACAGGGAAGATGGGACTATTAGCAGTGCTGGACGTTCTTACCAGAATGCCCTGTTGTAGCAAGCGCTCTATTACTGGGTAAACTCCTAACTCCACCTCTGGCTTCAGAGGGTACTGTGGGATTTTTGGAGCTATCCTACCCTCTTTTACTTGTACAACTACCGGAGCTACGTTTGCCATTAATCCAGTGTCCTGTCCATCTTTTGTCCAAAGTGACTCTGGTATCTGAGATGTCATTTCTTCTACTTGGGAGGGAGTCCTATTTGTCATAATGGTATGTGACATTAATTTTGACGGGGAGTCTAACATGTCTCGTACTTCCTGAGCGTGATTCTCAGGTATGTCCAAGAATACACCTTCAGGAGTACAATAAATGACGCACCCCATTTTACACAGTAAGTCTCTACCCAGGAGATTGGTCGGTGCCGATGCAGCCAGCAAAAAGGAATGCTTGGTATGTAAAGGCCCTATTGTAATCTCTGCTGGTTTGCTAACAGGGTAATGCTGGACTACTCCTGTTACTCCCACGGCTGGAATTGTCCTACCAGTGGTCCTCATGCCCACTGTCGAATTTATCACTGATTTGGCCGCCCCTGTGTCTACAAGAAAGTTTAATGATTTACCAGCTACATTGATTGCAATTTCTGGTTCACTTCCAAGACTTGCAATCAATTTTACTGGCTGCAGATTACAGGTATGGCCACACCCCTATTGGGTATGGTGACCTCCCTGAATCCCGCTGGCAGCAACTACTTGTGAGGGAGTTAGCTGGGAACTACCAGAGGTTTGCCAATCTCTGTTTGGGGGGTATCTTTTTGTTTCCCCTGCATGTGGCTCATAACTCCGTTTCTGCGGACCTTGCTCCCAATGTCGTGTGTCGTGTCGTTGTCTAGGGGGTTGATAAGATTTTTGTACATTTCTCGATCTACAGTCTCGTGCAAAGTGTCCCTGTCTGTGACAAAAATAACATGTTACCACATTTGACTTACCCACAGGGTTTGGTGATGTTAACACAGGCTGTTTTGTGGTCAGGGCCTGTATACTTACTGCCATTAACTTATCACTTTGTTGTTCCCTGTGTCTGGTGATGTTCCTATCGTGATCAATAGCAGCCTCTCTCAAAGTAGCCACAGACAGACCTCGCCAACATAGTTGTGTGGTCTGTACCCTAGTCTTTAATGATTCTTTTAAACCATCCATCAGTACCGATACTGCTACTTCTCAATGGTTTATGTTTGTTTTAATGTCCTCTATGCCTGTGTATTTTGCCATTTCTGATAATGCTCTGTGAAAATACTCTGCAGCTGTCTCTGACTCCTTCTGTTTAATGGAGAATATCTTGTTCCATCTGACTACCGCTGGGAAATACTCCTTTAACTGTAAGCTTATTCTTTTTACATTGTCTTTGTTGTACACATCTGTAAGAGGTACATCCTGATCTAATCCGCAATCAGCTAAAAATTGAGTTGCGTCAACATTGGAGGGTAAACATGCTCTCAGCAATATCTGCCAGTCTTTATTGTTGGGCTCTACAGTGTTACCTAAGTCTCTGATGTATTTTTGACTGGCAACTAAGTCTTTTCTAGGGTCAGGGACTTCAGACACTATGGTCCTTAATTCCATTCTGGAAAATGGGCTATACATGGCAATGTTCCTCACAGGGGTGACTCCTGATGTGTCAGTTTTCCCATTTGGAACAGCTATTACCCTAACAGGAGTAACTCTAACAACATCACTCTGTGTGGGTTCTACAACCTGTGGTGAAATGGCTTCAGCATAGTGTATGGTGCCGTACTTACCTGTAGATACGACCTCACCTATCCCTCCGCTAGGGGCCTTTGTTACTAATCTCGTGGGTGGAGCTGTGCCTACTGTGGTCTCTGCTATGGTGGCTGCTAGAGAGAGCGCTGAAATTGTTGCCGATTCGTCTTCTTGATCACACTCCTGAGGAAAGTTCAAAACAGGGTACAACTTGCACGGGTTAATACTTGCATTGGTTAATTGGTTAACATTATCTTTAACATTTACACAGTTGCTAAGTGTTTGTGTGTTACACCTTAGTGCGTCATTCTCCGCAACCAATTTCTCTCCCGATATATATGGTGGCGGTGGGGCCGTGGCTATCAGTTTTCTGATTGAGCCAGATCCCGCCGCCTGAGCCAATCCTCTCTGTATGTCACCCTCCTGTTGCCACAACTGCAAATAATCATAATGCTTGATTCGTCTCTTTGCTGATTTAATGAGACATATCCTTCTCCTTAAATTCGTTAACACTTCTGAGCTGAAGCTACCTACTCTTGGGAATTTCTCTTCGTCATGTACTGTCATTCTCTCCCATTCATCACATAAAGCTTCTGTGTGACTTCCGTATTTCTCACACATTACATACCTTGCCGACCCAATTGGTCGGTTCACTGAATCAACCCGAACCGAGGTTGATCGCCCCCTACCTGAACAAGTGGCCCCCATAGTTCGAAGGTGTTGCTTTATTCAACCAACCCTTACGCAAACCAAATGTCCAAAATAGGCTGACGGTGGCGGTTTACCGAGTACCCCACTCACTCGCCCACGCCGACCAATACGACCTGATCACACCGATATGGTGCTGGCGTACTCGACCTAGGGCCCCTGCGACCTGAACCTCTATTTACTGGAACCTGTGAGGGTGCTCCGAAGAACACTGACTCTTTCCAGTAACTATTGGTTGCTGGATAGTTCCTGAGTGAGCAGCGAACTTCCCTTAAAATAAAAAAAATTACACAAATCACGTTAGAATGTACAAATAGCGTTTATGACCTTCGTACACAAATAATACCGGTCAGGTTTACTAATGTACACAATTACGTGCGGTACAGTCGTTCAGCACATAAGCAACTAATCTTATGTACGGAGCGACCAGTGGAATCGAAAATTGCGGCTGCGAATTCCTTCAGCAAGAGCTTGTATGGCCTATATGGGTGTTGCACCAACCCTTTCTTGGTGTTGTGCCTGTGGACTGTATAGCGGACTTCCTTGTCTGCTGTACCTGAACCTGTTGGTCTGCTATGACCTCCTGGTCTGTTACAGTATGACCTCCTGGTCTGCTACACTCTAATGCTCAAATTGTATGTTTTAACCAGGGATGCCTCCCTAGCCACCATGTACGTCACTTACACGCATGTACCTCACGAGTACTCGACTTTTCTTGTGGTTCAACCTGTAAAATTGTATACAACACACTCACTCACCACATGTACACTTTTGTTTCTATTTCTATTTCTGCGCAGAAATTTCTCTTTAGACCAGATGTGTTACAAATTAGGAGAAGGATCTATTAATTTAAATTTCGAATTTTAAAAAAATAGATTTGCGCGATTTATCGCCTGGCGTTATTTACCGCGTGGCGCTACTTATCGCGTTGAGAGGAGAGAAAAAAACTTGTGATTTGAGTTACGTGGGCGTACCCGTACGCTCCGTTGCGTAATATACGCTGCGTGCGTCGGCCCTTGGATTGCGTACGCAAGTCTCAGTCTTTTGTTAGAGACACGTGTACGCAAAGCAAAGATCCACCGTAACACAATTTTATACGTTTATCAATGTAGATGATCCTTTATCATCTACCACGCACCACACTGACTTCGCCTTGTCTCTCAGGCAAAACTGTGTGTTTGTCTATATTTTAACTATGTTAACTTTACTCTTAAACTATAAAATAGTGACAAATCTTTCTTAGCACGTTTATCAACTATAAAACTGGCAAACAGAAGAGTGATATACGAAAATACACAAATGAAAAAGAAATGCAGATATATATGTGCGTGCATGTGTACGCAAGACAGAAAAAAAATAAATAAACAGTTTTTAAAAAAAAAAACACTATTGTTTTGTTCTTACCTCCGGTTCCCGGATTCCTTCAGCACCCTTTACTAAGAGAAGCAGACGCTTATCCAAACAGCACTACGAGGAATATGATCTCCCGCCCTTTGCTGCTGGATAATGTCTGCTGAAATTACCTAGTGTAGATATGTGAAGGACAGGACGAGCCCGCAATTGATAAAGCTAAATATTTATCGTATATAATACCCTTTATGAGGTCTAAGAACACTGTACGCTAACTACGTATGAAGTACCGCAAGGGTACGCACGTTGCGTAACGATCGCTTAGCCGTGGTCGAGACGCTCAAGCGTTACGTTCGCTCACGGCCAAGAGATCACTGGCAGGCACGCTATTGGCTGCCGACTACCGTAATGATTCGCTATAGCGATGAGACCGCTCGAGACCACGAAGAGATCACCAGCGGCGCATACGCTCACAATGTAAAACCTTTATATCTAAACCATAAACAGTGTATTATGCAGTAAACCCTTTGTGTAGTGATATGGTGTAAATGCAACACAGTATAACCTTACTAGCTTAAAAGCAGTTTGAGTGTCACCGACGCTCTGAGAATACTTAACTCTATAAGAAATACACAGATACCTGGGCTTAGGGTCCAACGCCTAATATATATATATTTTAAATGATATACTTGCAAAAGAATTAATACAAATACAAATCATACACTACAATATAACATAGACTAACTAACCAGGTAACTACACAGTAAATACAATACAATTAAGTTTAAGAGAAAAATGAGAGAAAGAGAAGAGAGAGAAAGATATGGCCCATAATAACAAGAGAGAAACAGTATGATTACGGAGAAAAACTTACGCACAAAGGAAACGATCGCATGCGCCTCTGGACATTCAGCTCACGATTTTCAGCAATGATAACCGTTGAAGAGTGAGAGCTGGATGTGATCGGCCTTTCTATTTATGCCCCACACACAATGCAATTCAATGGTCCCTACAATCTCATTGTTCATTGGACACAGGAATTCGGCTTCGCATTATAACAAAAGGTCATAGGTTGATTCATACATGTGGGCTGTGACTATTTCCAACAGCTCAGGTGGGAGGGAAACTGGGTTTCCCGCCGCATGGGTAATAAAGTGCAAATAAAGTAAATGTTCATAAACTTCTTATGTCCATAACTATTCGCACGAGCGATTGATCTGCTTCAAACCAACACCGGAATATTTCTAATTAAATATTCTTCCGATGGATACTAAACACCACTGTATTACTCCTGTCTGACCCTTCGTATCAAACAAAGAGGGATTTCTCTGTTCATGAACATTCTATATTAACCAAACTTTCAGAATCTATCAAAGGGACCATGATCTACAAAATACATTATTACTGAAAATATGTAACGATTGAGTCGCACGCTACGATCACATAAACTCTACCGTAAATACGCATACCGTGCGCCTGCGGGTGCCCGCGACTGTGAGTATGCGCACGTACGGGAGAGCGTACGCATGCGCAGCACGGACCTGTGTGAGGTGCAAATATGGTAGTGTGCATAGAGATATTTTTCTGACTTTGACAGTGCAGATGCTAGCTACAGTACAATTATTATGTACCAGAGGTGTTGGCTCTGGAAATACATTATTATTCTAGTAATGGTGGAAGGAAGCTGTCTGGATCAAATCATGGGGGTGAGTCAGACCTGATAGCTGCTGCGCGTTTTCGCACAGCGGGCGATCACCGGTTAACTGCGCATGTCCGACGCCAAACAACAATAGGCAATGCCGGTCAGCGACAGGCTGGTGCAAAAACTCTAATCGCACAGCCATTCGCATGCTGATTGACAGGAAGAGGCTGTTTGTGGGTGGTAACTGACCGTTTTCTGGGAGTGTCACGGAAAATGCAGGCGTGCCCAAGTGTTTTCAGGGAGGGTGTGTGACGTCAGCTCCGGCCCGATCAGCCTGTTCTCATCGCACTGTAGGAGTAAGTCCTGGGCTGCGCAGAGTCTGCACACACTGGTAAAAACCATTCACTGGTGAGTGCGGAGCGAATGGATTTGCAGCTGTCCACTGACTGAGGGCTTTTTGGCAGCTCGGTGTACAGATGCGATCGCACACTTGCATGGTGAATATAGACTCCCCTTGGGCGGTGACTATTTGATCACAGGACAACAATTTTAGTCAGGTCTGAATTAGGCCCCATGTTGCCATGCATGGGGAGCAAATATATTTTCAATTTTTTTCTGTGCAGGGTAAATACATCCTGCTTTTGCATGTAGCCCACAAATGCTGGACAACTTTTATTTTTACACTGCAATTTAAATTTCAGTCTAAACAGACCCCACCCAAACCTAAATCTCTCTGCACATGTTACATCTGCACCACCTGCAGTGCATATGTGGGCAGATGTATTAACCTGGAGAAGGCATAAGGAAGTGATAAACCAGTGATAAGTGCAAGGTGATAAAGACAGCAGCCAATCAGCTCCTAACTGTTAATTTACATACTGGAGCTGATTGGTTGGTGCGTTTATCGCCTTGCACTTATCACTGGTTTATCACTTCCTTATGCCTCTTTCAGGCTTAATACAGTACATCTGCCCCCATGATGGTTTTGTCCAGTTGCTTGCTTTTTTGCTTACTTACTAACATTAATCAGGCCCATTGTTATTGGTAGGATTAGGCTTGCCATTAGGGTAAGAGAGAGTTACTGGAAAAAAAGTGTGTTAATACCTGTATTTCAAAAATGTTGACGTAACATCAGTGTCAACATTATGGAATTGTTGACCTGTTCAATGTTGACATTACTACCATGTCCACATTCTCATGTTGACCAAATGAATGTCGACATTGTGAAATACACTACTCAGGCTGCATTTGCTTTTATATCCAAGTCACAAACCATGCACCAGTTTCCAAACCGTGCCGTTCTGCATAATAATTACTATTACAAATAAACGCTTGTAAATATTAGAAGAACACATGTGTGAATCATGGAAGCTGGAGAGCTATAGGTCCACGGGGACAAACTTGTTCATTTACAATTTCTGCCTTTATGAAAAAGCATATAAATTAGCAATGCTGAACATACAGTAAGTGTATATGATGCAAAGATAAAATAAATATTGACCAAATTAGAACATTCTTCTAATACACAGACACTTTTAGAATGGTGCTAGAAGAACTATGAATATATGCCATATTGGATTAAAAGAGGTTGATAAATACTGTATACTGCCGTACTAAATAATGATGTTTTTTTCATACAGTACTCAGCTGTTACACATGTGGGGGAGGGGGGCACCAGGAGGACAATGTCCAGAGGGAACACCTCAAGACATACATGAACGGCATCAACCGACAAGTGGGTGTTGTCAGGTTTGCACTGGGGCATATCATGGAAACAAACTTACCTATGAAGATGGTTCGAGCTGGTTGCATTTTTATTTTTAACTTATAAATTAATCATACCTCCCAACTGTCCCGATTTTGGCGGGACAGTCCCGTTTTTCACGGTCTGTCCCGCTGTCCCACCCGCGGGTCGCAGTGTCCCGCGAGTGGGGGGGGGGCAGTTGGGAGATCCCTTCCTGTCACTCGCTGCTCTGAGAAGAGCAGCGGTGAATAGATGCTGTGCGCATACGCACAGCGTCTATTCACGGCAGAGAGGGACAGGGGGCTCGGCCAGCAGCTCTCACAGCGCTGTCCATGCCCCCATAATGATGAAAATGGGGGCGTGGCTTGCAATTGTGACACTTGCTGTGATGCCACGCCCCTTTTCGGTAGGCCACGCCCCCTGTTTTCAGTTGCGCGCCTCAGGCGCGCGCAGATGTCCCTCTTAACATTTGCGCAAAATTGGGAGGTATGTTATAATACATTTTAATATATAATTTTATCAAAGTTGAAAAGTTTGTTAAATAAGTTTTTTATTTTTTATTTTGCAAACACTATTAGCTGATAATTGTTCATGGTGTTAATACAATGTTAAGTATAAATAAACTAGGTGATTCATCACGCCCTACGGGTGCTCTTCACACCGTCGTGAGGGGCTACACCCCTTAACCCTTGCATGCTCTTGTGGCGTGCAATAGTTGTATTATATGGAGTATTACCTCATAATTGTGTGAGTGGTTAAATATTGGCCCTCATTCCGAGTCGTTCGCTCGGTATATTTCATCGCATCGCAGTGAAATTCCGCTTAGTACGCATGCGCAATATTCGCACTGCGACTGCGCCAAGTAATTTAACAATGAAGATAGTATTTTTACTCACGGCTTTTTCTTCGCTCCGGCGATCGTAATGTGATTGACAGGAAATGGGTGTTACTGGGCGGAAACACGGCGTTTGAGGGGCGTGTGGTTAAAAACGCTACCGTTTCCGGAAAAAACGCAGGAGTGGCCGGAGAAACGGAGGAGTGTCTGGGCGAACGCTGGGTGTGTTTATGACGTCAAACCAGGAACGACAAGCACTGAACTGATCGCAGATGCCGAGTAAGTCTGAAGCTACTCTGAAACTGCTAAGTAGTTTGTAATCGCAATATTGCGAATACATCGGTCGCAATTTTAAGAAGCTAAGATTCACTCCCAGTAGGCGGCGGCTTAGCGTGTGTAACTCTGCTAAAATCGCCTTGCGAGCGATCAACTCGGAATGAGGGCCATTGCACGGACAAAGGGCTTGCGATGGTTAAGGGGTCATAGCCCCTTGCAATGGCGTGAACAGCGCACTCAGGGCCTGATGAACCATCTAGTAGGTGCTGTGGAATCAAGGGGTTTGCGTGGAGCGCACAGTATGTGTATCTTGTTCAAGGGGGCTGCTGGTATCTGGAGAGTTGTCCAGACTCTAGGGCTAGTGTTATCGTACAGGTTTTGGATACCTGCGCTCACCCTCTATTTGGTGTTTGTATGTGAGAAATGATGTATCTCTATGATCTGTAAATACCTTTATAAGTCACAATGCTTAGTATAACAGATGGTACAATAATTCATATATAATTGATGATATTGTGATTACACATAAATGCCCTTATAGTAACATGCATATTGTGTGAACATCCGATGTATAGGGAAATTAAACACAAGATAAAATAAAATATGGTATTGCCGCTTGATAAATATCCTAAAAAAAAAAAATCCTTGAAGAAGGCCAGTTGCGGCCGAAACCGGTTGGAAACAGATCCATGCAGACACCTCAAATAGTAGGTGCTGTGGTTGGGGGAGTGGCAGGTGCGGGGGAGGGGTGGTTGTGGGGGTGGTGCGGGTGGGGCTGGTGCGGTGGTGAGTAGGGATGGGTGCCGCGGGTGCAGGGGTGCTGCGGGTGGGAGAGGGGGTCCGGAGCTAACGTGGGTGGTGGAGAGGGGGTGTGCGGGTGCTGCGGATTGGGCCCGGAGGTACTGCGAGTGGGGGAAGTGCAGGTAATGCTTCTCTTGCTTCTCCTCCTGGAAGCAGCTAGGCTGCTGTCCTCCCTTTGGCAGTGGCTCTCCCGGAGACTCGCACAGCAGCCAATCACTATTGTTAGCGCCAGTGTCCCAAAACACCGCATTACAGGGAAGAAAATGCACTCAATAAACTACAGCTCCCAGCAGCCCTTAGCGCCTGAATGCTTCAGCGCTAAGTGTTGCTGGGAGCTGTAGTTTATTTAGTGCATATTCTTCCCTGTAATGCGGCGCCATGGGACACCGGTGCGAACAATAGTGACTGGCTGGCAGAACTGACTGACTCGCTGAATCAATGTAAAAGGTGAGAGTGCTGTGCAGTGTCAGTGTTAGCGTCCAAACATTACCCTCCGCGATATCACCCACTCTATGCGTTACGTTAGCCACCTCGGGGCTTCCAGGCCGGCCGCCAAGGTGCTGTGCTGCGGAGTCAGGGCCTCTGGGGAACTGTGCGCGGCTGTGGTGGGGAGGCACTTCTGTGGAATCACGTGCAGAGGAGGCTCCGGGACTCAGAGAGTATGCGGCGCTGGGAGGGCTATGAAAGTCTTCCGCTGCACCGCTTTCATACACATCTATGCCGGTGGCCGCAGCAGCTTTTGTCCCACGTGCACCGCGGCTAGGGAGTGGGGATTGTTGATGCCGGAGGGGGCAGGTGGACTGGCAGCAGGACATAGGGGGTCATTGCAACCTGATCGTAGCTGTGCTATATTTAGCACAGCTACGATCACGTACACTGACATGCGGGGGGATGTCCAGCACAGGGCAAGTCCGCCCCGCATGTCAGACCGCCACCCCCCGCACAAGTACAAAAGCATTGTACAGCGGCGATGCTTTTGTACTTGAAGAGTAACTCCCAGCCAGAGCAGCTCCTGCGGCTGGCTGGGAGTTACTCGTAGCTGCCCGAGTCGCAGCGGCTGCGTGTGACGTCACACAGTCGCTGTGGGCCGCCCACCTCACGGTCCGGCCACGTCTGCAATGGCTGGGCCACGCCCACAAAACTGCAAGCAAACGCTGCCGTGCTGCCCCCTCCCACCCAGCTACCGCCTCTGCCTGTCAATCAGGCAGAGGTGATCGCTAGGCAACGACAGCCGTTGGCTGTCAGGCATGTTCTGGCGCACTGCGACGCTGGCGCATGTGCAGTTCTGACCTGATCGCTGCACTGCAATGAACTGCAGCGAGCGATCAGGTTAGAATGACCTCCATAGGACTCTGCAGTAAAAATAGGATTTTAATACCTACCGGTAAATCTTTTTCTCTTAGTCCGTAGAGGTTGCTGGGGACACGTCAAGACCATGGGGTATAGACGGGATCCGCAGGAGACATGGGCACTTTAAGACTTTAAAAAGGGTGTGAATTGGCTCCTCCCTCTATGCCCCTCCTCCAGACTCCAGTTATAGGAACTAGAGATGAGCGGGTTCGGTTCCTCGGAATCCGAACCCGCCCGAACTTCAGTTTTTTTTACACGGGTCCGAGCGACTCGGATCTTCCCGCCTTGCTCGGTTAACCCGAGCGCGCCCGAACGTCATCATCACGCTGTCGGATTCTCGCGAGGCTCGGATTCTATTGCGAGACTCGGATTCTATATAAGGAGCCGCGCGTCGCCGCCATTTTTCACACGTGCATTGAGATTCATAGGGAGAGGACGTGGCTGGCGTCCTCTCCGTTTATAGAGATTCGAGAAGAGAGTGAGACAGAGAGAGACACAGTAGTAATTTGGGGAGCATTAGGAGGAGTACTACTACTACTAGTACTTGCTGAAGTGATAGAGAGAGATAGTGTGACTGTATTATCTGACTTGTGGGGGAGACACTGACAGTGGGGAGCAGTTAGAGTCTGAGAGCAGGACTCAGGACTCAGGAGTACATATAACGTACAGTGCACACTTTTGCTGCCAGAGTGCCAGCCACACTGCCATTGTTTGTGACCACACTGTAACCACCAGTATAATATATATTGTGATTGTCTGCTTAGGACTCAGGAGTACTACTTGCAAGTTGCTGATAGTGTGACCAGTGACCTGACCACCAGTTTAATAATCACCACCAGTTTATGAGTTTAATATATATATATATATATATATATATATAATTGTATATAATATATATATAATATTGTATACCACCTAGCACCTACCCGTGTTTTTTTTTTTCTTTCTTCTTTATACATACTACTATAGTAGCTTACTGTAGCAGTCTGCGGTGCTGCTGAGCTGACAGTGTCCAGCAGGTCCGTCATCAGTCATTACATAATAAATATATAATATATACCTGTCCGGCTGCAGTACTAGTGATATTATATATACATATATATATTGATTTCATCTCATTATCATCCAGTCTATATTATCAGCAGACACAGTACGTTAGTCCACGGCTGTAGCTACCTCTGTGTCGGCACTCGGCAGTCCATCCATAATTGTATACCACCTACCCGTGGTTGTTTTTTTTTTCTTTCTTCTTTATACATACTACTATAGTAGCTTACTGTAGCAGTCTGCGGTGCTGCTGAGCTGACAGTGTCCAGCAGGTCCGTCATCAGTCATTACATAATAAATATATAATATATACCTGTCCGGCTGCAGTACTAGTGATATTATATATACATATATATTGATTTCATCTCATTATCATCCAGTCTATATTAGCAGCAGACACAGTACGGTAGTCCACGGCTGTAGCTACCTCTGTGTCGGCACTCGGCAGTCCATCCATAATTGTATACCACCTACCCGTGGTTGTTTTTTTTTCTTTCTTCTTCATACATACTACTATAGTAGCTTACTGTAGCAGTCTGCGGTGCTGCTGAGCTGACAGTGTCCAGCAGGTCCGTCATCAGTCATTACATAATAAATATATAATATATACCTGTCCGGCTGCAGTACTAGTGATATTATATATACATATATATTGATTTCATCTCATTATCATCCAGTCTATATTAGCAGCAGACACAGTACGGTAGTCCACGGCTGTAGCTACCTCTGTGTCGGCACTCGGCAGTCCATCCATAATTGTATACCACCTACCCGTGGTTGTTTTTTTTTCCTTTCTTCTTTATACATACTACTATAGTAGCTTACTGTAGCAGTCTGCGGTGCTGCTGAGCTGACAGTGTCCAGCAGGTCCGTCATCAGTCATTACATAATAAATATATAATATATACCTGTCCGGCTGCAGTACTAGTGATATTATATATACATATATATTGATTTCATCTCATTATCATCCAGTCTATATTAGCAGCAGACACAGTACGGTAGTCCACGGCTGTAGCTACCTCTGTGTCGGCACTCGGCAGTCCATCCATAAGTATACTAGTATTCATCCATCTCCATTGTTTACCTGAGGTGCCTTTTAGTTGTGCCTATTAAAATATGGAGAACAAAAATGTTGAGGTTCCAAAATTAGGGAAAGATCAAGATCCACTTCCACCTCGTGCTGAAGCTGCTGCCACTAGTCATGGCCGAGACGATAAAATGCCAGCAACGTCGTCTGCCAAGGCCGATGCCCAATGTCATAGTACAGAGCATGTAAAATACAAAACACCAAATATCAGTAAAAAAAGGACTCCAAAACCTAAAATAAAATTGTCGGAGGAGAAGCGTAAACTTGCCAATATGCCATTTACCACACGGAGTGGCAAGGAACGGCTGAGGCCCTGGCCTATGTTCATGGCTAGTGGTTCAGCTTCACATGAGGATGGAAGCACTCAGCCTCTCGCTAGAAAAATGAAAAGACTCAAGCTGGCAAAAGCACCGCAAAGAACTGTGCGTTCTTCGAAATCCCAAATCCACAAGGAGAGTCCAATTGTGTCGGTTGCGATGCCTGACCTTCCCAACACTGGACGTGAAGAGCATGCGCCTTCCACCATTTGCACGCCCCCTGCAAGTGCTGGAAGGAGCACCCGCAGTCCAGTTCCTGATAGTCAGATTGAAGATGTCAGTGTTGAAGTACACCAGGATGAGGAGGATATGGGTGTTGCTGGCGCTGGGGAGGAAATTGACCAGGAGGATTCTGATGGTGAGGTGGTTTGTTTAAGTCAGGCACCCGGGGAGACACCTGTTGTCCGTGGGAGGAATATGGCCATTGAAATGCCTGGTGAAAATACCAAAAAAATCAGCTCTTCGGTGTGGAAGTATTTCAACAGAAATGCGGACAACAGGTGTCAAGCCGTGTGTTGCCTTTGTCAAGCTGTAATAAGTAGGGGTAAGGACGTTAACCACCTCGGAACATCCTCCCTTATACGTCACCTGCAGCGCATTCATAACAAGTCAGTGACAAGTTCAAAAACTTTGGGTGACAGCGGAAGCAGTCCACTGACCAGTAAATCCCTTCCTCTTGTAACCAAGCTCACGCAAACCACCCCACCAACTCCCTCAGTGTCAATTTCCTCCTTACCCAGGAATGCCAATAGTCCTGCAGGCCATGTCACTTGCAATTCTGACGAGTCCTCTCCTGCCTGGGATTCCTCCGATGCATCCTTGAGTGTAATGCCTACTGCTGCTGGCGCTGCTGTTGTTGCTGCTGGGAGTCGATCGTCATCCCAGAGGGGAAGTCGTAAGCCCACTTGTACTACTTCCAGTAAGCAATTGACTGTCCAACAGTCCTTTGCGAGGAAGATGAAATATCACAGCAGTCATCCTGCTGCAAAGCGGATAACTGAGGCCTTGACAACTATGTTGGTGTTAGACGTGCGTCCGGTATCCGCCGTTAGTTCACAGGGAACTAGACAATTTATTGAGGCAGTGTGCCCCCGTTACCAAATACCATCTAGGTTCCACTTCTCTAGGCAGGCGATACCGAGAATGTACACGGACGTCAGAAAAAGACTCACCAGTGTCCTAAAAAATGCAGTTGTACCCAATGTCCACTTAACCACGGACATGTGGACAAGTGGAGCAGGGCAGGGTCAGGACTATATGACTGTGACAGCCCACTGGGTAGATGTATGGACTCCCGCCGCAAGAACAGCAGCGGCGGCACCAGTAGCAGCATCTCGCAAACGCCAACTCTTTCCTAGGCAGGCTACGCTTTGTATCACCGCTTTTCAGAATACGCACACAGCTGAAAACCTCTTACGGCAACTGAGGAAGATCATCGCGGAATGGCTTACCCCAATTGGACTCTCCTGTGGATTTGTGGCATCGGACAACGCCAGCAATATTGTGTGTGCATTAAATATGGGCAAATTCCAGCACGTCCCATGTTTTGCACATACCTTGAATTTGGTGGTGCAGAATTTTTTTAAAAACGACAGGGGTGTGCAAGAGATGCTGTCGGTGGCCAGAAGAATTGCGGGACACTTTCGGCGTACAGGCACCACGTACAGAAGACTGGAGCACCACCAAAAACAACTGAACCTGTCCTGCCATCATCTGAAGCAAGAAGTGGTAACGAGGTGGAATTCAACCCTCTATATGCTTCAGAGGTTGGAGGAGCAGCAAAAGGCCATTCAAGCCTATACAATTCAGCACGATATAGGAGGTGGAATGCACCTGTCTCAAGCGCAGTGGAGAATGATTTCAACATTGTGCAAGGTTCTGATGCCCTTTGAACTTGCCACACGTGAAGTCAGTTCAGACACTGCCAGCCTGAGTCAGGTCATTCCCCTCATCAGGCTTTTGCAGAAGAAGCTGGAGACATTGAAGGAGGAGCTAACACAGAGCGATTCCGCTAGGCATGTGGGACTTGTGGATGGAGCCCTTAATTCGCTTAACAAGGATTCACGGGTGGTCAATCTGTTGAAATCAGAGCACTACATTTTGGCCACCATGCTCGATCCTAGAT
Source organism: Pseudophryne corroboree (assembly GCF_028390025.1). Lineage (NCBI taxonomy): Eukaryota > Metazoa > Chordata > Amphibia > Anura > Myobatrachidae > Pseudophryne > Pseudophryne corroboree. The sequence goes on from NC_086445.1 coordinate 534,696,592, forward strand.
TTAAAGCCTACCTTGGATCTCTCTTTCCGGCAGACACAAGTCTGCTGGGGTTCAAAGACCTGCTGGTGAGAAAATTGTCAAGTCAAGCGGAACGCGACCTGTCAACATCTCCTCCTTCACATTCTCCCGCAACTGGGGGTGCGAGGAAAAGGCTCAGAATTCCGAGCCCACCCGCTGGCGGTGATGCAGGGCAGTCTGGAGCGACTGCTGATGCTGACATCTGGTCCGGACTGAAGGACCTGACAACGATTACGGACATGTCGTCTACTGTCACTGCATATGATTCTCTCACCATTGAAAGAATGGTGGAGGATTATATGAGTGACCGCATCCAAGTAGGCACGTCACACAGTCCGTACTTATACTGGCAGGAAAAAGAGGCAATTTGGAGGCCCTTGCACAAACTGGCTTTATTCTACCTAAGTTGCCCTCCCACAAGTGTGTACTCCGAAAGAGTGTTTAGTGCCGCCGCTCACCTTGTCAGCAATCGGCGTACGAGGTTACATCCAGAAAATGTGGAGAAGATGATGTTCATTAAAACGAATTATAATCAATTCCTCCGTGGAGACATTGACCAGCAGCAATTGCCTCCACAAAGTACACAGGGAGCTGAGATGGTGGATTCCAGTGGGGACGAATTGATAATCTGTGAGGAGGGGGATGTACACGGTGATATATCGGAGGATGATGATGAGGTGGACATCTTGCCTCTGTAGAGCCAGTTTGTGCAAGGAGAGATTAATTGCTTCTTTTTAGGTGGGGGTCCAAACCAACCCGTCATTTCAGTCACAGTCGTGTGGCAGACCCTGTCACTGAAATGATGGGTTGGTTAAAGTGTGCATGTCCTGTTTATACAACATAAGGGTGGGTGGGAGGGCCCAAGGACAATTCCATCTTGCACCTCTTTTTTCTTTAATTTTTCTTTGCGTCATGTGCTGTTTGGGGAGTATTTTTTGGAAGGGCCATCCTGCGTGACACTGCAGTGACACTCCTAGATGGGCCCGGTGTTTGTGTCGGCCACTAGGGTCGCTTATCTTACTCACACAGCTACCTCATTGCGCCTCTTTTTTTCTTTGCGTCATGTGCTGTTTGGGGAGGGTTTTTTGGAAGGGCCATCCTGCGTGCCACTGCAGTGCCACTCCTAGATGGGCCCGGTGTTTGTGTCGGCCACTAGGGTCGCTTATCTTACTCACACAGCTACCTCATTGCGCCTCTTTTTTTCTTTGCGTCATGTGCTGTTTGGGGAGGGTTTTTTGAAAGGGTCATCCTACGTGACACTGCAGTGCCACTCCTAGATGGGCCCGGTGTTTGTGTCGGCCACTAGGGTCGCTTATCTTACTCACACAGCTACCTCATTGCGCCTCTTTTTTTCTTTGCGTCATGTGCTGTTTGGGGAGGGTTTTTTGGAAGGGCCATCCTGCGTGACACTGCAGTGCCATTCCTAGATGGGCCAGGTGTTTGTGTCGGCCACTAGGGTCGCTTATCTTACTCACACAGCTACCTCATTGCGCCTCTTTTTTTCTTTGCGTCATGTGCTGTTTGGGGAGTGTTTTTTGGAAGGGCCATCCTGCGTGACACTGCAGTGCCACTCCTAGATGGGCCAGGTGTTTGTGTCGGCCACTAGGGTCGCTTAGCTTAGTCATCCAGCGACCTCGGTGCAAATTTTAGGACTAAAAATAATATTGTGAGGTGTGAGGTATTCAGAATAGACTGAAAATGAGTGGAAATTATGGTTTTTGAGGTTAATAATACTTTGGGATCAAAATGACCCCCAAATTCTATGATTTAAGCTGTTTTTTAGGGTTTTTTGAAAAAAACACCCGAATCCAAAACACACCCGAATCCGACAAAAAAAATTCGGTGAGGTTTTGCCAAAACGCGGTCGAACCCAAAACACGGCCGCGGAACTGAACCCAAAACCAAAACACAAAACCCGAAAAATTTCAAGTGCACATCTCTAATAGGAACTGTGCCCAGGGAGACGGACATTTCGAGGAAAAAGGATTTATTTTGATTTAAACTAAGGTGAGATTCATACCAGCTCACACCTCAAACATACCGTACAACATGGCATTCAACCCAACGCATGCAACGGCATGAATAATGACAGCAACAGGCTGACTATAACCGCAACACAACACGTGTGTAACCATAACCAATAACTGCAGATACAGTACGCACTGGGACGGGCGCCCAGCATCCTCTGCGGACTAAGAGAAAAGGATTTACCGGTAGGTATTAAAATCCTATTTTCTCCTTACGTCCTAGAGGATGCTGGGGACACTTCAAGACCATGGGGTTTATACCAAAGCTCAAGAACGGGCGGGAGAGTGCAGATGACTCTGCGGCACCGATTAACCAAACAAGAGGTCCTCCTCAGCCAGGGTATCAAACTTGTAAAACTTTGCAAAAGTGTTTGAACCTGACCAAATAGCTGCTCGGGAAAGCTGTAATGCCAAGACCCCCCTGGCAGCCGCCCTGGATGAGCCCACCTTACTGGTAGAATGGGCCTTACCGATTTCAGTAACGGCAATCAAGCTGTAGAATGAGCTTGCCGAATCGTATTACAGATCCAGCGAGCAATAGTCTGCTTGGAAGTAGGATCCCCAATCTTGTTGGGATCATACAGGACAAACAGAGCCTCCGTTTTCCTAATATGAGCCGTTCTGGCTACATACATTTTCAAAGCTCTGACCACATCTAGAGACTTCCATTCCTCAAAAGAGTCAGTAGCCACTGGCACCACAATAGGTTGACACCACTTTAGGTAGAAATTGCTGACGAGTTCTCACCTCCGCTCTATCTGCATGGAAGATCAAATAGGGGCTCTTGTGAGACAAAGCCGCCAATTCAGACACCCGCCTTGCAGAGGCCAAGGCCAACAGCATGATCACTTTCCAAGTGACGAATTTCAACTCTACCTTACGTAAAGGTTCAAACCAATGAGATTGCAGGAACCGCAACACCACGTTAAGATCCCATGGTGCCACCGGGGGCACAAAGGGAGGTTGGATGTGCAGCACGCCTTTCACGAAAGTCTGAACTTCCGGAACGGAAGCCAATTCTTTTTTGAAAGAAAATTGACAAAGCCGAAATTTGTACTTTAATTGAGCCTAACTTTAGGCCCGCATCCACCCCTGCTTGCAGAAAATGGAGAAAACGGCCCAGCTGAAATTCTTCCGTAGGAGCCTTCTTGGATTCATACCAAGACATATATTTTCTCCAAATACGGTGATAATGTTTCGCCGTTACCTCTTTTCTAGCCTGAAGTAGTGTGGGAATTACTTCACCGGGAATACCCTTTCGGCTAGGATCCTGCGCTCAACCTCCAAGCCGTCAAACGAAGCCGCTGTAAGTCTTGGTACACGCACGGCCCCTGCTGTAACAGATCCTCTCGCAGAGGAAGAGGCCAGGGATCTCCTATGAGCAATTCCTGCAGATCTGGATACCAAGCCCTCCTTGGCCAGTCTGGAACAATGAGGATTGCCTGAACCCTTGTTCTTCTTATGATCTTTATCACTTTTGGAATGAGTGGAATCGGAGGGAACACATATACCAACTGAAACACCCACGGTGTCACTAGGGCGTCCACTGCTATTGCTTGAGGGTCCCTTGACCTGGAACAATATCTCGGAAGTTTCTTGTTGAGGTGAGACGCCATCATGTCTATTTGAGGAATTCCCCAACGACTTCTGCAAAGACCTCTTGATGAAGACCCCACTCTCCTGGATAGAGATCGTGTCTTCTGAGGAAGTCTGCTTCCCAGTTGTCTACACCCGGAATGAAGACTGCTGACAGAGCGCTTACATGCCTTTCCGCCCAGCGGAAAACTTTTGTGGCTTCTGCCATTGTCGCTCTGCTCTTCGTCCCGCCGGTGTCGGTTTACGTACGCCACTGCTGTTATGTTGTCCGACTGAATCAAGATGGGCAGATAGCGAAGAAGATGTTCCGCTTGTAGAAGGCCGTTGTAAATGGCCCTTAACTCCAGAATGTTTATGTGTAGACAAGCTTCCTGGCTTGACCATTTTCCCTGGAAATTTTCCCCCTATGTGACTGCACCCCAGCCTCGGAGACTCGCATCCGTGGTCACCAGGATCCAGTCCTGGATCCCGAATCTGCGTCCCTCTAGGAGGTGAGAGCTGTGCAGCTACCACAGGAGTGAGATTCTGGTTTTGGATGATTTTGGCAAGTTAAGGAGCCAACCATGTTGTTGCAGAATTGTCAGGGGGAGCGTCACGCTCTGCAGTAATTGTTCCTTGGACCTTGCTTTTATCAGGAGATCGTCCAAGTACGGGATAATTGTGACTCCTTGCTTGCGCAGGAGAACCATAATTTCTGCCATAATTTTGGTGAAAACCCTCGGAGCCGTGGACAGACCAATCGGCAACGTCTGAAATTGATAATGACAATCCTGAACGGCAAACCTCAGGTAAGCCTGAAGTGGAGGATATATGGGGACGTGTAAGTAGGCATCCTTTATGTCGACCGACACCATAAAATCCCCTTCCTCCAGACTGGAGATCACTACTCGGAGAGACTCCATCTTGACTTTGAAGTTTTTGGGGGGTTTCTAGATAGAAATTGAGGGATTTTAAGTTCAGAATAGGTCTGATCCAGCCGTCCGGCTTTGGGACCACGAACAGGCTCGAATAAAAGCCTTCTCCCTGTTGTGACGGGGGCACCGTGACAATGACTTGATTTTGACATAGTTTTTGTATAGCACCGCATACCACCTCCCTGTCCGGAAGAGAAACTGGTGAGGCTGATTTGAAAAATCGTCGAGGGGGCACGTCTTGAAATTCCAGCTTGTACCCTTTGGACACTATTTCTAATACCCATGGGTCTAGGGTCGAACGAACCAAGAAATGACTGAAGAGTCGGAGACGCGCCCCCACTGGTGCGGACTCCCGCAGAGGAGTCCCAACATCATGCAGTGGATTTGGTAGAAGCCGGAGAGGACTTCGGCTCTTGAGAACCTGCCACAGCCAGTGACCTCTTTGCCTTTCCTCTTCCTCTAGAAGCAAGGAAGGAAGACCCTCGTCCTTTCTTGTATTTATTGGGCCGAAAGGACTGCATCTGATAGTGGTGCGTTTTCTTTTGTTGAGCAGGAACATAAGGTAAAAAGGATGACTTACCCGCGGTAGCCGTAGATACCAGGTCAGCGAGGTCGTCACCAAACAAGACACCACCTTTATACAGCAGAGACTCCATAGCCTTTTTTTTAAATGCAAGAAAATGATAGAAAACAAGCTTTTGTGCAAAATGAATGCTCTCATTAAATTAGGGGTACATGAAAATGGGTATAAGTATATAGTTAGGTTATTTTAAGGTAAAGTGGAAACAGACTGACTACTCCTACCTGCTAGCCTAAAAAACACCTGTCTCACTCATAAAGCACCAACTTCTATCACTTTGCACTTATTACCCCAAAACTAACACTTCATTATTGTCTAATTAAAAACTTCAACGTGCCTAATTAGTCACAGCCTTTCTACAATGTAAGTTCTTGCAAGCAGGGCCCTTTCACCCTGTGCTGTGGCATAATTATGTAATCTGCAGATTTCAATTAGGTATATACATTATGTAAAGTTGTGTTCTTTTTTTTTTGGAGTACAATCACTACAAATTATTACAGTAAGATAGAATGACTAAAGTTTTGCTCTTATACGTAACTATTCTGTCTGAAGCCCCTTGTAATTTAGAATGATGCTAAGTTCCTTCACTGTGTACACTGCTATGGAACCTTTGTGTCGCCTTAAAAATGAAAGATAATAATAAATCAGGCGTACTCTAAATTCCACTACCCACAATCATCATCACTTGTTATAAACAAATTTGCGCTGGTGCATTACTTCACAGTGATCAATTACTTGAGTTTCCATCTCTGCTCTGTCCCTAATGATCATAATGGGGTAGATGTATTAACCTGTAGAAGGCATAAGGAAGTGATAAACCAGTGATATGTGCAAGGTGATAAATGAACCAGCCAATCAGCTCCAATATGTAAATTAACAGTTAGGAGCTGATTGGCTGGTGCACTTATCACCTTGCACATATCACTGGTTTATCACTTCCTTATGCCGTCTTCAGGTTAATAAATCTGCCACAGTACCTTATCGAAATCTTCTATAACAGCTTTAGTTACAAGTGACCCTATTCATCTGACTTCGCAGTCAGATTAATACAGTAGGTGCTCACAGTCAGTGAGCAGGTGTTACACTAAACTATTATTTGCATTTCGTTCTTGGTAGAAAAGAGGATGTTCATTTTATTTTTAAAGATCAAGGAAACACTTGGTGTATTTATTTGATTTTAATGAATGCTTTTGTTTATGTATTTAATTACATTTTACATGGGAAATGAGACTCTGGTATTTATTGATATGCTTATTAATTAGAGATGTGCACCTGAAATTTTTCGGGTGTTGTGTTTTGGTTTTGGATTCGGTTCCGCGGCCGTGTTTTGGATTCGGACGCGTTTTGGCAAAACCTCCCTGAAATTTTTTTGTCGGATTCAGGTGTGTTTTGGATTCGGGTGTTTTTAAAAAAAAACACCTCAAAAACAGCTTAAATCATAGAATTTGGGGGTAATTTTGATCCCATAACATTATTAACCTCAATAACCATAATTTCCACTCATTTCCAGTCTATTCTGAATACCTCACACCTCACAATAATATTTTTAATCCTAAAATTTGCACCAAGGTCGCTGGATGACTAAGCTAAGCGACCCAAGTGGGCGGCACAAACACCTGGCCCATCTAGGAGTGGCACTGCAGTGTCAGACAGGATGGCACCTAGTAAAATTGGCCTCCAAACATCACATGATGCAAAGATAAATTAAAAAAAAAAGAGGTGCAAGATGGAACTGTCCTTGGGCCCTCCCATCCACCCTTATGTTGTATAAACAGGACATGCACACTTTAACAAACCCATCATTTCAGCGACAGGGTCTGCCACACGACTGTGGCTGAAATGACTGGTTGGTTTGGGCCCCCACCTAAAAAGAAGCAATCAATCTCTCCTTGCACAAATTGGCTCTACAGAGGCAAGATGTCCACATCCTCCTCATCGTCCGATTCATCACCCATTTCACTGTGTACATCCCCCTCCTCACAGAGTATTAATTTGTCCCCACTGGAATCCACCATCTCAGGTCCCTGTGTACTTTCTGGAGGCAATTGCTGGTGAATGTCTCCACGGAGGAATAGATTATAATTCATTTTGATGAACATCATCTTGTCCACATTTTGTGGAAGTAACCTCGTATGCCGATCGGTGACAAGGTGACTGGCTGCACTAAACACTCTTTCGGAGTACACACTGGAGGGGGGGGGCAACTTAGGTAAAATAAAGCCAGTTTGTGCAAGGGCTTCCAAATGGCCTCTTTTCCTGCCAGTATACGTACGGACTGTCTCATGTGCCTACTTTGATGCTGTCACTCATATAATCCTCCACCATTCTTTCAATGGTGACAAAATCATATGCAGTGACAGTAGACAACATGTCAGTAATCGTTGGCAGGTCCTTCAGTCCGGATCAGATGTCAGCACTCGCTCCAGACTGCCCTGCATCACCGCCAGCAGGTGGGCTCGGAACTCTTAGCCTTTTCCTCGCAGCCCCAGTTGCGGGAGAATGTGAAGGAGGAGCTGTTGACGGGTCACGTTCCGCTTGCGTTGACAAGTGTCTCACCAGCAGGTCTTTGAACCTCTGCAGACTTGTGTCTGCTGGAAAGGGAGATACAAAGTAGGCTTTAAACCTAGGATCGAGCACGGTGGCCAAAATATAGTGCTCTGATTTCAACAGATTGACCTCCCGTGAATCCTGGTTAAGGGAATGAAGGGCTCCGTTTTAGCTCCTCCTTCAATCTCTCCAGCTGCTTCTGCAAAAGCCTGATGAGGGGAATGACCTGACTTCACGTGTGGCAAGTTCAAAGGGTTGAAGAACCTTGCACAACGTTGAAATCATTCTCCACTGCGCTTGAGTCAGGTGAATTCCCCCTCCTTTGCCTATATCGTAGGCAGATGTATAGGCTTGAATGGCCTTTTGCTGCTCCTCAATCCTCTGAAGCATATAGAGGGTTGAATTCCACCTCGTTACCACCTCTTGCTTCAGCTGATGGCGGGGCAGGTTCAGGAGTGTTTGCTGGTGCTCCAGTCTTCAGCACGCGGTGGCTGAATGCCGAAAGTGGCCCGCAATTCTTCGGGCCACCAACAGCATCCCTTGCACGCCCCTGTCATTTTTTAAATAATTCTGCACCACCAAATTCAATGTATGTGCAAAACATGGGACGTGCTGGAATTTGCCCACATGTAATGCGCGCACAATATTTGTGGCGTTGTCCGATGTCACAAATCTCCAGGAGAGTCCAATTGGGGTAAGCCAATCTGCGATGATGTTCCTCAGTTTCCGTAAGAGGTTGTCAGCTGTGTGCCTCTTCTGGAAAGCGGTGATACAAAGCGTAGCCTGCCTAGGAACAAGTTGGCGTTTGCGAGATGCTGCTACTGGTGCCGCCGCTGTTCTTGCTGCGGGAGGCAATACATCTACCCAGTGGGCTGTCACAGTCATATAGTCCTTAGTCTGCCATGATTCACTTGTTCACATGTCCGTGGTTAAGTGGACATTGGGTACAACTGCATTTTTTAGGACACTGGTGATTCTTTTTCTGCCGTCTGTGTACATTCTCTGTATTGCCTGCCTAGAGAAGTGGAACCTAGATGGTATTTGGTACCAGGGACACACTACCTCAAGAAATTCTCTAATTGCCTGTGAACTAACGCCGGATACCGGACGCACGTCTAACACCAACACAGCTGCCAAGGCCTGAGTTATCCGCTTTGCAACAGGATGACTGCTGTGATATTTCATCTTCCTCGCAAAGGACTGTTGGACAGTCAATTGCTTACTGGAAGTAGTACCAGTGGTCTTCCGACTTCCCCTCTGGGATGATGATCGACTCCCAGCAGCAACAACAGCAGAGCCAGGAGCAGTAGGCGTTACACTCAAGGATCCATCAGAGGAATCTCAGTTAGGAGAGGACTCGTCAGACTTGCCAGTGACATGGTCTGCAGGACTTTTGGCTTTCCTGTCTAAGGAGGAAATTGACACTGAGGGAGTTGGTGGTGTGGTTTGCAGGAGCTTGGAAGGGATTTAGTTGTCAGTGGACTGCTTCCGCTGTCACCCAAAGTTTTTGAACTTGTCAATGACTTCTGATGAATGCGCTCCAAGTGACGTATAAAGGAGGATGTTCCTAGGTGGTTAACGTCCTTACCCCTACTTATTACAGCTTGACAAAGGCAACACATGGCTTGACACCTGTTGTCCGCATTTCTGTTAAAATAATTCCACACCAAACAGGTGATTTTTTTTGTAATTTGACCAGGCATGTCAATGGCCATATTCATCCCACGGACAACAGGTGTCTCCCCAGGTGCCTGACTTAAACAAACCACCTCACCATCAGAATCCTCCTTGTCAATTTCCTCCTCAGCGCCAGCAACACCCATATCCTCATCCTGGTGTACTTCAACAGTGACATCTTCAATTTGACTATCAGGAACTGGACTGTGGGTGCTCCTTCCAGCACTTGCAGTGGGCGTGCAAATGGTGGAAGACGCCACCTCTTCCCGTCCAGTGTTGGGAAGGTCAGGCATCGCAACCGACACAATTGGACTCTCCTTGGGGATTTGTGATTTAGAAGAACGCACAGTTCTTTGCTGTGCTTTTGCCAGCTTAAGTCTTTTCATTTTTCTAGCGGGAGGATGAGTGCTTCCATCCTCATGTGAATCTGAACCACTAGCCATGAACATAAGCCAGGGCCTCAGCCGTTCCTTGCCACTCCGTGTCATAAATGGCATATTGGCAAGTTTACGCTTCTCCTCAGACGCTTTTAATTTAGATTTTTGGGTCACTTTACTGAAGTTTTGTTTTTTGGATTTTACATGCTCTCTACTATGACATTGGGCATCGGCCTTGGCAGACGACGTTGATGGCATTTCATCATCTTGGCCATGACTAGTGGCAGCAGCTTCAGCATGAGGTGGAAGTGGATCTTGATCTTTCCCTATTTTACCCTCCACATTTTTGTTCTCCATTTTTTAATGTGTGGAATTATATGCCAGTAATATATCAATAGCAAAGGCCTACTGTACTGTCTGTTCTACTACTGCTGGTCACCAAAATGCTGCACTGTCCTACTATATACTGCTCACAACAATGCAGCACAGATATGGATACTTGAAGTGATACGGAGCTGCAAGATACAGCAATGGCCTACTGTACTGTACTACTGTATATGTATACTGGTGGTCAACACAATGCTGCACTGTCTTACTATACTGTATACTGCTCACAACTACAATGCAGCACAGATATGGATAGTATACTTGACACAGAGCTGCAAGATACAGCAATGGACTACTGTACTGTACTATATGTATACTGCTGGTCTCCAAAATGCTGCACTGTCCTACTATATACTGCTCACAACAATGCAGCACAGATATGGATAGTATACTTGACACAGAGCTGCAAGATACAGCAATGGCCTACTGTACTGTACTATATGTATACTGCTGGTCACCAAAATGCTGCACTGTCCTACTATATACTGCTCACAGCAATGCAGCACAGATATGGATAGTATATTTGACACAGAGCTGCAAGATACAGCAATGGCCTACTGTACTATACTATATGTATACTGCTGGTCACCAAAATGCTGCACTGTCCAACTATATACTGCTCACAACAATGCAGCACAGACATCGATAGTATACTTGACACAGAGCTGCAAGATACAGCAATGGCCTACTGTACTGTACTATATGTATACTGCTGGTCACCAAAGTGCTGCACTGTCCTACTATATACTGCTCACAACAATGCAGCACAGATATGGATAGTATATTTGACACAGAGCTGCAAGATACAGCAATGGTCTACTGTACTGTACTATATGTATACTGCTGGTTACCAAAATGCTGCACTGTCCTACTATATACTGCTCACAACAATGCAGCACAGATATCGATAGTATACTTGACACAGAGCTGCAAGATACAGCAATGGCCTACTGTACTGTACTATATGTATACTGCTGGTCACCAAAATGCTGCACTGTCCTACTATATACTGCTCACAACAATGCAGCACAGATATGGATAGTATACTTGACACAGAGCTGCAAGATACAGCAATGGACTACTGTACTGTACTATATGTATACTGCTGGTCACCAAAATTCTGCACTGTCCTACTATATACTGCTCACAACAATCCAGCACAGATATGGATAGTATACTTGACACAGAGCTGCAAGATACAGCAATGGACTACTATACTGTACAACTATATACTGTTGGTCACCAAAATGCTGCACTGTGCTACTATATACTGCTCACAACAATGCAGCACAGATATGGATAGTATACTTGACACAGAGCTTCAAGATATAGCAATGGCCTACTGTACTGTACTAAGGGTGTCATTCTGAATTGATCGCAGCAGTAACTTTGTTAGCAGTTGGGCAAAACCATGTGCACTGCAGGGGAGGCAGATATAACATTTGCAGAGAGAGTTAGATTTAGTTTCTGTGCAGGGTCAATACTGGCTGCTTTATTTTTACACTGCAATTTAGATTGCAGGTTGAACACACCACACAGAAATCTAACTCTTTCTGCACATGTTATATCTGCCTGCCCTGCAGTGCACATGGTTTTGCCCAACTGCTAACAAAATTGCTGCTGCGATCAACTCAGAATTAGGCCCTATATGTATACTGCTGGTCACCAAAATGCTGCACTGTCCTACTATATACTGCTTACAATAATGCAGCACAGATATGGATAGTATACTTGAGACAGAGCTGCAAGATACAGCAATGGCCTACTGAACTTTACTACTATAATTATATACTGGTGGTCCCCAAAATGCAGCACACTGAGCACAGATATTTGCAGCACACTGAGCACAGATATTTGTAGCACACTGAGCCCAGATACGGAGCTTTTCAGGGAGAGAACGCAGCCACGTCCTCTCCGTTCAATCTCCAATGCACAAGTGAAAATGGCGACGACGCGCAGCTCTTTATATAGAATACGAATCTCGTGAGAATCCGACAGCGGGACGATGACGTTCGGGCGCGTTCAGGTTAACCGAGCAAGGCAGGAAGATCCGAGGCTGCCTCAGACCCATGTAAAATAGGTGAAGTTCGGGGGGGTTCGGATCTCAACGAACCGAACCCGCTCATCTCTATTATTAATACATATGTCATGTCTTCAATTTCTATGCAAAATGTGCGCAACTTTACACCAGTCCCTTAATGTTATACCGTGCTCTATGTACTTATACTTCACTTACCATGGAGAACAATCTGCTCCTGCTTCACCTGTTATTGTTGCACAGCAGAAAGTGTTTTGCTTAAGAGGGTGAACGTAAAGTCACTCCCTCAGTTGTATCCGCAGATGCACAGCACATCTCAAATGAATTGTGGGCATGATGCTTTCCTGCTTTATGGGATTTTCTTTTTGTATAAACTTTGTTGACAATTGAACACCTACAAAAAAGATATTCCTCTCTGCAGCTGGAGGCAGATAATGGGACCTTCAAGTGACGATATCAGCGCTGGTGAAGACAACTGACGGTACTCTCCGTGGGATCCAGTCAGGATACCAGCAGTTGGAATCCCGACACTGCTCGGAATACCAACTGGGATCACAATCCCAGCGCCAGAATCCCGACCGCCAGGATATTGAACGAGTGTCTGCCAGGGCTACTGGAGAGGTAAGCGAGGGGGGGTGGGAGTGGGAAGTAGAATTATGATTAGAGTTAGACTGTGGGAATGGGGGGGGGGGGGTAGGTTTAGGCACCCCCGGTGAGGGATGGGGGGGCTATGGGGAGGGGGGGTAGGTTTAGGGGGTCATTGGGGAAAGGTAAGTATACTTACCTTGCCCCCGTCTGGATTCTAACCATCGGGATGCTGCGGTCAGTATTCTGACTGCCGGCATATCAGACCCAACCAACCACTCACCGTAGTAACACCTGGGTCACCTACCGCTGCAACAGGTGCCTGTGGCAGTGCTGATATTCTAGTCTGCTAGTATTGTTAGCAGGCAGAAGACAGATAAATCTCTTTAGTATGTATCGAGAAGCAATACAGTACTGTATGTACAGGGATTTTCTCTGTGTTTTTCATTTTGACCCCTTGTTTCCCCTTAGTACTGTACATTGAGCCCACTGTTCCTGAATTTACATTTGCAGTAAATAGTGAAAAAACTGCTGCTCAATATACTTTGAAAACTTTCAAAGATTGTGTTAATGCTGGCCGGCAATCAGACTTTAAATGTCAGGATTCTGATCACACTGCTGTGACTGCATGTGGTATATTAATGTAGTGACTCTCTTAATCACCAATGTGGTTAAAAGATCAGAAGACTCTACAATCTATCCCATCACATAACATGTTCTCATTAATAAACATTTTAGAATTATAGCCAAACTTCATATCCTCAGTTAACAAACAGAAGTAAAACTATTTTATAATCCCCATCTTATTGTCCAATGACTTGACACGTTTCGCTACTAATTCAGAGAGAGGGTGACTGCTATATGACAGAAATAATAACTCCTTTTTTAAAATATATTTTATGCTTTAACAATGTAAAACAATACACATATTGTGCTAAGGATGTATACAGTACTACTGTTTTATGCATCTTCTATAATAATTATTATTATTATTATTATTATCCTTTATTTATATGGCGCCACAAGGTTTCCGCAGCGCCCAATTACAGAGTACATAAATAATCAAACAGGAAAACAGCAACTTACAGTTGATGACAGTATATGAAAAGTACAGGGTAAATAAACTAGAGATGAGCGGATTCGGTTTTACTCGGTTTTACTCGGTTCTCAAAACCGAATCTTATTGGCTATCCAAAACACGTGACATCCGTGAGCCAATAAGATTCAGTTTTGAGAACCGAGTAAAACCGAGTAAAACCGAATCCGCTCATCTCTAAAATAAACATAGTTATATCAGCAGATGACACTGGAATAAGTATCAGGTGGCAGAAGACTGCTGGATGTGGTACAGTTGAAGATTATTAAAGTAAGACAAAGGATAAGCACATGAGGGAAGAGGGCCCTGCTCGTGAGAGCTTACAATCTATAGGGAGGGGTAGACAGACAGGTGTGACACAGATGGGGTACATAGAGAATGTGGAACAGAGGGTTAGGATGAGATTTGACTGGGTTTGGTGAAGAAGTGGGTCTTGAGAGCCCGTTTTTTGAAGTTTTGTAGAGAGGTGGAGAGTCTGAGGGGGAGAGGTAGGGAATTCCAGAGAAGTGGTGCAGCACGTGAAAAATCTTGGAGGTAGGAGTGGGAGGAAGTAATCCGTAGGCAGGAGAGTCATCGTGCATTAGCAGAGCGAAGAGGACGGGAGGGAGTGTAACTTCCCATACACCCTATTTTCACTTTAGGGGAGATGCATCAAGCCTCGGAGAGGGATAAAATGTAGTTGCTCAAAATATCTAGTTACTCCTCCCTGTTACATAATTTTTAGTGATTTTATTCACGTGGTTCAACAAAAGCAGTAAAATCATGTATCAGCGTTAAACCAAAGGAAAACAGAAGGCAAACAATTCACAAACCAACATTACTACAGAAGGACTGCGTTACAACCACAAAACTCAGGATCATTATGTGGCCTCTCCTCACCTCTGCCATGAGAACCCCAGAACCAAGCTTACCATCCCTCTAGCTGAAAACATTAGGACTGCCCAGGGGCCTACCCCTCAAAGTGAGCAGGGAGTTGTGGGGGAGAACACCAGGACCAGGCTCAGCAGGAACATTTCCATCAGACATTAGTGTGTTCCCCACATACTCATACCCACCCGTACTGCTCCCATGAGTCCAGTACATATATAATTTTATCAAACTAATGTTATCCCTATTTTATCCCTTATGTTGGTTACCTGCAAATGTTTTCTTTCTAGGTGTTTAAAAAAAAAAAAATCTAACAGTGGACTTCCACCCCACTGTGTGCTATTCCTGTAATGTGTGCCTCCACTGATAGCACACCCTGCCAGCGATGACCAGGTGGTTCCTCGGGGATGATCTTTGTGTGGATCTATCCATACAGGGTATATCATACTATTTCACAAGTGTCAATTTCCCATATATGCATTGGGCTCTTGTATGGCTCACCTCCACCAGTGTAACCTTCATAGTGCACCCAACATGGCTGCCTCATATAATACGCTTGTGGAGGGCATGAAAAATACATAGACCTGACAGTTTTGTTGGGAACCTACTCTAAGTGTTAGGATGCTGCAATCACCCCATTTTGTGTCTTCTCTTCTAAGGCTAGACTACTCCACTCATGGTAATCTTACGCAGTGCGCCCAATATGGCTGCCTCACCTGGTACCTTGTGAGGGTGGAATATACAACCCGTGGAAGTTATTACCCAAAATGCCTGCACCTATCCTGCATTATGCTTAGTTATCTTTTTAAGTCTGTGTCACTTATCTATAGCTGTATTACTTAAATCTTCTGTGTTGTGTGTATTGTTTTTTATGTCTGTAAAGCGCCTTGAGTCCTGTTGAAGAAAGAGCAGTATATAAATACAATTATTATTATTATTATTATTATTATTATTAGTAGTAGTAGTAGTAGTAGCAGTAGTAGTAGCAGTAGTAGTAGTAGTAGTAGTAGTATTATCATGTATAGAAACAAGCTGCCTAGTATCAGTTAAAATCTGACATTACACCAATAGAAGCAAGAAGTAGTAACAAGGCTTCAGCATCTCCTACTGTATACAGTACATGCTACTAGTAGGGAGAAAAAACTCCTCTAAGTCACACTTATGATGAATCAACACTGTGTACCAATGACAATTAGTAAGGCCTAAAAGAAATGGTCACATATATTGATACCTCTATCATGTCTCAGTGCGATATACTTTATATTTGTTTAGTAGAATACAGAGGCTAACTGTAATGCTAATGTGCAAACTACAAATTACCATTACAAACAGTCTCTGAATTCTAGGAGGAAAAGGGGAAAAACAGGCAATTTGGACTAGAGTCCCATGCACAAACTAACTATAGGGTACTACAACTGTTCCCTCTCCGATGTGTCAAAATTGGTGTCAGTCAAAATGAATGAATTGCAAATTGCATGAGTAATACTGTTATGGCCAATTGGGTGAAGTAAGTTTACCTGATACTAGAATGCCACCAGGACTTAACACAGGTAACACAAAAAGTAAATGTGAAACTAAGCAAGTACAAGGAATGGGCTTAGGCTGGAATCAGAAATAACGCAGTTTCAGTAACCTAGGTCTAGAATAAGGTAGAATACCAGATAGATGCAGGGCTAACGAAGGCAGAGTCCAGGCAAGGATACCAACAAGTAGGGTCAAATAGCAAGGCAAAAATGGCTGGCAAAAACTTGCAGAAAAGTACTAAAATAATGCAGCAGAGCAGAAGCTATAACCGGCAGGACACCAAAGCTTTCCCTGTGCTCTTGCTATTCAGGGAGTCAATCAGAACCCCAGAACAGATACAGGCTTCTTGCAATTTATTACACTATTTGACAATGTTCCTTAAGACAAAGCTTGTGAGAAAATGTATGTAAATCTCTAGACCAAACACACAGCATCACACTTCCGGTCACGGTAATTGCAACTCACTTCTGGTCCCAGCTGTCTCAGTCTCCAAGGTAACCCGATGTTTGTGTTTTTGTCCCACCTGGAGCCAACTACCGAAAATGTAATCTTCAATTTTATTTATTTATTACCAGTTATTTACATAGCACACATATATTATTCGGCCATTCACATCAGTCCCTGCCCCAGTAGAGCTTACAATCTACTGTATCCTCAATGCTGCTGCCCGGCTCATTTTCCTCACCAGTCGCACTACGTCCACCTCTCCTCTCTTACAAGACCTTCACTGGCTCCCCTTCCCTTTCAGAATCCATTTCAAGATTCTCACACTCACTTACAAAGCCCTCACCCACTCCTCTCCCATCTACATCTCTGACTTTATCTCCCTTTACACTCTCACCAGTCCTCTTCGCTCTGCTAATGCACACTGACTCTCCTGCCTACGGATTACTTCCTTCCACTCCTACCTCCAAGATTTTTCACGTGCTGCACCACTTCTCTGGAATTCCCTACCTCTCCCCCTCAGACTCTCCACCTCTCTACAAAACTTCAAATGGTGTCTCAAGATCCACTTCTTCACCAAACCCAGCCAAATCTCATCCTAACCCTCTGTTCCATGCTCTCTATGTACCCCATCTTTGTCACCCCTGTCTGTCTACCCCTCCCCTTTGGAATGTAAGCTCTCACGAGCAGGGCCCTCTTCCCTCATGTGCTTATCCTTTTTCTTTCTTTAATAATCTTCAACTGCACCAAATCCAGCAGTCTTCTGCCACATGATACTTATTCCAGTGTCATCTGCTGATGTAGCTATGTTTATTTACACTGTACTTGTCCTATATTGTCATCAACTGTAATTTGCTGTTTTCCTGTTTGATTATTTGTTTTTGTACTCTGTAATTGGGTGCTGCGGGACCCTTGTGGCACCATATAAATAAAGGATAATAATAATAAAAATACTGTATATTCCTTACCACGTGTACAAATACACACTTTCTTGCTGCGGTTAATTTTTTAGTTGAGAGCCAATTAACCTACTAGTATATTTTTGGATTGTGGGAGGAAACTGGAGTACCCAGAGGAAACCCACGCAAGTACAGGGAAAATATACAAATGCCACACAGTTGGGACCAGTGTGGGAATCAAACCCATGAACTCAGTGCTGTGAGGCAGTAATGCCAATCATTACACTATCCGTGCTACCCAGTTTGTCCAAAAGGACACTGCTCCAAAGATCCAGGTATTGAACCATGCTCTCAGCTTTGTTCCTACTTGTGGTCATTCAATTGGTCTAGAGATTTACATAAATTTTCTCATAAGCTTTGTCTTAAGGAACATTTTCAAAATACTGTCTGCTTTGGTGACACATCCGCCTTTGATACCTTTTTAGTAGCTCTTCTAGATCAAGTTTTAATCCGATTTCTACGAATGCCTCTATAAGCACCTTTAGTAGGCTGTTAGATGAGTCGGTGACAAAATTCACAGCAGCTCCAGCTAAGATAGGGTTGATTCTCTCTAAAGTGGTAAGAGAGGCTTTGAAGCAGTTGGAATCCTACCAAGACATTGTTTTACGGCCCAGTGACAAAGGCGGGTCCATTGTGGTATTGGTCTTGGAGTATTACCGTAGTACATGTTAATTCAGTGGGAGTGGAAGAACCCACATCTCACCAAAAGAAAAGAAATTCCTTTGTTTGGAGCACTCTTTTAAACATTCAATGTGAATTGAAATGAGAAATTGAATAAATTAATACTTAACTTTTATTATTCCTTACTTAACTAAAATTTAAGAGGGATTGGTATATGTATCTCAAATTATTGTATCCCTATATAAACAGTGGTAGAATATAAAATAGGAGCAAAAACAATGGTAGAATATATATTGATGTGATTGCTCAAATAGTAAAATAACAGTGATAGTAATCTATCCGACCATTCAGACAGACAGCAGTGGTGATATTTGTATACTCTTGTAAAGTCAGAGGATTCATGACCATTGAGATATCACCAATAAGTTCAGACTAATAATGTGCGTCTGAGTTTCATCAAGCGGTGTAGCTATTTCTATATGAATTCATTAGATCAGCTAATCCCCCGACCTCAATCAAAATTGTACACAAGGACTGATCCTTTATCATGTAGCAAAAAAATATATTGTCCATATCTAGTGTTTTAACATATGTTGTATCACAATTGTATGGAGCAGATATAAATGCATAAATAGCCACCTTGTATTGGGGCTAACTTCCAATCACTAAGTCACACAATCATATGAGTCAATAGACATACAGTAACATTCAAAATCGACAGAGTATGCATTGCAAATCCTGTAATTTGTTCAAAAATTAATCCAAGATCTGGAAGTACATTGCTACATAAACAGTAGATGTGTTGTGTACCAAATGTGGAGGGGAGGGGGGAGAGAGAGAGACAAAAGGATAGACACTCTAGTCAAATAATCCCATCTGCTGTCCGACCTCATCCAAGAGCGGAGGAAAGATGAGAGTAGGACCGTCAACTGTGCCGTAGAAATAAGAAAACAGGCACTCTGGCTAAAAGCCCCGTCGTGGTGTTAGGTAGGCCCTGATGCTAATAAGCCTTGCAGGGTCTAAATGCGCCACTTGAGCCCGAGCCAGGGGCCGAAATATACTCTCAACAAAGATTTATGACTAATAAATCAATATCTCTAATATAGATATAGGCACCTTGGTTGCACCTTGCCAATTGCCATATTTTTCAGAAACGATGTGTACCTATGAAGAAGAATTATTCTGGTAGAGATATACCTATATATAGACCAAAAAAGGATAGTAGGCACTCCTAGTTCACTATTCCCATCTGCTGTCTGGCCTCATCAATTAGAGCGGAGGACAGATGAGAGTGGGATCGTGGGCTGTGCCAAGAATTGGGAGAGAAGCGGAGGGTACCTTGAAAACCCGTAGGTGGTGTTAGGCGGGCCCTGATGCTAATGAGCCTTGCAGGGTCCGGATGCGCCACCGGGTATCAACTGTCCGTCCGTGAAAAAAAGGCAGGGAGAGAGGACAGGGGTTGTAAAGAGTGCCAGATCGTTGTCTCAAGTGTGACTCACTATACCTCACCGCCGGTGGCGGCGGTCCGTAGATCCCAGCCGCTAGGTCATTGAAAGCTGCTGCTGCTGCTGGTAATGGTTTTCCCCGCTGCCGGCTTACGGTCAGTGATTTAACACCGCTTGATAGCTGAACGCTGCTGCCGCTGATCACGGCTCCCCCTGCAGTGAGGAGACCGTGTGTGAGGCCGTAACTAGTAGGACGTACGTTTCACCACCTGGGCTTGCTCACCTAGCAGCCTGTTATTGAATTAATTAATTATATTTAGTCTGGTGCAGGATAAATTTTGTTTTGTCTAGTATTACCGTAGTGAAATGTTGTCACAACTGGCTGAGGAGGGAGGTATATAAGAAGCTCAGATCGGATCCAACAGAAAGAGCTATCTAACATTCTCAAGGAGGCTAAAGATAATAAACTGCTCTCTAGTAAGGTTCATGAGGCTTTGTGTAATTTACATCCAAGGACTCCAGTCCTATACACAATTCCAAATTTACACAAACACGATACTATACTACCAGGTAGACCAGTCAATTCAGCCAGAGACTCTTTGTACCAACTGGTCCCTCAGCTATAAGATTGTGTGCTGTAAGCTCTGTTGGTACAACAGCATATTTTTTTGAAGAACTTCATTTATGAAAAAATCCAGCTGTTTCATGAGTTTCCGCCCAATACATTGATGTGCTGTCTGGACATTTGTAGTCTTTACACCTCTATTCCACACTATGAGGGACTAATGGCAATGACAATTTTCTTGGAATTAAACTTGCCATAGGCAAGTTTAAATCATGAGTTGTTTCTAACGTTGTTGGAACTCACATTAAATAGAATCTATTTCCTGTTCGATGGGGAGTATTATTTACAGATGCGGGAGTGTGCGATGGGTTCATCAGTGTCACTCTCGTATGCAAATATTTTCATGTTCGAATAGGTTAAGAATTTTTTTTTTGTGAACCAGGCCATTGCTGATAATATTCTGATGTACAACATGTACATAGACAATGTGTTCCTGTTCTGCTCTTAGGGCCTTTGAGGTTTCGTGTAATGATAAAGAAGATACTGTAATTCCTTGGATGTAAAGATCTTGCTGGTTGATGGTAAGATAGATACATAAATCTTCACGAAGTCCACAGACAGAAACACAGTACTCATGGCCTGTAGTCATCCCTTGGAGTCCCTTAAAAAGGGTTTGCCACTATCACAAATGATATGTGTGGCACGCATCACAAGTGACCACTTTAAGATTCCTGCTCTTTTAGATGACATGGTTGGCAAGTTTAAGGCTAGAGGGTATGATTTACCATCTTTGCAGGTGCAGAAACAAAAGGTATTACATATGTTCAGAGAGGACTTTTTTAATTCCTCAGCTAAGCGATCTGACAATATATTTCCCTGGACCAGTGACCATACAGTTGCTATTCCTGTAATTCATAGAGCAACCCAAGCCCTTTGGCTCATATTATCCTCTGATCCTGATTTACGGTTTATAAGGGGTGTAGACCAATAGCGGCCTTTAGAAGGGGTAGTAATTTGAGAGATCGCTTAGTGCACACTGACGGTACTGGTGAAAGTCCCTAATGTGCAGTATAAACCCCCTGGATGTTACCATTGTCCTTACTGTGCCACATGCAAACATATGGTGGCATGTAAGGAATTTAAATATCCTCATTGTAACAAGGTCTACAACATCATCAGATATGTTATAACATGTAGTATGTCCCACGCTTTGTATGTTACCGTGTGCCCGCGTGGGCTCTTTTAATTTCGACAGACCATACATAGGTTTAGTGAGAGAATGGCTGCACATCATTCAGCCATTAAGCTAACTTTAAAAGGCAAAGAAATAGACCAGCCGGTCGCACACTATTTCAAAGTTGCTGGACATACTATGAGTTCTCTACTGAGAACTGAGTGGTATTATGGGGGGGAGGGGGTTGTGCATACTGTGTGGTATTATAGCAGGTGTTATGTATACTGAGTGGTATTATAAAGGGTGCTGTGTGCACTAAGGGTGCCAGTCCAGGGGTGCCCTATCTGCTGTATCAGTCTAGGGGTGCTCTGTCTGCTGTATCAGTCCATGGGGTGCTCTGCCTGCTGTATTAGTCCAGGGGTTCCATGTCTACTGTATCAGTCCAGGGGTGCTCTGTCTGCTATACCTGAAAGGGGTGATCTGTCTGTCCATCCAGGGGCTCTGCCCCAGTGTAAAATTAAAATAATAGAAAATGAAAACAAAAAGCCTAAAAAAAATTATAAAAAATGTTTTTGTTTGTTTGTGCTGTACCCCAGTGCACTATACAATTTTTACTTTATTTTCATAAGCACTGTAACACTGCCAGTCAGACCGTAGTATATTATTATTTCATACTCATACACGTATTGTGCGACACTGTTGGTGAAGGTCAACCGTAGTATTCGAGTACTGTTTCTAATGCACACACGTATTGTGTGATGCTGTTGGTGAAAGTGGTACCACAGTAATATATTTTATTTCGTACTCATACACGTATTGTGTAACACTGTTGGTGAATTTAAACTGCAGTGTTTGATTACTATCTCTGATTCATACACGTATTGTGCCACACTGAAGGTGTTAAATTTTTTGTACAACTTGTGTGTGCTGTACCCCACTTCATTCATGCTGTGTTTGTGGATAGACAGGGAAGACAAACAATTGAGAGGAGAGCAGGAAGCACATACTTGTGCTGCCAGCAGTCATGACAATACAAATCCGTCAACATCATCTACTAAGGACGATGCCCAGGGGCATAGAGGGCTAAAGCCAGGGCATTTAAAATCATTTAATTTAACAGTGGTAAAGGAAAAAAATCAATAAGAAAGTTAGCTGCAGAGGCAGTAAGACAAACTATGCATTCAGAATTAGAACCAGACATTCTTGAGGAACGTTTAGGGGTGTCCACGTCAGCAATGTTGAGTCTGACATTTCTCATACTATCCTCATAGAGAAGCCTCTTTCACCTCTTTCCACCATTTTTGCACCATCTGCATATATGGGGAGTAGTACAAGTAAAGATGGTGATGATAAGGAGGACATAATAGAAATTGAGGATTCGTTTGTGGAAGTGGAACAGGATGAGGGGGATATGTGTGTACTACTACTGTCTGACACTGAGGATGTTGATGATGTTGTTTGTGTAAGTCAGCCACTAGTGGCTGCAGTTGACCATGATAAAAAGAAAGCCATTGTGATGCCTGGGCAGAAGACCAAAAAAGCCAGCTCTTGGGTGTGGCATTATTTTTACCCCAATCCTGACAATATTTGTGAAAGCATCTGCTCCATTTGTGAGGCCAAGGTTAGTAGTGGTAGGAACTTTAGCCATCTAGGCACCTCCTCCATGTTACGTCATTTGTGGCGAAGACATGAAACTTATTTTACAAGATTATAATATAATTAACACCCTCAGTGGCGTAACTAGAAATTTTTCTCCCCCAAGCCAAAACATTCTCTGGTCCCCCCACCCCCCTATAATTTCCACCAGAAAAACGATGCATCTGTGAGCGCCTTAGGGGCGCATCACAAAAGGGGGCGTGGCCTTGCTGAAATGGGTGTGGCTTTGCTTAAAGGGGCTTGGCATTGCAGGAAAGGACTACCATATACCCCTGTTTTGCAACCTACACGCCAAGACGTTGGCCACCACAGGAAAAATAATCATCCTTATTCATGCCCCTTACATTATTTGTCATTTTTCCTCTTTATAGTAATGACCAGTATACATTATGCCACATACTGCAATGGCCCTTAGACATTCCACACATAATAATGCCCATTACACAATATGCCACACACAGCAATGCCCCTAATACATTATGCCACACACCGTAATGCCTGTGACACATTATGCCACCCACCGCAATGCCCGTTATACATTATGCTACACACTGCAATGCCCAAGACATTATAGCACATACAATGCCTGTGATAGAGTATACCACACACTGTCATGCCTGTGACACATTATGACACACATCGCAATGCCTGTTATACATTATGCCACACACTGCAATACCCCTAAGACATTATACCACATAAGACAATGCCCGTGATATAGTATACCACACACGTGATGCCTGTGACACATGCCACACACTGCAATGCCCATTATAACTTATGCCACACACTGCAATGCCCGTTATACATTATGCCACACACTGCAATGCCCCTGAGACATTATACCACATACCACAATGCCCGTGATATAGTATACTACACACCGTAATACCTGTGACACATTATGACACACACCGAAATGTCCGTGACATATTATGACACACTGCTTTAAAAAGAAGCCGGGAGGACATGGGTGTGAGCTGTTCCCCCCTTTGTGAACAAGCCATCCGGCGAAACGTACGTCTAAGGAAGGAGCCTTGCGGGCGTCCCGCTGATTGCACACGACAGGCTGCCCCCGATACAGGTCGTATGACATAGACTGTATTTATGAGCTGAAGCTATTAGCTGCTTGGCGCTTGACTAATGAATACTGCTTTGTACAATTTGGTTATCATTCTGTCTATGTGTTGGTATTAGTGACTCCGGGTATGAACTCAGCTATAGGAATGGAGTCAGACCTATAAATGCAAATAGGATATGACAATGAATATAGGACACGGACAGCTATTTAGTATCATTCGAGAATAAATGTCAATTTGTGTCCAAGGGTACAAATGAAGGTACCGTTTATCTTTGCTATATACTGTAATAAAATACTGTCTTTAACAGATGTTATGTTAATGGCTAGATGGTGAGTGCCTTGATTATGATATATTTTTCTACACATGATTTTGTGTGATTTCAAGGTCTTTTTTTCTCTTTTTCAACACCAGAGTAGTAGAGTGTCAGTAACCTACTTATTTGGTTGCACTGACCGGAGTGTCATCAGCCATGAATAGAGGTGAATGAGACACAATACGAAATGCTCTGGCACTGTCTATATTTCTAAAGACTAGCGTGCGTAAGGGTCTCTCACCACGCATATAATGCGTTAGCACATGCGTGGCAGCAGAACCACGAAATATGCTTTAAGGTCTTGCCTTCTTTCTCCATTCTTTCCAGCCTATTAGCTGAAAGTTAATTACAGCAGGCCAGAACTATTGAAGTGAAGGGGATTTATCAGATGTGATTACAGGTCATAGACACATCCTTGTTCTTAAATTACCAATAATCTTACCATTAATATTCTAAGATATAATAAAGGATGTGAACAGAGATATTGACAATTCCTGTCCAACATTGCAATTAAGTTATTGGCTCATAAAGGTTGCGTTATCAACCGATAGATAATTACACAGCCCATACTTTAAACCAAAGACTGATTTTCTCATGTACCTCTGCTGTCTTTTTGCTTCTTTCACTTCTACTCCGGAGCAAGTAGAGTGTCAGTAACTCTCTCATTGGTTGCGCTGACTGTACTGTCATCAGCCAAAAGCAGAAGTGAATAAGACACACTACGTATATGCTTTGGCCCTGTCTGCAATTCCAGAGACTAGCGCGAGTAAGGGTCTCTCACCACGTATATAATGCAGTAGCACATACTAGGCAGCAGAACCACAAAACACGCCTTAAGGTCTTGCCTTACTTTTCCTGATTCACACTTATATACAATTCTGCTCCAGCATATGGGCAAAGGCCCTTTTGGACTTAACACACTACCTGTACCTTTTAATTTTGTTATATGTTGTGTTTATGTAATGTGTTGATATTTTGCCTTTTAGAATAAGAGATTATATTCTCCTTTATTTTTACTTATTTCTTTAATAAAAGCTAAGTTTTAACTCATTTCATCCATTTCATGCACGTCAATTACAGCACTTCAGTATGCCCCATTCTAGGAGAGTTCTTTTTCACCTTTCTTAGGTATTTTTTTAGAACAATTGAGCTTAACTCTCAGGGAGCACCGTCCATTTCTCTAATAGACCAATAAGCAAAAGTTGTCTATATTGGAAGGAATATAGGTATTAGAAGTGCAACAGGTACTATAATTACCATTGTAGTTTCCAACCTATCATATTTAGAGTATACTTGAATTCTGTGCGGACAACATCCCAATTCTTGTAAAAACATTATGACACACACCACATTGTCCGTGATACATTATGCCACACACCGCAATGCCCATTACACATTAAGCCCTACAGTAAGGTTTCTAATTACTTTTCAATTACCTGTTCATTGCCAGGGGTGTCATGCTCTTGGTTCCATGCATGGTGCCAGGGGTTTTCATCCTAAGGGTGTCATGCTCGTTGTCAGGGGTTTCAAGCTCTTGGTTCTAGGCACAGTGTTAGGGGTTTTCATGCTCAGGTTGTCATGCTCGTTGCCAGGGGTTTCATGCACTAGGTGTTATGCTTGTTGCCAGGGGTATCATGGGCTGGGTGTCAAACTTGTTGCCATGGATTTCATGCACTGGGTGTCATGCTCATTGCTAGGGGTAATGCTTGTTGCCAGGGATTTCATGAGCTGGGTTTCGTGCTTGTTATCAGGGGGTAATGCTTGTTGCTAGGGGTGTTCCCCCAGTGTCACATATGCCCCCAGTGCCAGCTAAAAATATGCCCCCATAGTGCCAGGTACACACCTTGCCCCCACTCACTGCTGCTGTGCTGTCTGGGAAGGAGGGACCAGTCTGAAAAGGAGTGCACAGCGCGTGCCTCTCCTGTGTCCATCCTGTATCTCCGGCTGTGTGTCTGTCAAATGAAGTGCTGGTTCATGAGCCAATCAAAGCCAGTGCCCCTTATGCACCCCCAGTTCCAGCTGCACATATTCCCCCAGTGCCAAATATGCCCCTCCAGTGCCAGGTACACACCTTCCTCCCACTCATCGCTGCTGTGCTGTCTGGCAAGGAGGGCACAGTCTGAGAAGGAGGGCACAGCACGTGCCTCTCGTGTGTCCATCCTGTGTCTCCAGCTGTGTGTCAAATGAAGTACTGGTTCATGAGCCAATCAGAGCTCGTGGTCCGGCAGCTGCAGCTCCTGATTGGCTGCTGGTCCACGAGCTCTAATTGGCTCACAAACAGGCTCTTTATTTGACAGACACCCCGCTGCCGCCGGAGACACAGAAATTTGGATGGACACAGGAGAGGCACGCGCTGTGTCCTCCTTCCCGGACTCCCTCACACACAGCAAAGCAGCAATCAGTGGCGGCACCCCCGCAGCCCTTCACCTCCAAGCCTCTGCAGTGACTGCGGGGGTGGTAGTTACGCCACTGAACACCCTCATCATCAACATTCTCATTACTGATCGGAGGTAGTCTTTCTAAAAGATTGTTTTGTGGGGGCCCAAACAAACCGATTATTTCAGCCACAAGTGGCAGTCCCTGTCGCTGAAATGATTAGTTTGTTAAACAGTGCAAGTCCTGTTTAATATATACAACACAAGGGAGGGTGGGAGGGCCCAAGGACAATTCCATCTTGCCCCTCTTTTCTTTGCATTATGTGCTGTTTGGAGCATTGCTGACTTGGACGACAAACATTTGTATAGTTTATTTAACTGCCATCCTGTCTGCCACTGCAGTGCCATTCTGTTTCCTAGATGTGCCATGTTGGAAGTTTAAGTGCCACGTGTTTGAGCCGCCCACTGCTGTCGTTTAGCTTAGTCATCCAGCTACCTTGGTGCAACCTTTTAGCCTATACTGGATGAAAACAATATTATGAGCTGTGAGGTTATCAAAATTGACTGGAAATTAGTGGAAATCAATGTTATTGAGGTTAATAATACTGTTCCCCCTGTAACAGTTGGCAAGTCTCCCTCTGGCCTCACACCTGCAGCCCCCCATAGTGGGCGGTCCGGGGAGGTTGATGATGTGATTCACGCTGAATTGCGTCATCATAGTCCCGCCCCCCACTAGTCAATGCTGGTAATCGTAAACCATGTAATATCGACCTGTTTGCCCCCTCCCCCATGAGGCAGCCAGAAAGTCGGTAAGTATGCACTGGTCACTTTCTGTGCGATGTGTTGCTTGAAATTCAGCACATGCACTTCTTTTATGTTCAGGGAGTACTTACAGACATGGCCGGATTAACAATGGGGCGGATGGAGCTGCAGCTCCAGGCCCCTCATTGAAAATAGGCCCACAGAAGTGACAGCAGTGACAGGAAAAATCGGTTTCCTGTCACAGACTGCCCGCGGACATCCTCTCCCGTGCATCTCCTACTCTAGCTCCAGCACTCTCTAGTGGGCTGACTCACCCCTCCAACTGCCATGATTAGAGTTCAGCTCCGACCAGGTAGCCTAGGAAACAGTCCCTGCACAGAAGCTATCAGTATGCTGAGATCCGCGCAGCACTTCCTCATTCTACAAGCTCCGCCCCTGCGTGACGTCATGCAGGGGCGGGGCCATCTCTCGGCACTGCTGCAAACCTGCATGAGCTGTGAGCCTGCTGTGACTAGCAACACAGACTGAAGAGGCAGGAGGAAGAGGTACAGTAGCAGCCTCTGGTAAAACAGTGCAAGGTAGTAAAACATGAAGTAGAGCAAGGGGTGAGGGAGAGAAAAGAGATGAATGTGGGCTAGTAATGAGAAACAGAGTGGAGTGAGAAGAAAGAGTAAGGATCCTGAGGCAGCAAAGAAAAGTAAGTAATAGAGAGAGAGAGGTAAAGATGCTCTATGTGAGAGATTAGAAAGGAAGTCACTTATGTGAGAGACAAGAAATGAAACCATGTGAGTAAGATATAGAGAAAAGAAAGGAAGAATAAAGTTTAAATAGAATAAAGTATAAAGACTAAAGGGGCTTCAAAGAGCAGAGAGAATGAAGAAAAGTGGGAACAGGGACCTACGTGTGTTGTAATATAAAGGGATGGGGATCCTGCGTGCGGCGTAATACAGAGAGATAGGGACCTGCATATAGCGTAATATAGAGGGATAGGGACCTTCATGGGGGGATCTCTCAACTGCCCCCCCTTCACCACGGTGGGACAGCGGGACAGACCGTGAGAAACGGGACTGTCCCGCCAAAATCGTGTCTCCCTCACTCGGACCTGAGCCTGTCACAGTCCCTGGTATGCAGGGAGGGGTTAGGGGGTGGCTTGGGAGGGTTCATTTGCTCTCCCCAGCGGCTGCCATTGTCTGCAGCCGCTGGTAGGGGTGGGGGTGGGGGTGGGGGATCCTGCAGTGATTGGCAGCACGGTCGCATGCTGTGCCTCCAGGTCAGATAGAGCAGTTGCAGGCATGGTTGCATCTGATGTCACCATGTCAGGCAAGTGGTTAATGGCTTCTTGTTTAGTGGATTCAATTAGTGTGTGTACTGTGTGTGTGTGTCTACTGTATGTGTGTATACTGTGTGCGTGTGTACTATATGTGTGGTGTATGTACTGTATGTGTGTGTGTGTATGTGGTGGTGGGTAAGTGTGTGTACTTTATTTGTGTGTGTGCGTGTATATATATATATATATATATTTCTCTGACGTCCTAGTGGATGCTGGGTACTCCGTAAGGACCATGGGGAATAGACGGGCTCTGCAGGAGACTGGGCACTCTTTAAAGAAAGATTAGGTACTACATCTGGTGTGCACTGGCTCCTCCCTCTATGCCCCTCCTCCAGACCCCAGTTAGAATCTGTGCCCGGCCAGAGCTGGATGCAGTTAGTGGGCTCTCCTGAGTTCACTATAAAGAAAGTATTTGTTAGGTTTTTTATTTTCAGTGAGATCTGCTGGCAACAGACTCACTGCTACGTGGGACTTAGGGGAGAGAAGCAAACCTACCTGCTTGCAGCTAGCTTGTGCTTCTAAGGCTACAGGACACCATTAGCTCCAGAGGGATCGAACACAGGGCCCGACCTCGATCGTCCGTTCCCGGAGCCGCGCCGCCGTCCCCCTTGCAGAGCCAGAAGACGGAAGATTCCGGAGAAAATCGTCGGCTGAAGACTCCGGTCTTCAATAAGGTAGCGCACAGCACTGCAGCTGTGCGCCATTGCTCCCACAGCACACCACACGCTCCGGTCACTGGTGGGTGCAGGGCGCTGGGGGGGGGCGCCCTGGGCTGCAATTAGTATACCTTAAGTGGCAAAATGCACATAATACAGTTCTAAACTGTATATGTGCCTAATCCCCCGCCATAATTATTATTAAAAAAGCGGGAGAAGTCCGCCGCTGAAGGGGCGGGGCTATCATCCTCAGCACAGCCAGCGCCATTTTCTCTTCACAGCTCCGCTGGAAGGACGCTCCCCAGGCTCTCCCCTGCAGTATACACTACAGAAAGGGTAAAAAAAGAGAGGGGGGGCACATAAATTTAGGCGCAAATTGTGATATAAGCAGCTATTGGGGGAAAATTCACTTTGTGTATAGTGTAAATCCCTCTGTTATATAGCGCTCTGGTGTGTGCTGGCATACTCTCTCTCTGTCTCCCCAAAGGACTTTGTGGGGTCCTGTCCTCAGTCAGAGCATTCCCTGTGTGTGTGTGCGGTGTGTCGGTACGGCTGTGTCGACATGTTTGATGAGGACGCTTACGTGGAGGCGGAGCAGGTGCCGATAAGTGTGATGTCGCCCCCTGTGGGGCTGACACCAGAGTGGATGGATATGTGGAAGGTATTAACCGACAGTGTCAACTCCTTGCATAAAAGGTTCGATGACGCAGCTTTGGGACAGCCGGCATCTCAGCCCGCGCCTGCCCAGGCATCTCAGAGGCCATCAGGGGCTCAAAAACGTCCGCTACCTCAGATGGCAGACACAGATGTCGACACGGAGTCTGACTCCAGTGTCGACGAGGATGAGACAAATGTACAATCCACAAGGGCCATCCGATGCATGATTACGGCAATGAAAAATGTGTTGCACATTTCTGTCATTAACCCGGTTACCACAAAAAAGGGTATTATGTTTGGGGAGAAAAAGCAGCCAGTGACTTTTCCCCCATCAGATGAGTTAAATGAATTGTGTGAAGAAGCGTGGGGTTCCCCAGATAAGAAACTAGTGATTTCTAAGCGGTTACTAATGGCGTACCCTTTCCCGCCAACGGATAGGTTACGCTGGGAGACATCCCCTAGGGTGGACAAGGCGCTCACACGCTTATCAAAAAAGGTGGCACTGCCGTCTCAGGATACGGCCGCCTTAAAGGAGCCTGCAGATAGAAAGCAGGAGGCTATCCTGAAGTCTGTGTATACACACTCAGGTACTATACTGAGACCTGCTATTGCTTCAGCATGGATGTGTAGTGCTGCAGCAGCATGGTCTGATTCCCTGTCTGATAACATTGATTCCCTTGACAGGGACACTATTTTGCTAACCATAGAGCATATTAATGACGTAGTCTTATATATGAGGGATGCACAGAGGGACATTTGCCGGCTGGCATCTAGAATTAATGTAATGTCCATTTCTGCCAGGAGAGTATTATGGACTCGGCAGTGGACAGGTGATGCTGATTCTAAAAGGCACATGGAAGTTTTGCCTTATAAGAGTGAGGAATTGTTTGGGGACGGTCTCTCGGACCTCGTATCCACAGCAACAGCTGGGAAGTCGACTTTTTTACCTCAGGTTCCCTCACAGCCTAAGAAAGCACCGTATTATCAAGTACAGTCCTTTCGGCCTCAGAAAGGCAAGCGGGTTAGAGGCGCGTCCTTTCTGCCCAGAGGCAGGGGTAGAGGGAAAAAGCTGCACCAGACAGCCAGTTCCCAGGAACAAAAATCCTCCCCTGCTTCCACTAAGTCCACCGCATGACGCTGGGGCTCCACAGGTGGAGCCAGGTGCGGTGGGGGCCCATCTCCGGAACTTCAGCGACCAGTGGGTTCGCTCACAGGTGGATCTCTGGGTTCTACAAGTGGTATCTCAGGGATACAAGCTGGAGTTCAAGACGTCTCCCCCTCGCCGTTACCTCAAATCAGCCTTGCCAGCTACTCCCAAGGACAGGGAGGTAGTACTGGCGGCAATTCACAAGCTGTACCTCCAGCAGGTGATAATCAAAGTTCCCCTCCTTCAACAGGGACGGGGTTACTATTCCACAATGTTTGTGGTACCGAAACCAGACGGTTCGGTGAGACCCATTCTAAATTTGAAATCCTTGAACACTTATATAAGGAAGTTCAAGTTCAAAATGGAATCTCTCAGGGCGGTTATTGCAAGCCTGGAAGAGGGGGATTATATGGTATCACTGGACATCAAGGATGCTTACCTACATGTCCCCATTTACCCACCTCACCAGGAGTACCTCCGATTTGTGGTACAGGACTGCCATTACCAATTCCAGACGTTGCCGTTTGGTCTGTCCACGGCACCGAGGGTATTTACCAAGGTAATGGCCGAAATGATGATACTCCTTCGAAAGAAGGGAGTTATAATTATCCCGTACTTGGACGATCTCCTTATAAAGGCGAGGTCCATGGAGCAGTTGTTGGTCGGAGTAGCACTATCTCAGGAAGTGCTGCAACAGCACGGCTGGATTCTGAATATCCCAAAGTCGCAGCTGGTTCCTACGACGCGTCTGCTGTTCTTGGGTATGATTCTGGACACAGAACAGAAGAAGGTGTTTCTCCCGGAGGAGAAGGCCAAGGAGTTGTCATCTCTGGTCAGAGACCTCCTGAAACTAAAACAGGTGTCGGTGCATCACTGCACGCGAGTCCTGGGAAAGATGGTAGCTTCTTACGAAGCAATTCCCTTCGCCAGGTTCCATGCAAGGATCTTTCAGTGGGATCTGTTAGACAAGTGGTCCGGATCGCATCTTCAGATGCATCGGCTGATCACCCTGTCCCCGAGGGCCAGGGTGTCTCTGCTGTGGTGGCTGCAGAGTGCTCATCTTCTCGAGGGCCGCAGATTCAGCATTCAGGACTGGGTCCTGGTGACCACGGATGCAAGCCTCCGAGGTTGGGGGGCAGTCACTCAGGGAAGAAACTTCCGAGGACAATGGTCGAGTCAGGAGACTTCCCTACACATAAATATTCTGGAACTAAGGGCCATTTACAATGCCCTAAGTCAAGCAAAACCCCTGCTTCAAAACCAGCCGGTGCTGATTCAGTCAGACAACATCACGGCGGTCGCCCATGTAAACCGACAGGGCGGCACAAGAAGCAGGATGGCAATGGCAGAAGCCACAAGGATTCTCCGATGGGCGGAAAATCACGTGATAGCACTGTCAGCAGTGTTCATTCCGGGAGTGGACAACTGGGAAGCAGACTTCCTCAGCAGGCACGACCTCCACCCGGGAGAGTGGGGACTTCATTCAGAAGTCTTCCAGCTGATTGTAAATCATTGGGAAAGGCCACAGGTGGACATGATGGCGTCCCGCCTCAACAAAAAGCTAAAAAGATATTGCGCCAGGTCAAGGGACCCTCAGGCGATAGCTGTGGACGCTCTAGTGACACCGTGGGTGTACCAGTCGGTTTATGTGTTCCCTCCTCTTCCTCTCATACCAAAGGTACTGAGGATAATAAGAAAGAGAGGAGTAAGAACTATACTCATCGTTCCGGATTGGCCAAGAAGAACTTGGTACCCGGAACTACAAGAAATGATCTCAGAGGACCCTTGGCCTCTGCCGCTCCGACAGGACCTGCTACAGCAGCGGCCCTGTCTGTTCCAAGACTTACCGCAGCTGCGTTTGACGGCATGGCGGTTGAACGCCGGATCCTGATGGAAAAGGGCATTCCGGTTGAAGTCATTCCTACGCTGAAAAAAGCTAGGAAGGATGTGACAGCAAAACATTATCACCGCATATGGCGAAAATATGTTGCTTGGTGTGAGGCTATGAAGGCCCCAACAGAGGAATTTCAGCTGGGTCGATTTCTGCACTTCCTACAGTCAGGAGTGACTATGGGCCTAAAATTGGGATCCATAAAAGTCCAGATTTCGGCCCTGTCTATTTTCTTTCAAAAAGAACTGGCTTCACTGCCTGAAGTACAGACGTTTGATAAGGGAGTGCAGCATATGCAGCCCCCTTTTGTGCCTCCAGTGGCACCTTGGGATCTCAACGTTGTGTTGGATTTCCTAAAATCACATTGGTTTGAGCCACTTCAGACCGTGGAGTTGAAATATCTCACGTGGAAAGTGGTCATGCTTTTGGCCTTGGCTTCGGCTAGGCGTTTGTCAGAATTGGCGGCTTTGTCATGTAAAAGCCCCTATCTAATCTTCCATATGGACAGGGCAGAATTGAGGACTCGTCCCCAATTTCTCCCTAAGGTGGTATCAGCGTTTCATTTGAACCAACCTATTGTGGTGCCTGCGGCTACTCGGGACTTGGAGGCTTCCAAGTTGCTGGACGTAGTCCGGGCCCTGAAAATCTATGTTTCCAGGACGGCTAGAGTCAGAAAAACTGACTCGCTGTTTATCCTGCATGCACCCAACAAGCTGGGTGCTCCTGCTTCTAAGCAGACTATTGTTCGCTGGATCTGTAGCACGATTCAACTTGCACATTCTGCGGCTGGACTGCCGCATCCTAAATCAGTCAAAGCCCATTCCACGAGGAAGGTGGGCTCTTTTTGGGCGGCTGCCCGAGGGGTCTCGGCTTTACAACTTTGCCGAGCTGCTACCTGGTCGGGATCAAACATGTTTGCAAAATTCTACAAGTTTGATACCCTGGCTGAGGAGGACCTTGAGTTTGCTCATTCGGTGCTGCAGAGTCATCCGCACTCTCCCGCCCGTTTGGGAGCTTTGGTATAATCCCCATGGTCCTTACGGAGTACCCAGCATCCACTAGGACGTCAGAGAAAATAAGAATTTACTCACCGGTAATTCTATTTCTCGTAGTCCGTAGTGGATGCTGGGAGCCCTTCCCAAGTGCGGACTTCTGCAATACTTGTATATAGTTATGGCTTAACTATAGGGTTATTGTTCTGAGCCATCTGTTTAATGAGGCTCAGCTGTTGTTCATACTGTTAACTGGGTATAGTTATCACAAGTTGTACGGTGTGATTGGTGTGGCTGGTATGAATCTTACCCTGGATTCCAAATCCTTTCCTAGTAATGTCAGCTCTTCCGGGCACAGTTTCCCTAGCTGGGGTCTGGAGGAGGGGCATAGAGGGAGGAGCCAGTGCACACCAGATGTAGTACCTAATCTTTCTTTAAAGAGTGCCCAGTCTCCTGCGGAGTCCGTTTATTCCCCATGGTCCTTACGGAGTACCCAGCATCCACTACGGACTACGAGAAATAGAATTACCGGTGAGTAAATTCTTATTATATATATATATACACAAATGCAAAAGGTCCTCTGGAGTGGGGTTGTCGCTTCCCTCCTCACGATGTATAAGAACCAGGTGGCAAGCGCTGCGGGCATGGTGATGCCCTAGGCGCGCCACACTATTTATTCTCCCTCCAGGGGGGTCGAGTACCCCCCCAAGAGGGAGAAAATGTGTCGGCATGCGGGATCCGGCATACTGAAGACCACCCATATATATATATATATATATAGGTTGAGTATCCCATATCCAAATCTTCCGAAATACGGAATATTCTGAAATACGGAATTTTTTGAGTGATAATGAGATAGTGAAACCTTTGTTTTGTGATGGCTCAATGTACACAAACTTTGTTTTATGCATAAAGTTATTAAAAATATTGTAATAAATGACCTCCAGGCTGTGTATATAAGGTGTATATGAAGCATACATGCATTCTGTGCTTAGACTTGGGCCCCATCACCATGATATCTCACTATTGTATGCAATTATTCCAAAATACAGAAAATCCCTTATCCAAAATACTTCAGGTCCCAAGCATTTTGGATAAGGGATACACAACCTGTATATATGTGGGCACTGGGATGTTGAAATTGATTAATGAATGGTTAATCAATTTCTAGGTGGGGGTAGTTAACAGGTGCTGCTGTGCGTGTAGTAACGGGTGCTGTGGTGTGTAGTAAGGGATGCTGCTGTGTGTGTAGTAAGGGGTTCTGCGGTGTATGTAGTAAGGGGTGCTGCAGTGTGCATAGTTTGGGGTTCTGCGGTGTGTGTAGTAAAGGGTTCTGCGGTGTGTGTAGTAATGGCTTCTGCAGTGTGGTAGTAATGGATGCTGCTGTGTGTGGGGAGCTTATAGGGTGGATGAATGTGCTAATGGCTACTATGAGAAGGGATTGATAATGAATTGGTTAGAGATGGGTTAATGGATGCACAGAGGGCAATTAAGGTGATTGAAGGAAGGCACGTGCCACAGCCCATTGACGCAGACCACTCCCCCACACCACTGGTCATGCCGCCACATCATAAGTCACACCCCCAGCAGCAGCGCATAATAGGCCCTTTGGAAATTTCAGCTCCAGGCCCATTTGGACCTTAATCTGGCACTGCTTACAGATGTGTCCTTATACAGCTATCCTTTTTGCCCAATATAGCTCAAGACGACTGTCGGGACATTCTGCCACTAGTGGCTATTCCTGTGTAGCTATTTCTGCATACTTCATCCTGAATTTTGTGTTTTAGTCACATACAAATGTATTTATATTTCTCTGACGTCCTAGTGGATGCTGGGAACTCCGTACGGACCATGGGGAATAGACGGGCTCCGCAGGAGACTGGGCACTCTAAAAGAAATATTAGGTACTATCTGGTGTGCACTGGCTCCTCCCTCTATGCCCCTCCTCCAGACCTCAGTAAGAATCTGTGCCCGGCCAGAGCTGGGTGCTCCTAGTGGGCTCTCCTGAGCTTGCTAGAAAAGAAAGTATTTGTTAGGTTTTTTATTTTCAGTGAGATCTGCTGGCAACAGACTCACTGCTACGTGGGACTGAGGGGAGAGAAGCAAACCTACCTGTGTGCAGCTAGCTTGTGCTTCTTAGGCTACTGGACACCATTAGCTCCAGAGGGTTCGAACACAGGGCCTGACCTCGATCGTCCGTTCCCGGAGCCGCGCCGCCGTCCCCCTTGCAGAGCCAGAAGACAGAAGAAGGAGATAAAATTGGCGGCAGAAGACTCCGGTCTTCATTAAGGTAGCGCACAGCACTGCAGCTGTGCGCCATTGCTCCCACTGCACACCACACACTCCGGTCACTGTAGGGTGCAGGGCGCTGGGGGGGCGCCCTGGGCAGCAATAAGTATACCTTTTGGCAATATATACACATAATACAGTCTGGAAAACTGTATATGTGTAAAACCCCCGCCATTTTTAGTCAGAAACAAGACAGAAGCCCGCCGCTGAGGGGGCCGGGCCTTCTTCCTCAGCACACCAGCGCCATTTTCTCTTCACAGCTCCGCTGGAAGGAAGCTCCCCAGGCTCTCCCCGGCAGTATCCTGGTACACAAAGGGTGAAAAGAGAGGGGGGGGGGGCACATAAATTTAGGCGCAAAAATTTGTTATATAGTTCTGGGGTGTGTGCTGGCATACTCTCTCTCTGTCTCTCCAAAGGGCCTTGTGGGGGAACTGTCCTCAAATAGAGCATCCCCTGTGTGTGTGGTGTGTCGGTACGCGTGTGTCGACATGTCTGAGGTAAAAGGCTCCTCTAAGGAGGTGATAGAGCGGATATGTGTGTGAGAGCGTGTCTCCGTCGACAACGCTGACACCTGTTTGGATATGTGTAAGTGCTAAGGTGAATTTATTGCACAAAAGGTTAGGGAACAGACAGGAAATCTACCCATGTCTGTCCCTATGTCACAGAGATCTTCAGAGTCTCACAATGCTCACTATCCATAATAACAAACACTGGTATCGACATGGAGTTAACTCCACTGTCGACTACGATAATGCAAAGTTACAGCCAAGATGGCTATAAGGTATTCAATATATGATTATTGAAATAATAGATGATTTGCATATCACTGATGACTCATCTGTCCCTGACACGAGAGTACACATGTTTAAGGGGAAGAATGCTGAGGTAAATTTCCCTCCTCTCATGAGGAAAAAGAGCGGGAATCTCCAGACAAGAGACGGCAGCTTCCCACAAGAGAATTCTCAGGCTGTATCCTTTCCCCACTAGGGCCAGGATGTGTTGAGAATCTTCCCCTGGAGTGTCCTGTTTGCACAGATGGTAGCACTTGCTATTCTCAGGGATCCTGCAGATAGCATGCACATTCTAGTATACTACCCAGACCGGCAATTGTGTCGGCATGGGTTTATAGCGCTGTGGCAGCGTGGACAGGTACCTTATCAGCAGAGATGAGACCCTAGTATGCAATATAAATATATTAAAGATGCTGTCTTAAGTGATAGATATATAGTTATAAAGCATGCCCAAAGAGACATGAGTATACTGGGTCCTAGAGTCAAAGCTATGTCGATCTCTGCTTGACGTGTCCTGTAGAATATGCATTGGACAGATGATGCCGACTTAAGAGGCATATGGAAGGCTGAGGATTGTGTGGAGAAGGGTTCTCGGGCCTGGTCTCCACAGCTATAGCTGGTAATTCTGCTAGTTTGCCTTATATTCCTGCACAGCCTAAGAAAGCACGACATTATTAAATGCAGCCTTTCGTATAAAGAAACAAGAAAGTCTGAGGGGCGTCCTTTCTTGTCAGAGCCGGGCAGCTAGTTCCCAGGAACAGAAGTCCTCCCTGGCCCCTACAAAAATCCACCAATGTCGCTGGGGCTCCACAGGCGGAGCTAGGCCCGGTGGGGACACGCCTTCGTAAGTTCAGCCACAAGTGGGTTCACTCCCTGTTTGATCCCTGGGCAATAGATATTGTGTCTCAGGACTGTAAGAAGATGCCCCCTCACCGACGGCCCTGCGGGCTTCCCCCCAAGAGAGGGAGCCAGTGTTATCTGCAATTCACAAATTGTATCTTTAACAGGTGGTGGTCAAGGGTCCCCTCCTTCAACAAGAGGGTGTTATTATTAGACCATGTTGTAATCCCGAAACCAGACGGTTCGGTCAGACCCATATTGAATTAAAAATCCCTGAACATATACCTGAGAAGGTTCAAGTTCAAGATGGAATCGCTAAGAGCGGTCAGAGCAAGCCTAAAAAGGGGGAGACTTTATTGTGAATCGGGACATAAGGGATGCATACCTTCAGGTCCCCATTTATCCACCTCATTAGGCGTACCTCAGAATTGCGGTACGGGATTTAGAGATGAGCGGGTTCGGTTTCTCTGAATCCGAACCCGCACGAACTTCATGTTTTTTTTCACGGGTCCGAGCGACTCGGATCTTCCCGCCTTGCTCGGTTAACCCGAGCGCGCCCGAACGTCATCATGACGCTGTCGGATTCTCGCGAGGCTCGGATTCTATCGCGAGACTCGGATTCTATATAAGGAGCCGCGCGTCGCCGCCATTTTCACACGTGCATTGAGATTGATAGGGAGAGGACGTGGCTGGCGTCCTCTCCGTTTAGAATAGATTAGAGAGACACTTGATTTACTAATTTTGGGGAGCATTAGGAGTACTCAGTACAGTGCAGAGTTTTGCTGATAGTGACCACCAGTTTTATTTATAATCCGTTCTCTGCCTGAAAAAAGCGATACACAGCACACAGTGACTCAGTCACATACCATATCTGTGTGCACTGCTCAGGCTCAGGCCAGTGTGCTGCATCATCTATTATCTATATATAATATTATATATATCTGATTATCTGTCTGACTGCTCAGCTCACACAGCTTATAATTGTGGGGGAGACTGGGGAGCACTACTGCAGTGCCAGTTATAGGTTATAGCAGGAGCCAGGTGTACATAATATATTATATAGTGAGTGACCACCAGACACACAGTGCAGTTTATTTAATATATCCGTTCTCTGCCTGAAAAAAGCGATACACACAGTGACTCAGTCAGTCACATACCATATCTGTGTGCACTGCTCAGGCTCAGGCCAGTGTGCTGCATCATCTATATATATTATATATCTGTCTGACTGCTCAGCTCACACAGCTTATAATTGTGGGGGAGACTGGGGAGCACTACTGCAGTGCCAGTTATAGGTTATAGCAGGAGCCAGGAGTACATAATATTATATTAAAACAGTGCACACTTTTGCTGCAGGAGTGCCACTGCCAGTGTGACTAGTGACCAGTGACCTGACCACCAGTATATATAATATTAGTAGTATACTATCTCTTTATCAACCAGTCTATATTAGCAGCAGACACAGTACAGTGCGGTAGTTCACGGCTGTGGCTACCTCTGTGTCGGCACTCGGCAGCCAATCCATAATTGTATATACCACCTAACCGTGGTTTTTTTTTCTTTCTTTATACATACATACTAGTTACGAGTATACTATCTCTTTATCAACCAGTCTATATTAGCAGCAGACACAGTACAGTGCGGTAGTTCATGGCTGTGGCTACCTCTGTGTCGGCACTCGGCAGACCGTCCATAATTGTATATACCACCTAACCGTGGTTTTTTTTTCTTTCTTTATACATACATACTAGTTACGAGTATACTATCTCTTTATCAACCAGTCTATATATTAGCAGCAGACACAGTACAGTGCGGTAGTTCACGGCTGTGGCTACCTCTGTGTCGGCACTCGGCAGCCCGTCCATAATTGTATATACCACCTAACCGTGGTTTTTTTTTCTTTCTTTATACATACATACTAGTTACGAGTATACTA
Organism: Pseudophryne corroboree; assembly: GCF_028390025.1. Taxonomy (NCBI): domain Eukaryota; kingdom Metazoa; phylum Chordata; class Amphibia; order Anura; family Myobatrachidae; genus Pseudophryne; species Pseudophryne corroboree. Next base: position 534,736,750 of record NC_086445.1, read on the forward strand.
TCTCTTTATCAACCAGTCTATATATTAGCAGCAGACACCGTACAGTGCGGTAGTTCACGGCTGTGGCTACCTCTGTGTCGGCACTCGGCAGCCCGTCCATAATTGTATATACCACCTAACCGTGGTTTTTTTTTCTTTCTTTATACATACATACTAGTTACGAGTATACTATCTCTTTATCAACCAGTCTATATATTAGCAGCAGACACAGTACAGTGCGGTAGTTCACGGCTGTGGCTACCTCTGTGTCGGCACTCGGCAGCCCGTCCATAATTGTATATACCACCTAACCGTGGTTTTTTTTTCTTTCTTTATACATACATACTAGTTACGAGTATACTATCTCTTTATCAACCAGTCTATATATTAGCAGCAGACACAGTACAGTGCGGTAGTTCACGGCTGTGGCTACCTCTGTGTCGGCACTCGGCAGCCCGTCCATAATTGTATATACCACCTAACCGTGGTTTTTTTTTTCTTTCTTTATACATACATACTAGTTACGAGTATACTATCTCTTTATCAACCAGTCTATATATTAGCAGCAGACACAGTACAGTGCGGTAGTTCACGGCTGTGGCTACCTCTGTGTCGGCACTCGGCAGCCCGTCCATAATTGTATATACCACCTAACCGTGGTTTTTTTTTCTTTCTTTATACATACATACTAGTTACGAGTATACTATCTCTTTATCAACCAGTCTATATATTAGCAGCAGACACAGTACAGTGCGGTAGTTCACGGCTGTGGCTACCTCTGTGTCGGCACTCGGCAGCCCGTCCATAATTGTATATACCACCTAACCGTGTTTTTTTTTTCTTTCTTTATACATACATACTAGTTACGAGTATACTATCTCTTTATCAACCAGTCTATATATTAGCAGCAGACACAGTACAGTGCGGTAGTTCACGGCTGTGGCTACCTCTGTGTCGGCACTCGGCAGCCCGTCCATAATTGTATATACCACCTAACCGTGGTTTTTTTTTCTTTCTTTATACATACATACTAGTTACGAGTATACTATCTCTTTATCAACCAGTCTATATTAGCAGCAGACACAGTACAGTGCGGTAGTTCACGGCTGTGGCTACCTCTGTGTCGGCACTCGGCAGCCCGTCCATAATTGTATATACCACCTAACCGTGGTTTTTTTTTCTTTCTTTATACATACATACTAGTTACGAGTATACTATCTCTTTATCAACCAGTCTATATATTAGCAGCAGACACAGTACAGTGCGGTAGTTCACGGCTGTGGCTACCTCTGTGTCGGCACTCGGCAGCCCGTCCATAATTGTATATACCACCTAACCGTGGTTTTTTTTTCTTTCTTTATACATACATACTAGTTACGAGTATACTATCTCTTTATCAACCAGTCTATATATGAGCAGCAGACACAGTACAGTGCGGTAGTTCACGGCTGTGGCTACCTCTGTGTCGGCACTCGGCAGCCCGTCCATAATTGTATATACCACCTAACCGTGGTTTTTTTTTCTTTCTTTATACATACATACTAGTTACGAGTATACTATCTCTTTATCAACCAGTCTATATATTAGCAGCAGACACAGTACAGTGCGGTAGTTCACGGCTGTGGCTACCTCTGTGTCGGCACTCGGCAGCCCGTCCATAATTGTATACTAGTATCCAATCCATCCATCTCCATTGTTTACCTGAGGTGCCTTTTAGTTGTGCCTATTAAAATATGGAGAACAAAAATGTTGAGGTTCCAAAATTAGGGAAAGATCAAGATCCACTTCCACCTCGTGCTGAAGCTGCTGCCACTAGTCATGGCCGAGACGATGAAATGCCAGCAACGTCGTCTGCCAAGGCCGATGCCCAATGGCATAGTACAGAGCATGTCAAAACCAAAACACCAAATATCAGTAAAAAAAGGACTCCAAAACCTAAAATAAAATTGTCGGAGGAGAAGCGTAAACTTGCCAATATGCCATTTACCACACGGAGTGGCAAGGAACGGCTGAGGCCCTGGCCTATGTTCATGGCTAGTGGTTCAGCTTCACATGAGGATGGAAGCACTCAGCCTCTCGCTAGAAAACTGAAAAGACTCAAGCTGGCAAAAGCACCGCAAAGAACTGTGCGTTCTTTGAAATCCCAAATCCACAAGGAGAGTCCAATTGTGTCGGTTGCGATGCCTGACCTTCCCAACACTGGACGTGAAGAGCATGCGCCTTCCACCATTTGCACGCCCCCTGCAAGTGCTGGAAGGAGCACCCGCAGTCCAGTTCCTGATAGTCAGATTGAAGATGTCAGTGTTGAAGTACACCAGGATGAGGAGGATATGGGTGTTGCTGGCGCTGGGGAGGAAATTGACCAGGAGGATTCTGATGGTGAGGTGGTTTGTTTAAGTCAGGCACCCGGGGAGACACCTGTTGTCCGTGGGAGGAATATGGCCGTTGACATGCCAGGTGAAAATACCAAAAAAATCAGCTCTTCGGTGTGGAGGTATTTCACCAGAAATGCGGACAACAGGTGTCAAGCCGTGTGTTCCCTTTGTCAAGCTGTAATAAGTAGGGGTAAGGACGTTAACCACCTCGGAACATCCTCCCTTATACGTCACCTGCAGCGCATTCATAATAAGTCAGTGACAAGTTCAAAAACTTTGGGTGACAGCGGAAGCAGTCCACTGACCAGTAAATCCCTTCCTCTTGTAACCAAGCTCACGCAAACCACCCCACCAACTCCCTCAGTGTCAATTTCCTCCTTCCCCAGGAATGCCAATAGTCCTGCAGGCCATGTCACTGGCAATTCTGACGAGTCCTCTCCTGCCTGGGATTCCTCCGATGCATCCTTGCGTGTAACGCCTACTGCTGCTGGCGCTGCTGTTGTTGCCGCTGGGAGTCGATGGTCATCCCAGAGGGGAAGTCGTAAGCCCACTTGTACTACTTCCAGTAAGCAATTGACTGTTCAACAGTCCTTTGCGAGGAAGATGAAATATCACAGCAGTCATCCTACTGCAAAGCGGATAACTGAGTCCTTGACAACTATGTTGGTGTTAGACGTGCGTCCGGTATCCGCCGTTAGTTCACAGGGAACTAGACAATTTATTGAGGCAGTGTGCCCCCGTTACCAAATACCATCTAGGTTCCACTTCTCTAGGCAGGCGATACCGAGAATGTACACGGATGTCAGAAAAAGACTCACCAGTGTCCTAAAAAATGCAGTTGTACCCAATGTCCACTTAACCACGGACATGTGGACAAGTGGAGCAGGGCAGGGTCAGGACTATATGACTGTGACAGCCCACTGGGTAGATGTATGGACTCCCGCCGCAAGAACAGCAGCGGCGGCACCAGTAGCAGCATCTCGCAAACGCCAACTCTTTCCTAGGCAGGCTACGCTTTGTATCACCGCTTTCCAGAATACGCACACAGCTGAAAACCTCTTACGGCAACTGAGGAAGATCATCGCGGAATGGCTTACCCCAATTGGACTCTCCTGTGGATTTGTGGCATCGGACAACGCCAGCAATATTGTGTGTGCATTAAATATGGGCAAATTCCAGCACGTCCCATGTTTTGCACATACCTTGAATTTGGTGGTGCAGAATTTTTTAAAAAACGACAGGGGCGTGCAAGAGATGCTGTCGGTGGCCAGAAAAATTGCGGGACACTTTCGGCGTACAGGCACCACGTACAGAAGACTGGAGCACCACCAAAAACTACTGAACCTGCCCTGCCATCATCTGAAGCAAGAAGTGGTAACGAGGTGGAATTCAACCCTCTATATGCTTCAGAGGTTGGAGGAGCAGCAAAAGGCCATTCAAGCCTATACAATTGAGCACGATATAGGAGGTGGAATGCACCTGTCTCAAGTGCAGTGGAGAATGATTTCAACGTTGTGCAAGGTTCTGATGCCCTTTGAACTTGCCACACGTGAAGTCAGTTCAGACACTGCCAGCCTGAGTCAGGTCATTCCCCTCATCAGGCTTTTGCAGAAGAAGCTGGAGGCATTGAAGAAGGAGCTAAAAGGGAGCGATTCCGCTAGGCATGTGGGACTTGTGGATGCAGCCCTTAATTCGCTTAACAAGGATTCACGGGTGGTCAATCTGTTGAAATCAGAGCACTACATTTTGGCCACCGTGCTCGATCCTAGATTTAAAGCCTACCTTGGATCTCTCTTTCCGGCAGACACAGGTCTGCTGGGGTTGAAAGACCTGCTGGTGACAAAATTGTCAAGTCAAGCGGAACGCGACCTGTCAACATCTCCTCCTTCACATTCTCCCGCAACTGGGGGTGCGAGGAAAAGGCTCAGAATTCCGAGCCCACCCGCTGGCGGTGATGCAGGGCAGTCTGGAGCGACTGCTGATGCTGACATCTGGTCCGGACTGAAGGACCTGACAACGATTACGGACATGTCGTCTACTGTCACTGCATATGATTCTCTCAACATTGATAGAATGGTGGAGGATTATATGAGTGACCGCATCCAAGTAGGCACGTCACACAGTCCGTACTTATACTGGCAGGAAAAAGAGGCAATTTGGAGGCCCTTGCACAAACTGGCTTTATTCTACCTAAGTTGCCCTCCCACAAGTGTGTACTCCGAAAGAGTGTTTAGTGCCGCCGCTCACCTTGTCAGCAATCGGCGTACGAGGTTACATCCAGAAAATGTGGAGAAGATGATGTTCATTAAAATGAATTATAATCAATTCCTCCGCGGAGACATTGACCAGCAGCAATTGCCTCCACAAAGTACACAGGGAGCTGAGATGGTGGATTCCAGTGGGGACGAATTGATAATCTGTGAGGAGGGGGATGTACACGGTGATATATCGGAGGGTGAAGATGAGGTGGACATCTTGCCTCTGTAGAGCCAGTTTGTGCAAGGAGAGATTAATTGCTTCTTTTTTGGGGGGGGTCCAAACCAACCCGTCATATCAGTCACAGTCGTGTGGCAGACCCTGTCACTGAAATGATGGGTTGGTTAAAGTGTGCATGTCCTGTTTTGTTTATACAACATAAGGGTGGGTGGGAGGGCCCAAGGACAATTCCATCTTGCACCTCTTTTTTCTTTTCTTTTTCTTTGCATCATGTGCTGATTGGGGAGGGTTTTTTGGAAGGGACATCCTGCGTGACACTGCAGTGCCACTCCTAGATGGGCCCGGTGTTTGTGTCGGCCACTAGGGTCGCTAATCTTACTCACACAGTCAGCTACCTCATTGCGCCTCTTTTTTTCTTTGCGTCATGTGCTGTTTGGGGAGGGTTTTTTGGAAGGGACATCCTGCGTGACACTGCAGTGCCACTCCTAGATGGGCCCGGTGTTTGTGTCGGCCACTAGGGTCGCTAATCTTACTCACACAGCTACCTCATTGCGCCTCTTTTTTTCTTTGCGTCATGTGCTGTTTGGGGAGGGTTTTTTGGAAGGGACATCCTGCGTGACACTGCAGTGCCACTCCTAGATGGGCCCGGTGTTTGTGTCGGCCACTAGGGTCGCTAATCTTACTCACACAGCTACCTCATTGCGCCTCTTTTTTTCTTTGCGTCATGTGCTGTTTGGGGAGGGTTTTTTGGAAGGGACATCCTGCGTGACACTGCAGTGCCACTCCTAGATGGGCCCGGTGTTTGTGTCGGCCACTAGGGTCGCTAATCTTACTCACACAGCTACCTCATTGCGCCTCTTTTTTTCTTTGCGTCATGTGCTGTTTGGGGAGGGTTTTTTGGAAGGGACATCCTGCGTGACACTGCAGTGCCACTCCTAGATGGGCCCGGTGTTTGTGTCGGCCACTAGGGTCGCTAATCTTACTCACACAGCTACCTCATTGCGCCTCTTTTTTTCTTTGCGTCATGTGCTGTTTGGGGAGGGTTTTTTGGAAGGGACATCCTGCGTGACACTGCAGTGCCACTCCTAGATGGGCCCGGTGTTTGTGTCGGCCACTAGGGTCGCTAATCTTACTCACACAGCTACCTCATTGCGCCTCTTTTTTTCTTTGCGTCATGTGCTGTTTGGGGAGGGTTTTTTGGAAGGGACATCCTGCGTGACACTGCAGTGCCACTCCTAGATGGGCCCGGTGTTTGTGTCGGCCACTAGGGTCGCTTATCTTACTCACACAGCGACCTCGGTGCAAATTTTAGGACTAAAAATAATATTGTGAGGTGTGAGGTATTCAGAATAGACTGAAAATGAGTGTAAATTATGGTTTTTGAGGTTAATAATACTTTGGGATCAAAATGACCCCCAAATTCTATGATTTAAGCTGTTTTTTTAGTGTTTTTTGAAAAAAACACCCGAATCCAAAACACACCCGAATCCGACAAAAAAAATTCGGTGAGGTTTTGCCAAAACGCGTTCGAACCCAAAACACGGCCGCGGAACCGAACCCAAAACCAAAACACAAAACCCGAAAAATTTCAGGCGCTCATCTCTAACGGGATTGTCATTACCAATTTCAGATGTTGCCGTTTGGTCTCTCCACGGCCCCGAGAATATTCACCATGGTAATGGCGGATATGATTGTGCTCCTGCGGAAGCAAGGTGTCACTATTATCACGTACTTGGACGATCTCCTCATAAAAGCGAGATCAAGAGAGCAGTTGCTGAACAGCGTATCACTTTCTCTGGAAGTGTAACGGCAACACGGCTGGATTCTATATATTCCAAAGTCGCAGTTGTTTCCTACAGCTCATCTGCCTCTCCTAGGCACGATCCTAGACACAGACCAGAAAAGGGTTATCTCCCGATAGAGAGAGCTCAGGAGCTCATGACACTGGTCAGGAATCTATTAAAACCAAAACAGGTGTCAGTGCATCACTGCACTCGAGTCCTGGGAAGGATGGTGGCATCATACGAGGCCATCCCCTTAGGCAGGTTCCATGCGAGGACCTTCCAATGGGACTTACTGGACAAGTGGTCCGGATCACATCTTCAGAGGCATCGGTTAATCACCCTATCCCCCAGGGCCAGGGTGTCTCTCCTGTGGTGGCTGCAGAGTGCTCACCTTCTCAAGGGCAGCAGATTCGGCATTCAGGACTGGATCCTGGTGACCACGGATGCAAGCCTCTGAGGGTGGGGGGCAGTTACACAGGGAAGAAATTTCCTAGGTCTGTGGTCAAGTCAACTGACTTGCCTTCACATCAATATCCTGGAACTAAGGGCCATATACAACGCCCTAAGTCAAGCGAAGATCCTGCTTCGCGACCAACCGGTTCTGATCCAGTCAGACCACAGGGGTTCATGTAAACCGCCAAGGCGGCACAAGAAGCAGGGTGGCGAGGGTAGAAGCCACCAGAATTCTTCGCTGGGCGGAGAATCATGTAAGCGCACTGTCAGCAGTGTTCGTTCCGGGAGTGGACATCTGGGAAGCAGACTTCCTCAGCAGGCACGACCTCCACCCGGGAAAGTGGGGACTTCATCAGGAAGTCTTCACGCAGTTTGCAAATTGATGGGAACTGCCTAAGGTGGACTAGATGGCGTCCCACCTCAATAAAAAGCTAAAAAAGGTTTTACGCCGGGTCAAGGGACCCTCAAGTGATAGCTGTGGTCGCACTAGTAACACCGTGGGTGTTCCAGTCGGTCTCTGTATTCCCTCCTCTTCCTCTCATACCCAAGGGCTGAGAATTGTAATAAAAGGAGGAGTGAAAACAATATTCTTTGCTCCGAATTGGCCAAGAAGGACTCGGTACCCGGAGCTGCAGGAAATGCTCTCAGAGGACTCAGGGCTTCTGCCTCTCAGACAGGACATGTTGCAACAGGGGCCCTGTCTGTTCCAAAATTTACCGCGGCTGCATTTGACGGCATGGTGGTTGAACGCCGGATCCTAGCGGAAAAGGGCATTCCGGATGCAGTTATTCCTACGCTGATAAAGGCTAGGAAAGACGTGACAGCAAGACTTTTTCACTGTATATGGCGAAAATAGGTTGCTTGGTGTGAGGCCGGGAAGGCCCTACAGAGGAATTCCAGCGGGGTCGATTCCTGCACTTCCTACAGTCAGGAGTGACTATGGGCCTAAAATTAGGATCCATAAAGGTCAAGATTTTGGCCCTATATATATTTTCTCTAAAAATTAACTGGCTTCACTGCCTGAAGTTCAGACGTTGTTCCGGGGGTGCTGCATATTCAGCCTCCTTTTGTGCCACCGGTGGCACCTTGGGATCTTAACGTTGTGTTGGATTTCCTGAAATCCCACTGGTTTGACCCACTTAAGACCATGGAGCTAAAATATCTCACGTGGAAAGTGGTCATACTATTGGCCTTAACTTCGGCTAGGAGTGTGTCAGTATTGGCGGTTTTGTCATGTAAAAACCCTTATCTGATCTTCCATATGGACAGGGCAGAATTGAGGACTCGTCCCCAATTTCTTCCTAGGGTGGTATCATCGTTTCATTTGAACCAGCCTATTGTGGTGCCTGCGGCTACTAGGGTCTTGGAGGATTCCAAGTTGCTGGACGTAGTCCGGGCTTTGAAAATTTATGTTTCCAGAAAGGCGGGAGTCAGAAAGTCTGACTCGCTGTTTATTCTGTATGCAGCCAACAAGGTTGGCGCTCCTGCTTCGAAGCAGACTATTGTTCGCTGGATCTATAGCACGATTCAGCTGGTTCACTCTGCGGCTGGATTGCCGCATCCAAAATGGTGAAAGCCCATTCCACAAGGAAGGTGGGCTCTTCTTGGGCGGCTGCCCGAGGGGTCTCGGCTTTACAGCTTTGCCGAGCAGCTATTTGGTCGGGGTCAAACAAGTTTGCTAAGTTCTACAAGTTTGATACCCTGGCTGAGGAGGACCTTGAGTTTGCTCATGCGGTGCTGCAGAGTCATCCGCACTCTCCCGCCCGTTTGGGAGCTTTGGTATAATCCCCATGGTCCTTACGGAGTTCCCAGCATCCACTAGGACGTCAGAGAAAATAAGAATTTACTCACCGGTAATTCTATTTCTCGTAGTCCGTAGTGGATGCTGGGCGCCCGTCCCAAGTGCGGACTCTCTGCAATACATGTATATAGATATTGCTTAACTAAAGGGTTATTGTTATGAGCCATCTGTTACTGAGGCTCAGTTGTTGTTCATACTGTTAACTGGGTATGGTTATCACAAGTTGTACGGTGTGATTGGTGTGGCTGGTATGAGTCTTACCCTGGATTCCAAATCCTTTCCTTGTTGTGTCAGCTCTTCCGGGCACAGTTTCCTTAACTGAGGTCTGGAGGAGGGGCATAGAGGGAGGAGCCAGTGCACACCAGATAGTACCTAATCTTTCTTTTAGAGTGCCCAGTCTCCTGCGGAGCCCGTCTATTCCCCATGGTCCTTACGGAGTTCCCAGCATCCACTACGGACTACGAGAAATAGAATTACCGGTGAGTAAATTCTTATTTTGACTATGTACTTAAGATTAGTATCTTTGTCACAAAGGAAATGGAATAAGGTCACTGATTAAGCATAATGTTGCGTCGCAAAAGGCATGGCGTGGGTCATTCGTGTCACACCTCTGTGTTTTGCTCTTTTACCCAGATTGCATATTTTTTCCCTAAATTTTGTCTTTATTTGATTATAGTTTTGCTAAAGAATTGGTATAATGTTGCAGATTAAGACACATATTTTAAGAAAAAGTAGCATGTCTCAGCTAACTTGCAATGTCTGTGGCCCATTTTGCACGCTTTGACAATAGCTATAATATATGTGGACAGAGGGGGTCATTCCGAGTTGATCGCTAGCTGGCTAGCTACTTTTTGCAGCCGTGCAAATGCATAGTCGCCGCCCACTGATGAGTGTATATTTGCTGTGCAAGTGTGCGATCACATGTGCAGCCGAGCGTTACAAAAATAGTTTGTGCAGTTTCTGAGTAGCTCAGAACTTACTCAGCCCTTGCGATCACTTCAGCCTACAGGGAGAAAACAAGAGAAAGACAAAATAACCTTGTGTGGAAGCACTCTTTGGTTAGATACGAAAAGTAGATGATGAAGAGGAGGACCCTTTGTAGTCCTTCCTCTGGTAAAACTTAACTTTTAATAATTGACTAAAAGTTCACTGTGGGGTGAACAAAAATAATGATAATAATAAAAAACTAGATTGCCACTGTACCAAATATGGTTCTAGATATGGCAGGTGAAAATATTGTTGTAGTAATTGTATAAATGTTAAGAAATCACAAAATGATAATAATAAAAAAAATTTTAATTTTTAATTTCATTATCATTTATTTCACTTCAGCATAGTTCTTATCACACCCCATCGCTCTTTCATTCCACTCCTTATCAATATTATCAATTTACTATCCTTTCACCAAGTTGCTCATCATTCGCATGAGTAAATACAATCCCATCCTTCATACACTCCTTCGCTTAACTTTCACACTTTGAAATAACCAATTTTCCATCAAATTAATTTCATTATATCATATATATCCTCTCTTTCTAAAATTGGGCACATACGTTGCCCAATATTATTTCTATTATTTATTCAACAAATCCCCCATGATCATCAATTAGCTATAATAGGCCATTAACCTTGACTGGTTTGCCCATAACATAAATAAATCTGCATCTTCATTATTAACACCTATCCCACGTTTGTAATGTCCAATCTTCATTTACTATTCTCTAATTCATTTCATTAATGCCTCCATCAAACCAAGCTGCAACATATTGAATCACCATCAATCCTCAAACAATTGATTGGTCCGCGCATCCTATTTAAATGGTGACTAGGTGAGAGAGAACACTGGGCTTCCGTGAACAAGCCTAGCTTCACAGGTGAAACGTACGTCGGATACCTGACGTCTAATCAGTGACGTCACTGCGGCTTCGCCCTCTCCGGAACGGGTGGCCGCACGGTCACAGAACACGGAGCACGGAGCGCGGTCACAAACTACAGCCACCAGCCGCCGGGATATCTGCAATATTGGAAAGTGGTAACCTTTAATTACATGTTTATTTCAAAGCAGCGCATCAGAACCCACAGGGTCTGACTATCCCTGCACCTGCTCCGTAATTTTACTCAGAATTGAATCTATTCAAACAGCCAATTCGGAATTGTACTGCAAGCTCAGTCATATCTTCAACACAAAGAAATGAGACTTTTGCTGTGCTGCTTACATTGTATTCATGCAGCATAGCTTATTTCATATCTTCAATACAAAGAGATGATACTTTTGCTGTGCAGCTCACATTGTATTCATGCAGCATAGCTTATAATATCATTAGGTATCTTCAGCAAGAGAAATCCAGGAATTTCATTACCAGTTTCTTATATTTGTTTATTACCTGGACAAAGACTTCTTTTTCTTCCTTTTTTTCTTGCTGCCGTTATTGCATTCATGTAGCATATTTCATGATATTGTTGGCCATTTACAGCAAGAAAAATTAGACAAGGTCTTTTTCTATTTGTAAGATTATCCACATCACATTTTTTCTCAGGATTTTCCTCTGTATAACCGAAATACAGGTTTATCATCCTGTTCAACAGCCCATCAGTCTAACAACAGATTGGTATAGTTTCCTGCAAGTTGCTACTTCTATATCTGACTGATAGCATTTTGGATATAGACATTGTGCTCACACCCAGATCTTAGCACCATCAGTCACTTACAGCAGTAATACTTTCCCACACATACTCTCTCATTCAGAATATCGGTGGCAGGGACTTACAAGCCCTACCTGATATTAATACAGAAAGTAAAATTGTGTCTGACAATTTTCTGACTCATTTGGCCCACGACCATACCATCCTGAATACACCCGATCACGTCTGATCTTGGAAGCTAAGCAGGTAGGGCCTGGTCAGTACTTGGATGGGAGACCTCCAGGGAATACTAGGTATTGTGGGCCACCTTTTTTAGGATAATTTTTGATATCGCATCTATAATTTCCTTATATCCCTTACATTCTTATTTTTCAGTATTCTCACTATTCCGCATTTATCTATTGATTTTTCTATTTTATGGGTACAAGCATTTTATTAGACCTTGTAGACCTTTTTTCTTAATTAGCACCAATAGTGTTTCCTGATACAAATCGGCCCACGGCCATACTATCCTGAATGCGCCCGATCACGTCCGATCTTGGAAGCTAAGCAGGTATGGCCTGGTCAGTACATGGATGGGAGACCTCCAGGGAATACTAGGTGCTGTGGGCCTTTTTCTTTCAGGAGATTCTTGTACCATTTTTCTTCGGAGCTTACTCTACATTCCGATCTTTTCTGTGACCTGTACATTTTGTGATTTCTTAACATTTATACAATTACTACAACAATATTTTCACCTGCCATATCTAGAACCATATTTGGTACAGTGGCAATCTAGTTTTTTATTATTATCATTATTTTTGTTCACCCCACAGTGAACTTTTAGTCAATTATTAAAAGTTAAGTTTTACCAGAGGAAGGACTACAAAGGGTCCTCCTCTTCATCATCTACTTTTCGTATCTAACCAAAGAGTGCTTCCACACAAGGTTATTTTGTCTTTCTCTTGTTTTCTCCCTGTAGGCTAACTACAAAATCCATGGGAGCACCACCAAAACTCAGTACTATTTATGATTTATAAAAATAGTCAGTATTTTGGTATCTAATAGATGTATTTCTTTGTCATTCATAACATCTATTTTTCAAGCTGGTGCAGATCCACAACCCCCCTTCTTCTACGATCACTTCAGCCTGTCTGGTCCCGGAATTGACGTCAGGCAGCCGTCCTGCAAACGCTTTGACACGCCTGCGTTTTTTCAAACACTCCCAGAAAACGGTCAGCTGACACCCACAAATGCCCTCTTCCTGTCAATCTCCTTGCGATCGGCTGTGCGAATGGATTCTTCGTTAAATCCATCGCACAGCAACGATCCGCTTTGTACCCATACGACGCGCCTGCGCATTGCGGTGCATATGCATGCGCAGTAGTGACCTGATCCCTGCGCTGCGAAAAACGGCAGCGTGCGATCAGGTCGGAATGACCCCCATATTTGTATAGTGGGTAAGTTTAATTGTTTTTCTGCATTAGACACTAATGAAAGTATTATATAAATAATGAATCATTGATTAAACGTTGATGTTTTATATAATTTGATTTTAGATTATATTATACCTGAGTGCCACCTATCTGGATTTATATATATACTTTGTATGTATTAGATTCCTAATTATATTGGTACTATATATGCATTAGATTCACCCCAATGCACAGCATGGCATAATACATCAGAGCTTTAAAATAAATAATAATGATATAAATATATATTCCGTTATGTCTAATAAGATGCTAATGTTACATTTTGCAAGCCACATTACTTTAGAGAATTCATTTCGCCATCTATATAGCAGTAAATATATCCGCTTTTCTCTAATGGTATGTTCATTTAACTGTTTTGCTCTAATTTAATTCATTAATTTTGTGCCATACTGCACCACACTCATTTTTCCTCTGAGTATTACAGTAGGTTCACTATTATATTAATATAAAAGAAAATGAAGTTGGCAGCTCTGAAAATATATTAGAAACCATTATAAAATAGAAGTTTTCCTATAAACTTTTAGCACCAAAGAAAAATTCAGCCATTGTTTTTAGATTACTACTGAAAAAAATATTGGGTGTATGTAAGGTATACTTATTTTACAGCGAATATAGCAGGTTATACAGTATATCCACTACTTAAAAACACATTTAAAATTCCAATGATCAAATTAAAATGTGGCAGGCTTGAGGCATTCTCACTTCATTGCCTCTGGGTCTGTTACAGAATTCTGACTTTCAGTGTAAGGTGCAGCAATCCCATTATCCCATCACACTGTCTGTCTCCTAACTAGCACAAAGATGTTATGAATTGTGGGCACACATACATACGGAGAAATAAAGTAATTATTGATGTAATTAAATTTAATCTGCCACCAATCTGTGTAATGTCAGCATTATAGGGAATAGAAAAATGTAACAGTCAACAATGCCCATGTAATATTGATCTAAGGAGATCATTTCTGACTGACAATGTTAAGATTAGTGTAAATACTTTTAATAGAATTTTCCACCTTAACATAACTTTCATATATTGGATTGTACGTGGACATCTGTACATTTTAGTATTTTAATTTATCCATCTGTATTTTTATCAAGGCTAGCAAATAACAGAGGGGTTGCTCAAGGAAATTACTTAAAGGAACAATACTACAATAATATGACAGAAATTACATTTAGTTTATACCTACAGTCTATCTATCTATCTATCTATCTATCTATCTATCTATCTATCTATCTATCTATCTATCTATCTATCTATCCACATACAAACAAACAGAAAACTCAGCACTCACCATAGCAAGCCCACTTATCCTCAACATATCAATAAATAAATGATGGGGGTTTAGCTAGTGAATTGGCCAATACACAAAAGCCTGCAAACTAAACGCCAAGGTACCCCACCTTCATGCAGGTCCTACACTATCACAGAGTCTTAAAACCTGGTAACTGTTTCACACATCATATGCATGAGTGGTGAGTGCATTTGTGTGCCCCGCTTCTGGGATGGCAAGTGCTGTGGTTTTGTATTTGTGTGTATCTATCTACATATATATCTCCTATATAATAGCCCAGATCTGTGACTCTGTGACTGTGTGTATAACACTGGGCGTGGCTAGGAGCTCTCATTGGGTTAGCGGCAGGTCTATCACACCCAGTCCACAGCTGATTGGGCGAGAAACGCCCTTCCACACAGGTTACATCCAATGGGAGGCTCTGCCCTTTGGCTGCTGTATGTTCCCAGAGCAGGATTAACAATGGGGCTGATGGAGCTGCAGCTCCAGGCCCAAACCCCAAAATAGGCCCACTGCATCTGCAGCAACATACCCTCCAACAATTTACACATAAAAATCTGTACAAATTCGAAAAGGGGGCATGGCTACGGGGCTTTTCCTATACTTTCAATGGAAGTTTGGAGAGCCAAAAATTGGTACAGACCATAAAATAATGTACTGTACCTGCCAAAAAGGTACAGTTGGAGGTTATGAAGCAAGTCTCTGCGCTATAGATAGGGGGGAAAAAATCCTTTTACTGCAGCGTCCTCTGTCCTGCTGCCAGTCCTCCTGCCCCCTCCGGCATCAACAATCCCCACTCCCTAGCCGTAGCGCAGGTGTAACAAAAGCCGCTGCGGCCACCAGCATAGATGTGTATGAAAGTGGTGCAGTGAAAGGCTTTCATAGCCCTCCCTGCGCTGCATACTCTCTAAGCCCCAGAGCCTCCTCTGTGCGTGATATCACAGAAGTGCCTCCCCACCACAGCCGCACCCAGATCCCCAGAGGCCCTGACTCTACAACACAGCACCTGGGCTGCTGGCCTGGAAGCCCCGAGATGGCTAATGTAACAGATAGAGTGGGTGATATCGCGGAGGGTAATGTCTGGACGCTGAATCAATATAAAAGGTGACACTGCTGTGCAGTTCAGTGGGTGTGCAGTGTCACTGACACTGTACAGCACTCTCAACTTTTACATTGATTCAGCGAGTCAGTCAGTTCTGCCAGCCAGTCACTATTGTTAGCGCCGGTGTCCCAACGCACCGCATTACAGGGAAGTACACGCACTAAATAAACTAAGGGCTGCTGGGAGCTGTAATTTATTGAGTGCATCTTCTTCCCTGCAATGCGGCATGTTGGGACACTGGCGCTAACAATAGTGACTGGCTGCTTGGCTGCTGTGCGAGTCTCCGGGAGAGCCACTGCCAACGGGAGGACAGCAGCTTAGCTGCTTCCAGGAGGAGAAGCAGGAGAAGCATTACCCACCCCTCCCTCCCCCACGGCACCACTGCACCAGCCCCTCCCCCACCTGCGGCACCCCCACAAGCACCCCTCCCCCATCCGTGGCACCCACAGACCCCATCCACATCTCCCCCGCAACCACCACTCCCCCAACCACAGCATCTACTATCAGGCCCTGCGTGCACTGTTCACGCCATTGCAAGGGGCTACGACTCCTTAACCATCGCACGCCCTCTGTCCGTGCAATATTTAACCACTCACACAATTATGATTGGAGGTAATACTCCATATAATAAAAATATTGCATGCCACAAGAAGCTCTTACGACGGTGTGAAGAGCGCCCATAGGGCGCGATGAATCACCTAGTATATATAAACTGATTGGCTGCTGGACCGCAAGCTTTTATTGGCACCCGAACCGGCGCCATATTTCAAATGGCCATCAGAGACCGGACTTCAGTGAGCATTAGGATAGGTTCTCTCTATGCTCTGCTCCCCTCCCTCAGGCGGCAGTAGGCCAGCAGCAGCACGGCAGAAGCCCAGCAGCCCAATAGTGGTGAGCACTACTGAGGTCATTATGTGTATCTGGCGCTACTGGGCCCACTACATGTATCTGGCACTGCTGGGGTATTATGTGTATCTGACAATGCTGAAGGCATTACTGTATCAGTCCATGCCCCAGTGGAGCTTCCCTACCACATGTACACACACACACACACACTCATGCTAGGGTTAAGTTTGTCGGGAGCCAATCAACCTCCCAGTATTGTTTTTGGATTGTGGGAGGCAACCAGAGTACCCGGAGGAAACCCACAAAAGCGCGAGGAGAATATACAAACTCCACACAATTTGGGCCATGGCGCATGCATTGCGGTAATGTAGTTGCAGCAATAGTGCCTGCAAACAGATATGTGTGTATGGGTGCCAATAATATTTCCATGTGTTGTAGAAAAGGGTAAACATTACTTTCCTGGCTTTCCTTCAATGTTTGCTGATACTGTATGTTTCTTATGTGACTTTGATATTTTTCTGTGAAAGTACTTCCCACATATATACCATAATCAGTGATCACTTAATAATACATCCCTATTAGTATACATTTATATTGCCGTAGACTGAGATGTCTGAGTAACTAGCATAAATGTCAAATTTTATTAGAGTACATGATAAAATTAATCAGAAATAAACATGTTTTATTTGAAGACATCGATAATGCAGACCTCCTAAATCTCTCGACATTCCAAAATCATAGCATATGAATCCACGTTATGGAAACAATTGACAGAAATAAATAACCCATCTAGAGCTGTTTCATATACAAAGTACACTGGTACACATATACATTTTTTTAACTTTTGCATCAAGGGCGGGTAAATTTGTTTAATAGCTAACACTATTTGATGATAGGAACTCAAGACCACCAAGGCCTACACAATTACCAAAGGCTGTGTTCATGTGTCTGCCTCTTCCAGAGCTTTAACTAGATATTTTAGCAAATAAGGAGCATCTAGAGGGGACTGATGACATATAAGGAGCATCTAGGGGGGACTCATGGCATAAAAGTGAGGTTAACTGAGGTCCATGTAAAGCGGTAAAGCCTGGTTGGAACCAGAAAACATAAACAAGATGCTAAGTTATTCCAGACCTGGGGCAGGATGTAATGCAACACGAGTTTGGCCGAAGTGTGAAATTCCGACTGATCTTGGGCGTTCTTTTAAAGGGGCAATCACTTACAACGCAAAACCATGCCTTGCAAGTGATAGCCCCTTTAAAAAAGAAAGTTTGAGTTTGGCAGGAATCCTGCACGTCGGCCAAACTCTGGTGGTATTAAATCCCGCCCCTTGTGTTGTGCACCATATATAACCTCTTTGTTTAGCATTTATCTACAGTAGGGTAGACATCCTGTTCCATTCTGTCTTTATTTTCTTCTGCCATCTAGCTGGGGGTAGCTGGGCTCAGGATGGCTGTGGTGCAGTTCCTCCTTTAGGCTCTCTTCTCAGGAAATGAGATGTCATGATGTATCATTTTCCCACAGTTACACTAGCTTACCAATAAAGCTACAGAACATTGGGATAGCTGGTCATGTCACTTGTGTAATATTCATTGTGGGCTCCAGCAATGGCGGTGCTGCCCCCTGAGCATCGCTTCATGGGATATAGCACCATCTGCACATCCCTCACTATAGTCCTGGTCTCAGTCTGTAAATACTGTAGCACATACATATATATATGTATAGCCATATCTGTGAGGAACTGGTATTAACACACAAGCACTAGTACTATTATTTTCAAAAAAGTTCACACCTCCAATACACCTATAAAAGGCCATGTCCTTTTTCTCACAGAAACTGTGCTGCAAATATTTGAGGTAATATTAGGTGGAATAATATAGCGCATCTAATAAAGGATTATTTACTTTGAAAATAATGCTTGCCCAGAGAAAAATTTTGGAACATAATTACCCATTTTACATCAGTGTAGGTATACAAAATATTGGCTAGTTTTTACTTTTCTGGCTATTACTGAATTGCCATAAAATTTGGTGCCGAGTATTAGTCCAGGGTTGGTAAAAATAAACAAAAAAACTGTGATGTTAAGAATTTATGTGCAAAATTAAAAAATATGCATAGAAGTAAAATCCTTGCAGCATACAACACATTCCAATTGTCCAGGTTTTGAGGGCACTGTCCTGCTTTCCTAATGCAGTTCAAATTGGCCTGGCAATTCGGGAGGCTATGGCCCTCATTCCGAGTTGTTCGCTCGCAAGGCGAATGTAGCAGAGTTACACACGCTAAGCCGCCGCCTACTGGGAGTGAATCTTAGCTTCTTAAAATTGCGACCGACGTACGCGCAATATTGCGATTACAAACGAGTTAGCAGTTTCAGAGTAGCTCCAGACTTACTCTGCCTGTGCGATCATTTCAGTGCTTGTCGTTCCTGGTTGACGTCACAAACACACCCAGCGTTCGCCCAGGCACTCCCACCGTTTCCCCGGCCACTCCTGCGTTTTTTCCGGAAACGGTAGCGTTTTCAGCCACACGCCCCTGAAACGCCGTGTATCCGCCCAGTAACACCCATTTCCTGTCAATCACATTACGATCGCCGGAGCGAAGAAAAAGCCGTGAGTAAAAATACTTTCTTCATAGTAAAGTTACTTGGCGCAGTCGCAGTGCGAACATTGCGCATGCGTACTAAGCGGATTTTCACTGCGATGCGATGAAAAATACCGAGCGAACAACTCGGAATGAGGGCCTATGGCCCTCATTCCGAGTTGTTCGCTCGCAAGGCGAATGTAGCAGAGTTACACACGCTAAGCCGCCGCCTACTGGGAGTGAATCTTAGCTTCTTAAAATTGCGACCGACGTACGCGCAATATTGCGATTACAAACGAGTTAGCAGTTTCAGAGTAGCTCCAGACTTACTCTGCCTGTGCGATCATTTCAGTGCTTGTCGTTCCTGGTTGACGTCACAAACACACCCAGCGTTCGCCCAGGCACTCCCACCGTTTCCCCGGCCACTCCTGCGTTTTTTCCGGAAACGGTAGCGTTTTCAGCCACACGCCCCTGAAACGCCGTGTATCCGCCCAGTAACACCCATTTCCTGTCAATCACATTACGATCGCCGGAGCGAAGAAAAAGCCGTGAGTAAAAATACTTTCTTCATAGTAAAGTTACTTGGCGCAGTCGCAGTGCGAACATTGCGCATGCGTACTAAGCGGATTTTCACTGCGATGCGATGAAAAATACCGAGCGAACAACTCGGAATGAGGGCCTATGTTCTGTTCCCTGGCATGTGGAATGGGATAAGCTGCTCCCAGTTAATAATGCAAGAATACTCTCTTCTTTTTGTGGCCTCACTCCATGTCCAGATGTTGTAGGACACATTTGTTTCAGTTTGGAAATTACTTCTATTATTATTAGAAATGCTGTCATGCTAATCTATAAAACGTTAAATGCATTTGAGGCTAAAGATGGTAGAACCTCAAAGAAATACTGGCTTGTGTATCCTTATGCCAGGTCTGAAGGTATAAGTAGAAAATTTACTTATTTATAAAATAATGTACTGCTCCTAACAATCTCTAATTATGTATGTTGTAATTAAAAATTAGCATTCAACCTCCACTTGCACACTGGATGAATAGCAATCAGGAGGTCAAGTAGTAAATAGCACATACTGCTGTTTGTTGGCAAGATCTGATACCATGTTCAGCTTCAATGTTTTGATTGAAAATATTGAAATACAAATGAAAGAAAATGATCCCTATATAGCAAATATGATTCATTCAGACCAAGACAAATCCATATTGATTGAAGAACCATGCTGATTTAGGCTCATAATAAACTGTCACTGGTAATAATAAAATGTCTTTTTAAATTACCGTGGCAATACATAGATCAAAGTGTGTTCACTCCAACTAATTGATATACAGTATCATAGAAATGTTGTGCCTTGCCTATGCAAATATGAGTCTTTATTCTGGAAGTTGTAATAAAAGAACCATTTTCATGCTATATGATCAGGTTGAGAGATACTGATATTATTCAAACGGGTATGGGACTCAGGGTCTAGGTCGACACCTATTGGTCGACAGTGACTAGGTCGACACAGGAAATGTGTCAACACTGCCATTAGGTCGACATGAACATGGTCGACATGGAAATGGGTCGACATATTTCCTGTGTCGACCTACTCAATGTTGACCAATAGGTGTCGACCTAATGTGTGTTGACCTAGACAGTGTCGACCTAGAGTCCGGATACCATTCAAACCAGTTCAAAATACATCTGTTTCAAACTTGTTCAGTAAAATGTTTTAAATTGGGCCAAATCAATTGGGTTAAACTTCTGTGGGAGAGTTTGTGATTCAGCGTTTTGCATTTGTGTTGTGTAATTGCTGAAAGTCAGGACCATGGGGACAGGAGTATGGTTGTATTCAGCTGCAGTATCCTAACAATGTATAATTTTATGGTGAGATATGAATATACTTATTTACTGTAGCCCAGCACTCAATCCAAGTGAATAATATATGCACCACTAGCGCGGATTGCCAAACACACAAGATGAAAAAAATGAATGGACCTCCATTGAATGAATGGTATCTAATATGTAGTAATACAAAACAAAAGATTTACTGTACATTAATCACGACAGATTGTTCCAACGTTACGATACTAGAATCGCAGCATCATCAGGGCGATATACAGTATAAGAAAATACTTTTCATTTGAGCAGTAATTTTAGTGTCTGATGTTTGCACACTTGAGGTTGTTTTGTACTGTGCATGCATCACAGTTGCAGAGAGGATTTATTCACAAAGTGATTGACAGGTAGTGAGCATTTGTGGGAGGTAACGGGGGGAGGGGGGGGTTGGCTACAGAAAACGCAGACATGTCGTGACTGTTTTGGAGGCATGTCTGAGCCTGCGACTGTGTCTTCCTATGAAGTTGTACAGGCTCTGGTGGCTTACTTTCAACCAACATTATGACTGAGTTTCTCAGGTGTCTGATGTATGTTATTCTGTTATGTGTGTATGTATATTAGAGATGTGCGGCGGGCACTTTTCATGTTTTGGTTTTGGATCTGGATCCCCGCTCATGTTTTGTATCTGGATTGGTTTTGCCAAAACCACCCTTTCGGGTTTTGGTTTTGGATCTTGATGATTTTTGAAAATAACACAAAAACAGCTAAAATCACAGAATCTGGGGGTCATTTTGATACTATGTTATTATTGACCTCAATAACATTCATTTCCATTACTTTGCAGTCTATTCTGAACACCTCACACCTCACAATATTGTTTTAAGGCCAAAAGGTTGCACCGAGGTAGCTGGATGACTTTGCTAAGCATCATAAGTGTGCGGTACAAACACCTGGCTCATCTAGGAGTGGCATTGCAGTGTCCGACAGGATGGCACTTATAAAAACTAGGCCCCAAAAAGCTTATCATGCAAAGAAGAAAAAGAGGTGCAATGAGGTAGCTGGATGACTAAGCTAAGCGACACAAGTGTGCAGCACAAACACCTGGCTCATCTAGGAGTGGCACTGCAGTGACAGGATGGCACTTTTAAAAACTAGGCACCAAACAGCACATCATGCAAAGAAGAAAAATAGGCGCAATGAGGTAGGTGTATGACTAAGCTAAGTGATACAAATGTGCAGCACAAACACCTGGCCCATCTAGGAGTTACACTGCAGTGGCAGACAGGATGGCACTTATAAAAACTAGGCCCCAAACAGCACATCATGCAAAGAAGAAAAAGAGGTGCAATGAGGTAGCTGGATGACTAAGCTAAGCGACACAAGTGTGCAGCACAAACACCTGGCACATCTAGGCCTGGCACTGCAGTGGCTGACAGGATGGCACTTTTAAAAACTAGGTCCAAACAGCTCATCATGTAAAGAAGAAAAAGAGGTGCAATGAGGTAGCTGGATGACTAAACTAAGCTGCACAAGTGTGCGCCACAAACACCTAGCCCATTTAGGAGTAGCACTGCAGTGTCAGACAGGATGGCACTTTTAAAAACTAGGCCCAAGCAGCTCATCATGCAAAGAAGAAAAAGAGGTGCAATGAGGTAGCTGGATGACTAAGCTAAGCGACACAAGTGTGCGGCACAAACACCTGTCTCATCTTGGACGGCACGCAGTGGCTGAATGTCGAAAGTGGCCCACAATTTTTCAGGCCATCGACAGCATCTCCTGCATGCCCCTGTCATTTTTCAAAAAGTTCTGCATCACCAAATTAATTGTATGTGCAAAACATGGGACGTGCTGAAATTTGTCCAGATGTAATGCACGCACAATATTGGTGGACTTATACGGCAGTACCCCTGGACTTATATGGCAGTACCCCTGGACTTATATGCCAGTACCCCTGAACTTATAAGGCTGCACCACTGGACTGGAATAATACGGCAGTACCCCTGGACTTATACGGCTGCACAACTGGACCGGACTTATACGGCGGTACCCCTAGACATATACGGCAGTACCCCTGGACTTATACAACTGCACCACTGGACTGGATTTATACGGCAGTATCCCTGGATTTATATGGCTGCACCACTGGACTGTACTTATACGGCAGTACCCCTGGACTTATACAGCAGTACCCCTGGACTTATACGGCTGCACCACTGGACTGGACTTATATGGCAGTACCCCTGGACTTATACGACAGTACTACTGAACTTATATGGCTGCACCACTGGACTGGACTTATACAACAGTACCACTGGACATATACAGCTGCACCACAGGACTGGACTTATATGGCAGTACCCCATGATTTTTACTGCCGTACCCCTGGACTTATACAGCAGTACCCCATGACCTATATGGCTGCACCACTGGACTGGACTTATACATAAGTACCATTGGACTTATACGGCAGTACCCCAGGACTTATACGGCAGTACAACTGGACTAGACTTATATGGCAGTACCCCTGGATTTATACAGCAGCACTACTGGATTTATGGCAGCACAGGACACCACCACTGGACTGATGCAGCACAACACAGCACCACTGGACTGGACTTATACAGCAGAACCACTGGACTTATGGTAGCACAGTACACCACCACTGGACTGACAGCAGCACAGGACACCTCTACTAGACTGATGCAGCACAACACAGCAACACTGCACTGGACTGGACTTATACAGCAGCACTTGACTTATGGCAGCACAGGACACCACCACTGTGACTGGACTGATGCAGCACAAGACACCACCACTGGACTGATGCAGCACAAGACAGCACTGGAATGACACAAAAGAGCAGGTGGCCACCCCACGCGCCACACCACTTTCCTGCACAGACACTGAGGAGACACGTCCTCTCCTACACTCTCCAGGACTGGAGTGAAAATGGCCCCTTATATGGAATCCAAAACCTGAGAGAATACGACAGCGGGATGATGAAGTTTTGCCTCGTTCTGGTTTCTGCCGAGTCTGGCGGGAAGTCCTGAGCTGGACTCGGATCTGGGCTCAGGATGTGATGTTTGGGGGGGTTCAGTTCTCAGGGAACTGAACCCGCTCATCCCTAATGTGTGTGTGTGTGTGTATATATATATATATATATATGAGTAGAAAAATTCCAGCACTCTCATCTTAGATGTCAACTGCGGGGTGCACTATACAGAAAATCACCAGGTCATGGGAGATCTCTGACATGTATAGTCCAAACATAGGCACTCTCCAGAATTTCAATAAACTTCAAGGAATTTTTAATCCAATACTCACAATATAATCATGCAAGGCTTTTCATAGGTGCATAACAAGGAAGTCAGCAACGTTTCGGTCCATAAGGACCTTTGTCAAGCTTTCCATCATAACATGCCCATAATAGATACAAAAAAGCAGAGCTACTCACAGCCTTGCCTTGCATGATTATTTTGTGAGTATTGGATTAAAAATTCCTTGAAGTTTATTGAAATTCTGGAGAGTGCCTATGTTTGGACTATATATATGTATATATATATATATATATATATAAAAAGAAATATGTCCTTACTTTGCGCTGATAAATTGAGCTACACCTCTAGGAAAGTACCCCCTGTTAGACAGGGTACAATATGATAAAGATACAAAGTTGGGGATTTCCAAAGGGAGCTAATATGAACAGAAAGATGTACTTTCTCCACCAATAATAAAAACAGTTAAAAAAATACAAATTTATTCATAAGAGCAAACTTGACATAAAATGACTTATAATCTCGGTTAGGACAGTATGATTTACAGTTTGCAATTAACAATGACATCCAATTTTGGCATTAGACAATAAACAATGTAGATGATGGCGATAAAACAAAGATTCTGATAGCAATTCAGATTAGCATAAAAACCCAACGCGTTTCATCCATAGAACTTCTTCAGGGGTCTTATATCAATGCACAATTATACGGTCCTTCTATAGTCATTAAATAGACATTGGCATTCAAAAATAGAAGGTCGATACAAGAACTTCTACAGCTCATATGACAGTAGTTCACAACAAATGCAGTATGGACATGTCAATGCCAATAGTTCACTTTAATGTCACAAACCATGTAAATATCATTCACAGAGATTAGCTGTACACAAAAAGCTTCTCACAGCCAAATTGTGTCCGAAACAGCTGTTTGGACACAATTTGGCTGTGAGAAGCTTTTTGCCAAAATAGGATGTCATTGTACATTGCAAACTGTAAATCATACTGTCCTAACAGAGACTATAAGTCATTTTATGTCAAGGTTGCTCTTATGAACAAATTTGTATTTTTTAAACACTGTTGCTGTTATCATTGGCAGAGAGAGTACATCTTTCATATTAGCTCCCTCTGGAAATCCCCAACTTTGTATATATATATATATATATATATATATATATAGCATACAGTCGGCGGCACTCCGGTAATACAGAAGCACAAAGGCAGGTTGAATAGAAACAACGTTTCAAAGCTTTAATTACTTCGTCCTCAGGTTATAACAAAGACAATGAACACATACCTTATATCCCCTTCCCATGTGCGGTGAGCTCCGGCGTGGACCCGGCGTTCAGACGCCCACAGATGACGTCATCCTGCCGTCCCTCCAACCAAAAGCATCACCCTGTAATCAGTGTAACAAATACAACCACGATAAGAATACCAATACAAAATACACCTAGAGCATGCAAATTAAAAACAAATGAAGATCAGGCACAGATACAGTCAATGCAAGTATTGGCAACAATAAACATCTTGCAATATCCACATGAGGTATGTATCACGGATCTAAAATCCACCATCCAGCATCCGCACACAGAATATACTCTAATTAAGCTAAAGAAAGCAATGCAGCCCCAATGTCTCGTTGAGACCCCTTGGAGCCAAAGTTTGTAATTCATGGATCCATTTTGACTCCTTTTGCAAAAGTTGTAAAGATCTATTACCCCCTCTCACTTTAGATGGCACGTGATCAATAATAATATATTTTAAACATGCTATACTGTGTCGTGCCACTGCAAAATGCCGTGCCACCGGCTGGTCACTGGTACCATTCACGATGGCCTTCCTAATGGCCAGTTTATGATTGGCCATACGCTCCCTGAGTGTGCAGTCGGTTTTGCCGACATAGTGCAAGCCACAGGGGCAACTGATTAAATAGATAATAAACTTGGTCGTACACGTGAGTCTGAAATTAATAGTATATTTTCTCCCACTGAAGGGGTGATGGAATGTACTCCCCGTCAGCAGGGATCTACAGGTCGTACAATTCAGACACCTAAAACAACCCTTGCGGAGGGCCAGAAAAGAATTCTGTTCGCTTTGAGTAGAGGCTAGATCAATAACATCAGTTTTAACTAACCAATCCCTGAGGTTTCTTCCTCTGGTATAAGTGGGCATAATTGAGGTCTCAGACATGTTAAGATCCCTGTCAGACTGAATCATAGGCCAAAGAGATTTCGCCGCCAACCAAATCACAATTACCTTGGGTAAATCACTTTAATACCAAGAGTGGGGTAATTGCCAAGGCGGTGAAATCTCTTTGGCCTATGATTCAGTCTGACAGGGATCTTAACATGTCTGAGACCTCAATTATGCCCACTTATACCAGAGGAAGAAACCTCAGGGATTGGTTGGTTAAAACTGATGTTACTGATCTAGCCTCTACTCAAAGCGAACAGAATTCTTTTCTGGCCCTCCGCAAGGGTTGTTTTAGGTGTCTGAATTGTACGACCTGTAGATCCCTGCTGACGGGGAGTACATTCCATCACCCCTTCAGTGGGAGAAAATATACTATTAATTTCAGACTCACGTGTACGACCAAGTTTATCATATATTTAATCAGTTGCCCCTGTGGCTTGCACTATGTCGGCAAAACCGACTGCACACTCAGGGAGCGTATGGCCAATCATAAACTGGCTATTAGGAAGGCCATCGTGAATGGTACCAGTGACCAGCCGGTGACACGGCATTTTGCAGTGGCACGACACAGTATAGCATGTTTAAAATATATTATTATTGATCACGTGCCATCTAAAGTGAGAGGGGGTAATAGATCTTTACAACTTTTGCAAAAGGAGTCAAAATGGATCCATGAATTACAAACTTTGGCTCCAAGGGGTCTCAACGAGACATTGGGGCTGCATTGCTTTCTTTAGCTTAATTAGAGTATATTCTGTGTGCGGATGCTGGATGGTGGATTTTAGATCCGTGATACATATCTCATGTGGATATTGCAATATGTTTATTGTTGCCAATACTTGCATTGACTGTATCTGTGCCTGATCTTCATTTGTTTTTAATTTGCATGCTCTAGGTGTATTTTGTATTGGTATTCTTATCGTGGTTGTATTTGTTACACTGATTACAGGGTGATGCTTTTGGTTGGAGGGACGGCAGGATGACGTCATCTGTGGGCGTCTGAACGCCGGGTCCACGCCGGAGCTCACCGCACATGGGAAGGGGATATAAGGTATGTGTTCATTGTCTTTGTTATAACCTGAGGACGAAGTAATTAAAGCTTCGAAACGTTGTTTCTATTCAACCTGCCTTTGTGCTTCTGTATTACCGGAGTGCCGCCTACTGTATGCTATTTTTGACCCGTTGCCATACGGGTGTAGGAGGGCACCGGACTGTTATTTGCTGAGATTGGGAGTGCTGCCGAAAGACTGATATATATATATATATATATATATATGTATATTAGAGATGTGCACCGGAATTTGGTTTTGGATTCGGTTCCGCTGCCCCGTTTTGGCAAAACCTCCATTAAATTTTTTTGTCAGATTCGGGTGTGTTTTGGATTCAGGTGTTTTTTTTCAAAATCCCCTCAAAAACAGATTAAATCATAGAATTTGGGGGTAATTTTGATCCCATAGTATTATTAACCTCAATAACCATAATTTCCAGTCATTTCCAGTCTATTCTGAACACCTCACACCTCACAATTTTATTTATAATCCTACAATTTGCACCGAGGTCGCTGGATGACTAAGCTAAGCGATCCAAGTGGCCAGCACAAACACCTGGCCCATCTAGGAGTGGCACTGCAGTGTCAGACAGGATGGCACTTAAAAAAATTGGCCCCAAACATCACATGATGCAAAGATAAATAAAAAAAAAAGAGGTGCAAGATGGATTTGTCCTTGGGCCCTACCACCCATCCTTATGTTGTATAAACAGGACATGCACACTTTAACAAACCCATCATTTCAGCGACAAGGTCTGCCACATGACTGGCTGAAATGACTGGTTGGTTTGGGCCAGAGGCGGAACTACCGCCAGTGCAACCAGTGCGTTGCACTGGGTCCCGCCTCTGTCCAGGGGCCCAAAGCATGTAATGAGTCAAACTGACTCATTACATGCCGCTGTGTGCTGCAGGCAACTGCTGCCCGCAGCGCACAGCTGCCCGGAGAGGAGAGGAGCAGCGGTACGGCGGAAGGAGGAGGAGGGAGGCGGAGGAGGGAGCCGCAGCAGCGCTTTACTACTGGTGGAGGTGCTGCTGCCCCTCTGCTTCACTATAGGCTGTCTTCCGAGAACAGCCTATAGTGAAGCAGAGGGGCAGCAGCAGCAGCGCCTCCACCAATAACACAGCGCTGCTGCGGCTCCCTCCTCCATCTCCCTCCTCCTCCTTCTCTACTGCCCAGGAATCATCAAGCTGCACCGAGGAGCCTGAGCCAGCGGAGAGGGTAAGTATAATTCTCCTTTCTTTCTTTCTTTCTTTCTTTCTTTCTTTCTTTCTTTCTTTCTTTCTTTCTTTCTTTCTTTCTTTCTTTCTTTCTTTCTTTCTGTCTTTGTTGGGACTGCCTGCCGCTATGTGTAAAAATGGGGAATCTGCCTGCCGCAATGTGTAAAAAGGGGGAATCTGCCTGCCGCTATGTGTAAAAATGGGGAATCTGCCTGCCGCTATGTGTAAAAATGGGGAATCTGCCTGCTGCAATGTGTAAAAAGGGGGAATCTGCCTGCCGCTATGTGTAAAAATGGGGAATCTGCCTGCCGCAATGTGTAAAAATGGGGAATCTGCCTGCCGCTATGTGTAAAAATGGGGAATCTGCCTGCCGCTATGTGTAAAAATGGGGAATCTGCCTGCCGCAATGTGTATAAAGGGGTAATCTGCCTGCCGCAATGTGTAAAAAGGGGGAATCTGCCTGCCGTAATGTGTAAAAAGGGGGACGCTGTCTGCCGTAATGTGTAACAAGGGCACGCTGTCTGCCGTAATGTGTAAAAAGGGGACGCTGTCTGCCGTCATGTGTAAAAAGTGTACGCTGTCTGCCGTAATGTGTAAAAAGGGGGACGCTGTCTGCCGTTATGTGTAAAAAGTGTACGCTGTCTGCCGCTATGTGTAACAAGGGCACGCTGTCTGCCGTTATGTGTAAAAAGTGTACGCTGTCTGCCGTTATGTGTAAAAAGGGGACGCTGTCTGCCGTTATGTGTAAAAAGTGCACGTTGTCTGCCGTAATGTGTAAAAAGGGGGACGCTGTCTGCTGTAAGTGTAAAAAGGGGGACGCTGTCTGCCGTAATGTGTAACTAGGGCACGCTGTCTGCCGTTATGTGTAAAAAGGGGACGCTGTCTGCCGTTATGTGTAAAAAGTGCACGCTGTCTGCCATAATGTGTAAAAAGGGGGACGCTGTCTGCCGTAATGTGTAAAAAGAGGAATCTGTCCGCTGCAAGGTGTAAAAGGGTCTCTACCTGGTGTAGTGGTGCTACTGTGCGGCGTAATTTGAATAATGGAGACTACTGTGCACCGTTTTCTGAATTGGTATTATTTTGTGGCCACACCCCTTCCCCACGAAGCCACACCACTATGTATTTTTGCGCGCGCCTACGGCGCGCACTGCTCCCTTTTTGCATGCAGGGGTGGGGCTCCAATGCCGTTTCTTGCACACAGTGCAAAAATGTCTAGTTACGGCACTGTTGCTAGGTATCCATTTCTCTGGCCCTGAGCAGGTTCCCACTCACCAGATCCTCTCCAGGGGTGAGGGGGTGGACTTGGAGGGGGGGCCCAAAGCATTTTGTTGCACCTGGGCCCACCGCTCGCTAGTTCCGCCACTGGTTTGGGCCCACACCAAAAAAGAAGCAATCAATCTCTCCTTGCACAAACTGGCTCTACAGAGGCAAGATGTCGACCTCATCATCATCCTCCGATTCCTCACCCCTTTCACTGTGTACATCCCCCTCCTCACAGAGTATTAATTCGTCCCCACTGGAATCCACCATCACAGGTCCCTGTGTACTTTCTGGAGGCAATTGCTGGTAAATGTCTCCATGGAGGAATTGATTATAATTAGTGATGAGCGGGTTCGGTTCCTCGGAAACCGAACCCCCCCGAACTTCACCCATTTTACACGGGTCCGAGGCATACTCGGATTCTCCCGTATGGCTCGGTTAACCCGAGCGCGCCCGAACGTCATCATCCCGCTGTCGGATTCTCGCGAGATTCGGATTCTATATAAGGAGCCGCGCGTCACCGCCATTTTCACTCGTGCATTGGAAATGTTAGGGAGAGGACGTGGCTGGCGTCCTCTCCGTTTATTAATGTTGCTGCAAATATTTGTGCTTACTGCTTAAGTGTGGGGACTGGGGAGCAGCTGTATTATATAGGAGGAGTACAGTGCAGAGTTTTGCTGATCAGTGACCACCAGTTTTATCCGTTCTCTGCCTGAAAAATGCTCCATATCTGTGCTCAGTGTGCTGCATATATCTGTGCTCACACTGCTTTATTGTGGGGACTGGGGACCAGCATTATTATATAGGAGGAGTACAGTGCAGAGTTTTGCTGACCAGTGACCACCAGTATACGTTGTCTGCCTGAAAAACGCTCCATATTTGTGCTCAGTGTGCTGCATATATCTGTGCTCACACTGCTTTATTGTGGGTACTGGGGACCAGCAGTATATTATATAGGAGGAGTACAGTGCAGAGTTTTGCTGACCAGTGACCACAAGTATACGTTGTCTGCCTGAAAAACTCTCCATATCTGTGCTCAGTGTGCTGCATATATCTGTGCTCACACTGCTTTATTGTGGGTACTGGGGACCACCAGTATATTATATAGGAGGAGTACAGTGCAGAGTTTTGCTGACCAGTGACCACCAGTATATATAGCAGTATGGTACGGAAGGCCACTGCTCTACCTACCTCTGTGTCGTCAAGTATACTATCCATCAAGATTCTATACCTGTGGTGCATTTTAGTTTTGCAGTTTGCTGACAGTGACCACCAGTATATATAGCAGTACGGTACGGAAGGCCACTGCTCTACCTACCTCTGTGTCGTCAAGTAAACTATCCATCTAGATTCTATACCTGTGGTGCATTTTAGTTTTGCAGTTTGCTGACAGTGACCACCAGTATATATAGCAGTACGGTACGGAAGGCCACTGCTCTACCTACCTCTGTGTCGTCAAGTATACTATCCATCTAGATTCTATACCTGTGGTGCATTTTAGTTTTGCAGTTTGCTGACAGTGACCACCAGTATATATAGCAGTATGGTACGGAAGGCCACTGCTCTACCTACCTCTGTGTCGTCAAATATACTATCCATCTAGATTCTATACCTGTGGTGCATTTTAGTTTTGCAGTTTGCTGACAGTGACCACCAGTATATATAGCAGTACGGTACGGAAGGCCACTGCTCTACCTACCTCTGTGTCGTCAAGTATACTATCCATCTAGATTCTATACCTGTGGTGCATTTTAGTTTTGCAGTTTGCTGACAGTGACAACCAGTATATATAGCAGTACGGTACGGAAGGCCACTGCTCTACCTACCTCTGTGTCGTCAAGTATACTATCCATCTAGATTCTATACCTGTGGTGCATTTTAGTTTTGCAGTTTGCTGACAGTGACCACCAGTATATATAGCAGTACGGTACGGAAGGCCACTGCTCTACCTACCTCTGTGTTGTCAAATATACTATCCATCTAGATTCTATACCTGTAGTGCATTTTAGTTTTGCAGTTTGCTGACAGTGACCACCAGTATATATAGCAGTATGGTACGGAAGGCCACTGCTCTACCTACCTCTGTGTCGTCAAGTATACTATCAATCCATACCTGTGGTGCATTTCAGTTTTGCGCAGTATATAGTAGTAGGCCATTGCTATTGATACTGGCATATAATTCCACACATTAAAAAATGGAGAACAAAAATGTGGAGGTGAAAATAGGGAAAGATCAAGATCCACTTCCACCTCGTGCTGAAGCTGCTGCCACTAGTCATGGCCGAGATGATGAAATGCCATCAAAGTCGTCTGCCAAGGCCGATGCCCAATGTCATAGTAGAGAGCATGTAAAATCCAAAAAACAAAAGTTCAGTAAAATGACCCAAAAATCAAAATTGAAAGCGTCTGATGAGAAGCGTAAACTTGCCAATATGCCATTTACGACACGGAGTGGCAAGGAACGGCTGAGACCCTGGCCTATGTTCATGGCTAGTGGTTCAGATTCACATGAGGATGGAAGCACTCATCCTCTCGCTAGAAAAATGAAAAGACTTAAGCTGGCAAAAGCACAGCAAAGAACTGTGCGTTCTTCTAAATCACAAATCCCCAAGGAGAGTCCAATTGTGTCGGTTGCGATGCCTGACCTTCCCAACACTGGACGGGAAGAGCTTGCGCCTTCCACCATTTGCACACCCCCTGCAAGTGCTGGAAGGAGCACCCGCAGTCCAGTTCCTGATAGTCAAATTGAAGATGTCACTGTTGAAGTACACCAGGATGAGGATATGGGTGTTGCTGGCGCTGGGGAGGAAATTGACAAGGAGGATTCTGATAGTGAGGTGGTTTGTTTAAGTCAGGCACCCGGGGAGACACCTGTTGTCCGTGGGACGAATATGGCCATTGACATGCCTGGTCAAAATACAAAAAAAAATCACCTCTTCGGTGTGGAATTATTTCAACACAAATGCGGACAACAGGAGTCAAGCCGTGTGTTGCCTTTGTCAAGCTGTAATAAGTAGGGGTAAGGACCACCTAGGAACATCCTCCCTTATACGTCACCTGGACCGCATTCATCAGAAGTCAGTGACAAGTTCAAAAACTTTGGATGACAGCGGAAGCAGTCCACTGACCACTAAATCCCTTCCTCTTGTAACCAAGCTCCTGCAAACCACACCACCAACTCCCTCAGTGTCAATTTCCACCTTACACAGGAAAGCCAATAGTCCTGCAGGCCATGTCACTGGCAAGTATGACGAGTCCTCTCCTGCCTGGGATTCCTCCGATGCATCCTTGAGTGTAACACCTACTGCTGTTGGCGCTGCTGTTGTTGCTGCTGGGAGTCGATCGTCATCCCAGAGGGGAAGTCGGAAGACCACTTGTACTACTTCCAGTAAGCAATTGACTGTCCAACAGTCCTTAGCGAGGAAGATGAAATATCACAGCAGTCATCCTGCTGCACAGCGGATAACTGAGGTCTTGTCAGCCTGGGTGGTGAGAAACGTGTGTCCGGTATCCACCGTTAATTCACAGGCAACTAGAGACTTGATTGAGGTACTGTGTCCCCGGTACCAAATGCCATCTAGGTTCCATTTCTCTAGGCAGGCGATACCGAAAATGTACACAGACATCAGAAAAAGAGTCACCAGTGTCCTAAAAAATGCAGTTGTACCCAATGTCCACTTAACCACGAACATGTGGACAAGTGGAGCAGGGCAGACTCAGGACTATATGACTGTGACAGCCCACTGGGTAGATGTATTGCCTCCCGCAGCAAGAACAGCAGCGGCGGCACCAGTAGTAGCATCTTGCAAACGCCAACTCGTTCCTAGGCAGGCTACGCTTTGTATCACCGCTTTCCAGAAGAGGCACACAGCTGACAACCTCTTACGGAAACTGAGGAACATCATCGCAGAATGGCTTACCCCAATTGGACTCTCCTGGGGATTTGTGACATCGGACAACACCACCAATATTGTGCGTGCATTACATCTGGGCAAATTCCAGCACGTCCCATGTTTTGCACATACATTGAATTTGGTGGTGCAGAATTATTTAAAAAACGACAGGGGCGTGCAAGAGATGCTGTCGGTGGCCCGAAGACTGGAGCACCAGCAAACAGTCCTGAACCTGCCCTGCCATCATCTGAAGCAAGAGGTGGTAACGAGGTGGAATTCAACCCTCTATATGCTTCAGAGGATGGAAGAGCAGCAAAAGGCCATTCAAGCCTATACATCTGCCCACGATATAGGCAAAGGAGGGGGAATGCACCTGACTCAAGCGCAGTGGAGAATGATTTCAACGTTGTGCAAGGTTCTGCAACCCTTTGAACTTGCCACACGTGAAGTCAGTTCAGACACTGCCAGCCTGAGTCAAGTCATTCCCCTCATCAGGCTTTTGCAAAAGAAGCTGGAGACATTGAAGGAGGAGCTAAAACAGGCATTCCGCTAGGCATGTGGGACTTGTGGATGGAGCCCTTAATTCGCTTAACCAGGATTCACGGGTGGTCAATCTGTTGAAATCAGAGCACTACATTTTGGCCACCGTGCTCGATCCTAGATTTAAAACCTACGTTGTATCTCTCTTTCCGGCAGACATAAGTCTGCAGAGGTTCAAAGACCTGCTGGTGAGAAAATTGTCAAGTCAAGCGGAAAGTGACCCGTCAACATCTCCTCCTTCACATTCTCCTGCAACTGGGGGTGCGAGGAAAAAGCTAAGAATTCCGAGCCCACCCGCTGGCGGTGATGCAGAGCAGTCTGGAGTGAGTGCTGACATCTGGTCCGGACTGAAGGACCTGCCAACGATTACTGACATGTCGTCTACTGTCACTGCATATGATTCTCTCACCATTGAAAGAATGGTGGAGGATTATATGAGTGACCGCATCCATGTAGGCACATCAGACAGTCCGTACGTATACTGGCAGGAAAAAGAGGCAATTTGGTGGCCCTTGCAGAAACTGGCTTTATTCTACCTAAGTTGCCCTCCCTCCAGTGTGTACTCCGAAAGAGTGTTTAGTGCAGCCGCTCACCTTGTCAGCAATCGGCGTACGAGGTTACTTCCAGAAAATGTAGAGAAGCTGATGTTCATCAAAATGAATTATAATCAATTCCTCCGTGGAGACATTCACCAGCAGCAATTGCCTCCAGAAAGTACACAGGGATCTGAGATGGTGGATTCCAGTGGGGACGAATTAATAATCTGTGAGGAGGGGGATGTACACAGTGAAAGGGGTGAGGAATCGGAGGATGATGATGAGGTGGACATATTGCCTCTGTAGAGCCAGTTTGTGCAAGGAGAGATTGATTGCTTCTTTTTGGTGGGGGCCCAAACCAACCAGTCATTTCAGTCATAGTCATGTGGCAGACCCTGTCGCTGAAATGATGGGTTCGTTAAAGTGTGCATGTCCTGTTTATACAACATGAGGGTGGGAGGGAGGGCCTAAGGACAAATCCATCTTGCACCTCTTTTTTCTTTCATTTTTCTTTGCATCATGTGCTGTTTGGGGGACTATTTTTTTAAGTGCCATCCTGTCTGACACTGCAGTTCCACTCCTAGATGGGCCAGGTGTTTGTGTCGGCCACTTGTGTCGCTTAGCTTAGTCACACAGCAACCTTGGTGCGCCTCTTTTTTTCTTTGCATCATGTGCTGTTTGGGGACTATTTTTTTTAAGTGCCATCCTGCCTGACACTGCAGTGCCACTCCTAGATGGGCCAGGTGATTGTGTCGGCCACTTGTGTCGCTTAGCTTAGCCATCCAGCGACCTCGGTGCAAATTTTAGGACTAAAAATAATATTGTGAGGTGTAAGGTGTTCAGAATAGATTGAAAATGAGTGGAAATTATGGTTATTGAGGTTAATAATACTATGGGATCAAAATGACCACCAAATTCTATGATTTAAGCTGTTTTTGAGGGTTTACACCCGAATCCGACAAAAAAATTTCAGGGAGGTTTTGGCAAAAACGCGTCCGAATCCAAAATACGGCTGCGGAACCGAATCCAAAACCAAAACACAAAACCCGAAAAATTTCCGGTGCACATCTCTAATTATAATTCATTTTCATGAACATCATCTTCTCCACATTTTGTGGAAGTAACCTCGTATGCCAATTGCTGACAAGGTGAGCGGCTGCACTAAACACTCTTTCGGAGTACACACTGGAGGGGGGCAACTTAGGTAAAATAAAGCCAGTTTCTGCAAGGGCCTCCAAATTGCCTAATTTTGCTGCCAGTATACGTACGGATTGTCTGACGTGTCTACAGTGATGCTGTCACTCATATAATCCCCCACCTTTCAATGGTGACAGAATCATATGCAGTGACAGTAGACGACATGTCAGTAATCGTTGGCAGGTCCTTCAGTCCGGACCAGATGTCAGTTTTTGCTCCTGACTGCCCTGCATCACCGCCAGCGGGTGGTTTTGGAAATCTGATCCTTTTCCTGGCAGCTCCAGTGGCGGTAGAAAATGAAGGAGGAGCTGTTGGCGGGTCACGTTCCGCTTGACTTGACAAGTGTCTCACCAGCAGGTCTTTGAACATCTGCAGACTTGTGTCTGCCGGAAAGAGAGATACAACGTAGGCTTTAAACCTAGGATCGAGCACGGTGGCCAAAATGTAGTGCTCTGATTTCAACAGATTGACCACCCGTGAATCCTGGTTAAGTGAATTAAGGGCTCCATCCACAAGTACCACATGCCTAGCGGAATCGCTCTGTTTTAGATCCTCTTTCAATCTCTCCAGCTGCTTCTGCAAAAGGCTGATGAGGGGAATGACCTGACTCAGGCTGGTAGTGTCTGAACTGACTTCACGTGTGGCAAGTTCAAAGGGTTGCAGAACCTTGCACAACATTGAAATCATTCTCCACTGCGCTTGAGTCAGGTACATTCCCCCTCCTTTGCCTATATCGTAGGCAGATGTATAGGCTTGAATGGCCTTTTGCTGCTCCTCCATCCTCTGAAGCATATAGAGGGTTGAATTCCACCTCGTTACCACCTCTTGCTTCAGCTGATGGCGGGGCAGGTTCAGGAGTGTTTGCTGGTGCTCCAGTCTTTGGCACGCGGTGGCTGAATGCCAAAAGTGGTCCGCAATTCTTTGGGCCACCGACAGCATCTCTTTCACGCCCCTGTCGTTTTTAAAAAGTCTGCACCACCAAATTCATTGTATGTGCAAAACATGGGACGTGCTGGAATTTGCCCACATGTAATGCACGCACAATATTGGTGGCATTGTCCGATATCACAAATCCCCAGGAGAGTCCAATTGGGGTAAGCCAATCTGCGATGATGTTCCTCAGTTTCCGTAAGAGGTTGTTAGCTGTGTGCCTCTAATGTAAAGCGGTGAAACGAAGCATAGCCTGCCTAGGAACGAGTTGGCATTTGCGAGATGCTGCTACTGGTGCCGCAGCTGCTGTTGTTGCTGCGGGAGGCAATACATCTACCCAGTGGGCTGTCACAGTCATATTGTCTGCCCTGCTCCACTTGTCCACATGTCTGTGGTTAAGTGGACATTGGGTACAACTGCATTTTTTAGGACACTGGTGACTCTTTTTCTGACGTCTGTGTACATTCTCGGTATCGCCTGCCTAGAGAAGTGGAACCTAGATGGCATTTGGTACCGGGGACACACTACCTCAAGAAATTTTCTAAGTCCCAGTGAACAAACGGTGGATACCAGATGCACGTCTAACACCAACACAGCTGCCAAGGCCTGAGTTATCCACTTTGCAACAGGATGACTGCTGTGATATTTCATCTTCCTCGCTAAGGACTGTTGGACAGTCAATTGCTTACTGGAAGTAGTACAAGTGGTCTTCCGACTTCCCCTCTGGACTGACGATCGACTCCCAGCAGCAACAACAGCAGCGCCAGCAGCAGTAGGCTTTACACTCAAGGATCCATCGGAGGAATCCCAGTCAGGAGAGGACTCGTCAGACTTGCCAGTGACATGGCCTGCAGGACTATTGGCGTTCCTGTCTAAAGAGGCAATTGACACTGAGGGAGTTGGTGGTGTGGTTTGCAGGAGCTTGGGTACAAGAGGAAGAAGGGATTTAGTTATCAGTGGACTGCTTCCGCTGTCACCAGTGGCGTAACTACTGCCCCCGCAGCCCTCGCGGTGGCTTGGGGGCGAGGGGCCGCGGGGGCGCCGCCACTGATTTAGAGCAGATTGACATGCGGACGAGCGTCCGCATGTCAATCTTTTGTCACTAACCCTCCCTGCTGTAAGGAGGGACACGGAGGGCACAGCGCGCGCCTCTCCCGTGTCCCTCCTGCATCTCCGTCGGGTCTAATAAAGGAAGTGCCGTTCGTGAGCTCTGATTGGCTCATGAACCGGCACTTCCTTTATTAAACGGGGGGGGGGCACTGAGGGGACATATATGGCACTGGGGGGGCACTGAGGGGGCATATATGGCACTGGGGGGGCACTGAGGGGGCATATATGGCACTGGGGGCACTGAGGGGGCATATATGGCACCTGGGGGATACTGAGGGGGCATATATGGCACTGGGGGGCAATGAGGGGGCATATATGGCAATGGGGGGGGCACTGAGGGGGCATATATGGCACTGTATGTGTACCTGGCACATGGGGGGGGGCTATATTTGGCACTGGGGGCACGTGAGCACCTGGCACTGTGGGGGAATATCTGGCACTGGGGGCATATGTGGCACTGGGGGGGGGCTATATTTGGCACTGGGGGCATGTGAGTACCTGGCACCGTGGGGGAATATCTGGCACTGGGGACATATGTTGCACTGGGAGCACAGCCCTAGCAACAAGCACTACCCCCTAGCAACGAGCATGACACCCAGTGCATGAAACCCCTGGCAACGAGCATGACACCCAGTGCATGAAACTCCTGGCAACGAGCATGACACCCTGAGCATGAAAACCCCTGGCACCGTGCATGGAACCAAGAGCATGAAACCCCTGGCAACGAGCAGGTAATTTAAAAGTAATTAGAAGCCTTACTGTAGGACTTAATGTGTAATGGGCATTACGGTGTGTGGCATAATGTATACCGGACATTGCGGTGTGTGTCATAATATGTCACAGGCATTACGGTGTGTGGCATACTATATCACGGGCATTGTGGTATGTGGTATAATGTCTCAGGGGCATTGCAGTGTGGCATAATGTAAAACGGGCATTGCGGTATGTGTCACAGGCATTACGGTGTGTGGCATACTATATCACGGGCATTGTGGTATGTGGTATAATGTCTCAGGGGCATTGCAGTGTGGCATAGGGTATAACGGGCATTGCGGTATGTGTCACAGGCATTACGGTGTGTGGCATACTATATCACGGGCATTGTGATATGTGGTATAATGTCTCAGGGTCATTGCAGTGTGTGGCATAATGTATCACGGACATTGCGGTATGTGTCATAATGTGTCCTGCATTATGGTGTGTTGTATACTATATCACGGGCATTGTGGTATGTGGTATAATGTCTCAGGGTCATTGCAGTGTGGCATAATGTATAACGGGCATTGCGGTATGTGTCAGGCATTACTGTGTGTTGTATACTATATCACGGGCATTGTGGTATGTGGTATAATGTCTCAGGGTCATTGCAGTGTGTGTCATAATGTGTCACAGGCATTGTATGTGCTATAATCTATCAGGGGCATTGCAGTGTGTAGCATAATGTATAACGGGCATTGCGATTCCTGTCGTCATGTGTCACAGGCATTACGGTGTGTGGCATAATGTGTCACAGGCATTACGTTGTGTGGCATAATGTGTCACAGACATTGTATGTGCTATAATGTATCAGGGGCATTGCAGTGTGTAGCATAATGTATAACGGGCATTGCAATTCCTATCGTCATGTGTTACAGGCATTACGGTGTGTGGCATAATGTGTCACAGGCATTACGATGTGTGGCATAATGTGTCACAGGCATTACGGTGTGTGGCATATCGTGTCATGTTCATTGTTGTGTGTGGAATAATGTCTAAGGGCCATTGCAGTATGTGGCATAATGTATACTGGGCATTACTATAAAGAGGAAAAATTACAAATAATGTAAGGGGCATTAATCAGGATTATTTTTCTTTCCTGTGGTGGCTAACGTCTGGGCGTGCAGGTTACAAAACTGGGGTATAAGGAAGTGTTTATCCCTTTAATAGTGCCAATTATGGGGGATGGGGGGGGCAACGAAGATTTTTTTGGCTTGGGGAAGAAAAACTTCTAGTTACGCCACTGGCTGTCACCCAAAGTTTTTGAACTTGTCAATGACTTCTGATGAAGGCGCTCCAGGTAACGTATAAGGGAGGATGTTCCTAGGTGGTTAACTTCCTTACCCCTACTTATTACAGCTTGACAAAGGCAACACACGGCTTGACACCTGTTGTCCGCATTTGTGTTAAAATAATTCCACACCGAAGAGGTGATTTTTTTTGTATTTTGACCAGGCATGTCAATGGCCATATTCATCCCACGGATAACAGGTGTCTCCCCGAGTGCCTGACTTAAACAAACCACCTCACCATCAGAATCCTCCTTGTCAATTTCCTCCTCAGCGCCAGCAACACCAATATTCTCATCCTGGTGTACTTCAACAGTGACATCTTCAATTTGACTATCAGGAACTGGACTGTGGGTGCTCCTTCCAGCACTTGCAGGGGGCGTGCAAATGCTGGAAGGAGCCACCTCTTCCCGTCTAGTGTTGGGAAGGTCAGGCATCGCAACCGACACAATTGGACTCTCCTTGGGGATTTGTGATTTAGAAGAACGCACAGTTCTTTGCTGGGCTTTTGCCAGCTTAACTCTTTTCATTTTTCTAGCGGGAGGATGAGTGCTTCCATCCTCATGTGAAGCTGAACCACTAGCCATGAACATAGGCCAGGGTCTCAGCCGTTCCTTGCCACTCCGTGTCGTAAATGGCATATTGGCAAGTTTACGCTCCTCCTCAGATGATTTTAATTTAGATTTTTGGGTCATCATTTTACTGAACTTTTGCTTTTTGTATTTTACGTGCTCTCTACTATGACCTTGTGCATCGGCCTTGGCAGACAACGTTGATGGCATTTCATCGTCTCTGCCATGACTAGTGGCAGCAGCTTCAGCACTAGGTGGAAGTTGATCTTGATCTTTCCCTATTTTACCCTCCACATTTTTGTTCTCCATTTTTTAATGTGTGGAATTATATGCCAGTAATATTATTATTATTTCAATAGCAATGGCCTACTGTACTGTACTACTATATAATTCTCACAACAATGCAGCACATATATGGATACTTGAAGTGACACTGAGCTGCAAGGTACAGCAATGGCCTACTGTACTGTACTACTATATATACTGGTGGTCTCCAAAATGCTGCACTATACTACTATATACTGCTCACAACAATGCTGCACAGATATGGATACTTGAAGTGACACGGAGCTGCAAGGTACAGCAATGGCCTACTGTACTGTACTGTACTACTATATATACTGGTGATCACCAAAATGCTGCACTGTACTACTATATACTGCTCACAACAATGGAGCACAGATATGGATACTTGAAGTGACACAGAGCTGCAAGATACAGCAATGGCCTACTGTACTGTACTACTATATATACTGTTGGTCACCAAAATGCTGCACTGTACTACTATATACTGCTCACAACAATGCAGCACAGATATGGATACTTGAAGTGACACGGAGCTGCAAGGTACAGCAATGGCCTACTGTACTGTACTACTATATATACTGGTGGTCACCAAAATGCTGCACTGTACTACTATATACTGCTCACAACAATGCAGCACAGATATGGATACTTGAAGTGACACGGAGCTGCAAGGTACAGCAATGGCCTACTGTACTGTACTACTATATATACTGGTGGTCACTAAAATGCTGCACTGTACTAATATATACTGCTCACAACAATGCAGCACAGATATGGATACTTGAAGTGACACGGAGCTGCAAGGTACAGCAATGGCCTACTGTACTGTACTACTATATATACTGGTGGTCACCAAAATGCTGCTCTGTTCTACTATATACTGTTCACAACAATGCAGCACAGATATGGATACTTGAAGTGACATGGAGCTGCAAGGTACAGCAATGGCCTACTGTTCTGTACTACTATATATACTGGTGGTCACCAAAATGCTGCACTGTGCTACTAGATACTGCTCACAACAATGCAGCACAAATATGGATACTTGAAGTGACACGGAGCTGCAAGGTACAGCAATGGCCTACTGTGCTGTACTACTATATATACTGGTGGTCACCAAAATTCTGCACTGTACTACTATAGACTGCTCACAACAATGCAGCACAGATATGGATACTTGAAGTGACACAGAGCTGCAAGATACTGCAATGGCCTACTGTACTGTACTACTATAAATACTGTTGGTCACCAAAATGCTGCACTGTACTACTATATACTGCTCACAACAATGCAGCACAGATATGGATACTTGAAGTGACACGGAGCTGCAAGATACAGCAATGGCCTACTGTACTGTACTACTATATACTGGTGGTCACCAAAATGCTGCACTGTACTACTATATACTGCTCCCAACAATGCAACACAGATATGGATACTTGAAGTGACACAGAGCTGCAAGATACAGCAATGGCCTACTGTACTGCACTACTATACTGGTGA
The DNA here is from genome assembly GCF_028390025.1 of Pseudophryne corroboree. NCBI lineage: Eukaryota > Metazoa > Chordata > Amphibia > Anura > Myobatrachidae > Pseudophryne > Pseudophryne corroboree. The sequence goes on from NC_086445.1 coordinate 534,778,971, forward strand.
TCACCAAAATGCTGCACTGTACAACTATATAGTATATACTGGTCACACAGCAATGCAGCAGATATTGAGCACTGATCAGGATACTGTCTAGAACTGAGTCTGACACGGAGCTGCAAGATACAGCAATGGCCTACTGTACTGTACTACTATTATATACTGTTGGTCACCACAATGCAGCACACTGAGCACAGATATTTGCAGCACACTGAGCACAGATATTGAGCTTTTCAGGCAGAGAACGTAGCCACGTCCTCTCCGCTCAATCTCCAATGCAAGAGTGAAAATGGCGGCGACGCGCGGTTCTTTATATGGAATACGAATCTCGTGAGAATCCGACAGCGGGATGATGATGTTCGGCCTCGTTCGGGTTAACCGAGCAAGGCGGGAAGATCCGAGGCTGCCTCGGACCCGTGTAAAACACGTGAAGTTCGGAGGGGTTCGGATCTCGGCGAATAACATACATACCGAAATGGCTGTCAACTTAGCAAATATAATGCACCTTGGCCCTCATTCCGAGTTATTCGCTCGCTAGCAGATTTTAGCAGCATTGCACACGCTAGGCCGCCGCCCTCTGGGAGTGTATCTTAGCATAGCAGAATTGCGAACAAAAGATTAGCAGAATTGCGAATAGAAATTTTCTTAGCAGTTTCTGAGTAGCTCGGGACTTACTCCTACACTGCGATCAGCTCAGCCCGTTTCGTTCCTGGTTTGACGTCACAAACACGCCCTGCGTTCGGCCAGCCACTCCTCCATTTCTTCAGACACTACCGTGTTTTATCCTGGCACGCCTGCGTTTTTCCGCACACTCCCAGAAAACAGTCAGTTTCCGCCCAGAAACACCCACTTCCTGTCAATACACACTCCGATCACTTCAACGATGACAATTCTTCGTTCGGACGTGAGTAAATCTACTAAGTTTTGTGCTAAAATACTTAGCGCATGTGCACTGCGTATTTTTGCCTTAATCGCTCCGTTGCGAAAATCGGCAACGAGCGAACAACTCGGAATGACCCCCATAGAAAAAAACTCGTAATGTTATAGCAAATTTTTGGCTGGAGAAAAAACCTAGGAGTGAAACAGTCTGATTGTCCTAAAGTAAAGTTCTGTGTCTTGCTATTCCTCCTAAATATTCTTCCTTATAGCAAGATTGTTATTTTTACTTTTAGATTAATCCCAATATGTGGACATCTGCCGTCTTTATTATTATTGCATCTAAGTTGTTGTTAAGCTCAAAAATATTAATAACTAAGCAAAGTATATTGTTGTGGACGCGGTTAGCATATAAATATGTAGCGTACCTTAAGTGCGGTTATGCGCACACAAATACCTTAAAGAATCCCCATATGAAACCATATATGTTTGTAATGGGGTCCAAAGCACATACAGATTTAATACTAACAGAAAAAAGGCAAAATAACACAAGTACAGAAATATAGGTAAACAACAAGTATTATACACACAGTAAGAGTAAGTTACAGCCGATATACATACACCCTGTGTAAAACTACATTGTTCGTTGTAATAGTACGACGCGCGCGCATGCACAGAAGTGCCTGTTTTTGCCTCATCGCTACACAGCGAACGAATGCAGCTAGCGATCAACTCGGAATGACCTCCAAGATGCGGTAATCCGCAAAGTACCGTAGTACACAAAAATGCGTTCGTACGCATGTTAATAAAATGCAATATTGCATTCTGAGAGTAAAATGCAATTTTGACTTTCACATTGTGAACATCAGTTTCAGGGTGAAAAGTAACCGAAACTGGTTCCCTAATATTTCTGCCCTTGGTATGTATCTCTACAACTATTGTATGTTAATACATGTGATGGCAATTACCAGAGTTGTAACATGTCATGTCTTTACCACCTAGAATAGCTCTGATGAAGTCAGAATGACGAAATGCGTAGGGTTACGTTTTTTGTTGTCTTCTATGTAATCATATTTACTTGGAATATCAACTTATTAAATAGCGAGTGTCATGTCGCATAAAAAAAAAGTCAGTAGCTGATAATACCCCAAGTATATTTGATAATAGACCTAAACAACCCACAGAACAAACCAGTTCATCTCACCCAATATCGCATTCTGAGATGGACATAGGGCCTGAAACAGCATGGATCGCAAAATCTTTCTCTAATGGGCAAAACCATGTGCACTGCAGGTGGGGCAAATCTAACATGTGCAGAGAGATTTAGATTTGGGTGGGTTATTTTTTTTCTGTGCAGGGTAAATACTGGCTGCTTTATTTTTACACTACAATTTAGATGAGATTACAGTCTTGGGATCTAGAACAGACACTCTTGAAGTTAAGACTGATGATTTGTGTCATTACCAGGGAATGGGGGAAAGGGAGTTGACACGATTAAAAATGTTAGATATTAAGGAAAAGCAAGAAGACCTAAAGAACATATCAAGAATAAACTATTTTGGATCAGAAATGTACCCAAAACAATCTCAACAGCAGTACTTCCAAAAGTGCTAAAGAAACTCTTTATGCATTGATTACCTGCTCACGTGGAAAGTAACTTTTGCCAGTTAGAGCTCACAGGGCACTAAAATCTAGGCCACCTCCTGGACAAAACCCATGACACATCATCACAAGAGTGAATTTACGACATAATGGAAATTCCCCTCCCTCTTGAATCTCTTTATTGTTGCTATCAGTACTACTCTCTTTGATGTAGCGAACACCGATGATATGTACAGTATCTTCTTTGAACCCATAGGACACGTTATCCATTGTTATCTCCCATGCTACAGTATAACAGACATAATTATTTCCCTGGCTGAGGGATGCTGAAAATCACATTGGTTTGCTTTTGACTTCCTCCTATCTTTTGGCATGGCCAACTATCTCAGATAGTGCATATCTGAATGCTATGTATGGTTTATTGGGATGATCCTTTGGTCATCTGGTTTTGGCCCCATCTGTGAAAGTGGCATAGCTCTGTTAGCCTCCAGGTCATGTTGTCAAGAAGATTTCCCTGTTATATTGTGCAGCGTCAGGAAACCTACTGTACCTGACCGGTAAACATTCTCTTATTCGAGGTAAGCGTCTCTCGCAATCATACTTTGTCCCTACAGACTGTAAGAAGCGAGGAATGGCAATCTTGATCAGTATCGCATTTGTCTTTGTGGAGGGGGAGCCGCGCTGTAATCCCCCACTTATGGAGCTGTAGCCTGTGTATCTGGCCCAGGGCTAGTAATGATGAGGACCTGTGTGTGTGTGTGTGTGTGTGTGTGTGTGTGTGTGCGCGCGGTGGGGGGGGGGAGGTGTTTCTAGCTCACAGTGGGGCATCTGCTGTTCAGTGTATAACGCTGGGCAGGGCTCTAGCAGGGTCTGCCCCTCTGAATCACAGATCACTGGGGCAGATGTAATAAGCCCGGAGAAGTGATAAAGCAGTGATAACTGCAAGGTGATAATGCACCAGCCAATCAGCTCCAATATGTAAATGTACATATTGGAGCTGATTGGCTGGTGCGTTATCACTCTGCACTTATGACTGCTTTATCACTACTCCGGGCTTATTACATCTGCCCCAGTGATCTGTGATTCAGAGGGGCAGACCCTGCTAGAGCCCTGCCCAGCGTTATACACTGAACAGCAGATGTATTAAGCCTGGAGAAGTGATAAAGCGGGGATAAAGCAGTGATAAGTACAAGGTGATAATGCACCAGCCAATCAGCTCCCACTCCTTTATCACTTCTCCAGGCTTAATACATCTGCTGTGAGTCACAGAATCACAGATACTGTATGGGCAAATATATAAGAGATACTGAGGGCCATTGGGGCAGATGTATTAACCTGGAGAAGGCATAAGGAAGTGATAAACCAGTGATAAATGTAAGGTGATAAACGCACCAGCCAATCAGCTCCAATATGTAAATTAATAGCTAGGAGTTGATTGGCTTGTACGTTTATCACCTTGCATGTATCACTGGTTTATCACTTCCTTATGCCTTCTCCAGGTTAATACATCTGAACCATTATTTGATTCTCATTGGCACTCTTCACTCTGAAACAGTCTTGCTTATTAATCTCTACACTCCAAAATGCAGGGTGCATTTTTTGATAGCCTCTTTAGACACATTCGGGCAGATGTATAAACCTGAAAAAGGGATAAATAAGTGATAAACCAGTGATAAGTGGAAGGTGATAACGCACCAGCCAATCATTACGAATTTGAAAACTGACAGTTAGGAGCTGACTGGCTGGTGGATTATCACCTTGCGCTTATCACTGCTTTATCACTTGTGCAGGCTTAATACATCTGCCCCATTGAGTGAGTTACCCAGGGGCATATAATACTCAGGGGAGCCTTTAACACCGTTCAAGACCCCTCTCTACAGTAGATTAAATAATTTCCCCACACACCAAGATTACGAGCTCCCTTGTGGATTGTCTCTGCTGGGCCTGTAATTACAACACCCACATAACACTCTATGCTTAGGCCTGTCGTGTTCCATGCCTCTAAATAAAAGTTAAATATCTACTGTACCTGCAAATACAGGGCCCTAATTCTTGCTTAACCTAGTGTACCAACATATATACAACAACTTGATATGGTGTATTGTAATATAATACTAGCTCTTCTAGAGCGGAATGCATCAAGCATCGCATGCAACCTGACACTCATCGCAATCACAACGGCGTTTAGTAATGCCGTATGCTTGAATAAAATTGCAAAGGACAGCTCTCCCAAATAGAACTGTCCTGTGCAATGATAGGACTTCCAGGTTTATGACCCGGGAGTCTTATCTGCATATGCTTTAACTGATATATGTGCTGCAAGGGACAATAGGAGGGATCCAACTGGATTGTTCTCTGTGAGCTAAAAATCCCATAAGCTATTATTAGGCAACACCATCTATAGATGGCATTGCCTATCAGGTCTTAGCTCCGGAATGTATCGCATTCCGGAGCTTGGTGCATATGAGAAATGTGGCCAAACCTCTGAAAACAACATTTTCTGAGGTTTGAGCGCATTTTTACCTTTGATGCATCCCACCCCTGTCCTGCAGATTCCAGCAATTTCAAACACTCCCAACAGCATGCAGCAAATATGACAAATGTCAGACCCAATACAGACAAAACTTGTGTTTAATCTTGGCTTATTACTTCCTAAACACCCAGCCAGCTTTCCCTCCCCAAAAGATCTAATAGTGACAGTTTGCAACTAGGCAATAGACTTCTTGCATACCTCTTGTGATAGTCCCTGTCACAGGGTGGAATCCAGGTAGCCCTACACACCATCTGTTGTCCCTTTTCCCTGAAGGCCCAACATGGTATGGGAATCAGCAAGCTTCTGCATACTGAAATCACTATTGCCTACCCCACCATCCAGGCTTCCTCTGTTCTAAAGACTTTGCTTTGATGAGAATAGTTTTCCTACAACAAAACCTAGGAGTTTGGGAGTTAATCTTTATTTAGGAACTATTTTAGGTTTTAGGACCTAATGCCCTGGGCATTGTGCCCGCCTCTGTGGTGCCCTTTAGGTATTTTGGGGCTAGCACCCTCCTCTGTAGTGCCTTTAAGTAATTTTGGCGTATTGCCCTGGGTCTTAGGCCTAGTGCCTGCGTATGTGGCTCCTTTAATTGATTTGGGCCTAACTCAAAACCACAACCCTGGTGGTCTAGAGGAATTTATGATAGGCGGGAACCTACCCACTCGGGCCCTACCTGTTTTTTGGCTACAGTTGGACCATTCACGGAAAACAGACACACCTCCGACGGCAGGCTTTTCGCCCTCAGGGTTTTGATTAGAGATGTGCACCGGAAATTTTTCGGGGTTTGTGTTTTGGTTTTGGATTCGGTTCCGCGGCCGTGTTTTGGATTCGGACGCGTTTTGGCAAAACTTCTCTTAAACATTTTTGTCGGATTCGGATGTGTTTTGGATTCGGGTGTTTTTTTCAAAAACCCCTCAAAAACAGCTTAAATCATAGAATTTGGGGGTAATTTTGATCCTATAGTATTATTAACCTCAATAACCATAATTTACACTCATTTCCAGTCTATTCTGTACACCTCACAATATTATTTTTAGTCCTAAAATTTGCACCGAGGTCGCTGGATGACTAAGCTAAGTGACCCAAGTGGTCGGCACAAACACCTGGCCCATCTAGGAGTGGCACTGCAGTGTCAGACAGGATGACACTTAAAAAAATTGTCCCCAAACAGCACATGATGCAAAGAAAAGAGAAAAAGAGGTGCACTGTGGTCGCTGGATGGCTAAGCTAAGCGACACAAACACCTCAATATCACAGGAATTATTTGTTCTAATCAATGGTATTATTGGTCCAAATCACTGGAAGAAAATGACAAAATCACAGGAATTATTCATTCTAATCAATGGTATTATTGGTTCAAATCACTGGAAGAAAAAGACAAAATCACAGGAATTATTCGTTCTAGTCAATGGTATTATTGGTCCAAATCACTGGAAGAAAATGACAAAATCACTGGAATTAAATGGCAGTAATGTCGGGAATTATATCAAATGGCAGTACCACTGGACATATACGGAAGTGTCAGACAGGATGACACTTAAAAAAATAGTCCCCAAACAGTACATGATGCAAAGAAAAAAAGAGGTGCACCAAGGTCGCTGGATGGCGATCGCTGGATGGCTAAGCTAAGCGACACAAACACCTCAATATCACAGGAATTATTTGTTCTAATCAATGGTATTATTGGTCCAAATCACTGGAAGAAAATGACAGAATCACAGGAATTTTTTGTTCTAATCAATGGTATTATTGGTCCAAATCACTGAAAGAAAATGACAAAATCACAGGAATTATTCGTTCTAATCAATGGTATTATTGGTCCAAATCACTGGAAGAAAATGACAAAATCACTGGAATTATTTGGCAAGATCACTGTAATTAATAATTATAAATCACTGATATTAATTGGTAAAAACTCGCTATCACCTGCCTAGTGAAGTGGAATCTAGATGGGATTTTGTATCGGGGACACAATAACTTAATCAATTGTCTAAATTCCAATGCACTAATGGCGGAAAACGGGCGCACGCCTAACAGTGCACTGATTATACTGTGAACTGATTATACTGATCACTGATGATACTACGGAGAACTGACACTGAGCAGCGAGAACAGCACTGGACTATTGTACTGTAGTATACTGGTCCCCACAATGCAGCAAAGATATTGAGCATTGATCCGGAGAATAGAACTGAGTCTGATACGGAGCTGCAAGATACAGCAATGGCCTACTGTACTGTACTACTATATACTGGTGGTCACCACAATGCTGCACTGTACTACTATATACTGGTCACAACAATGCAGCACAGATATAGATACTAGAAGTGACACAGAGCAGCAAGAAACAGCAATGGCCTACTGTACTGTACTACTATATACTGGTGGTCACCACAATGCTGCACTATACTACTATATACTGGTCACAACAATGCAGCACAGGTATGGATACTAGAGGTGACACGGAGCTGCAAGATACAGCAATGGCCTACTGTACTGTACAACTATATACTGTTGGTCACCAAAATGCTGCACTGTACTACTATATATACTGCTCACAACAATGCAGCACAGATATGGATACTTGCAGTGACACGGAGCTGCAAGATACAGCAATGGCCTTCTGTACTGTACTACTATATACTGCTGGTCACTAAAATGCTGCACTGTGCTACTATAAATACTGCTCACAACAATGCAGCACAGATATGGATACTTGCAGTGACATGGAGCTGCAAGATACAGCAATGGTCTACTGTACTGTACAACTATATACTGTTGGTCACCAAAATGCTGCACTGTACTACTATATATACTGCTCACAACAATGCAGCACAGATATGGATACTTGAAGTGACACGGAGCTGCAAGATACAGCAATAGCCTACTGTACTGTACAACTATATACTGGTGGTCACCACAATGCTGCACTGTACTACTATATACTGGTCACAGCAATGCAGCACAGATATGGATACTAGAAGTGACACAGAGCAGCAAAAAACAGCAATGGATTACTGTACTGTACTACTATATACTGGTGGTCACCACAATGCTGCACTGTACTACTATATACTGGTCACAACAATGCAGCACAAATATGGATACTAGAAGTGACACGGAGCTGCAAGATATAGCAATGGCCTACTGTACTGTACAACTATATACTGTTGGTCACCAAAATGCTGCACTGTACTACTATATATACTGCTCACAACAATGCAGCACAGATATGGATACTTGAAGTGACACGGAGCTGCAAGATACAGCAATGGTCTACTGTACTGTACAACTATATACTGTTGGTCAACAAAATGCTGCACTGTACTACTATATATACTGCTCACAACAATGCAGCACAGATATGGATACTTGAAGTGACACTGAGCTGCAAGATACAGCAATGGCCTACTGTACTGTACAACTATATACTGTTGGTCACCAAAATGCTGCACTGTACTACTATATATACTGGTCACAACAATGCAGCACAGATATGGATACTTGCAGTGACACTGAGCTGCAAGATACAGCAATAGCCTACTGTACTGTACAACTATTTACTGTTGGTCACCAAAATGCTGCACTGTACTACTATATATACTGCTCACAACAATGCAGCACAGATATGGATACTTGCAGTGACACGGAGCTGCAAAATACAGCAACGGCCTACTGTACTGTACAACTATATACTGTTGGTCACCAAAATGCTGCACTGTACTACTATATATACTGCTCACAACAATGCAGCACAGATATGGATACTTGCAGTGACATGGAGCTGCAAGATACAGCAATGGCCTACTGTACTATACAACTATATACTGTTGGTCACCAAAATGCTGCACTGTACTACTATATATACTGCTCACAACAATGCAGCACAGATATGGATACTCGAAGTGACATGGAGCTGCAAGATACAGCAATGGACTACTGTACTTTACTACTATACTGGTGGTCACCAAAATGCTGCACTGTACTACTATATATAATATAGTATATACTGGTCACACAACAATGCAGCAGATATTGAGCACTGATGATCAGGATACTGTCTAGAACTGAGTCTGACACGGAGCTGCAAAATACAGCAATGGCCTACTGTACTGTTCTACTATAATTATATACTGGTGGTCCCGACAATGCAGCACACTGAGCACAGATATGGAGCTTTTCAGGCAGAGAACGTAGATATTTGCAGCACACTGAGCACAGATATGGATCTCTTCAGGCAGAGAACGTAGATATTTGCAGCACACTGAGCACAGATATTTGCAGCACACTGAGCACAGAGATGGAGCTTTTCAGCGAGCGAACGTAGCCACGTCCTCTCCGTTCAATCTCCAATGCACGAGTGAAAATGGCGGCGACGCTTGGCTCTTTATATGGAATACGAATCCCGCGAGAATCCAACAACGGGATGATGACGTACGGCCTCGTTCGGGTAAACCAAGCAATGCGGGAAGATCCGAGGCTGCCTCGGACCCGTGTAAAATAGGTGAAGTTCGGGGGGGTTCGGATCTCCAAGAACCGAACCCGCTAATCTCTAGTTTTGATGCCCTTCAGCCTCAAGCTTCACCTGGTCCACGGCAGCACATTTAGCTCTCTTACAATGGTCAGCGCATTCCCAAGACTTTCATTGTCCTTAGTCACGGCCACCACTCTGTCTTCCTCACCAACGTCTTTTGCCGCTCTGTCTTCCGCAGCAGCCTTATCTGTTCAGGGCTTCTCTTCGGTTCATCTTCTTCCTGCTCAAATGTTGCACCAACTATCTCCACCTCACACCGGCTACTGTAAGCTGACACAAAGGGGTGATGCGATGGCATCTTAATTTTTTTCAGGGCTCTCCTTCTATATGTCTTCTTCATGCTCCACCATCGCACTAGTTCTTGCAATCATGTGCCAGCTAATATAAGCTGGCCCCAAGGGATGAGGGGATGAGGCATGTCTCTCTGAAAAAACACTCTGCTGATTAGTGGCACCTGAATCTCTTCAGATTTATGCCCACCACAGATGCCCAACAGCCCAGTTACATACTGACAATGCAAGTGTGTAAAAATGTCTCTATTTAATATTTTTTTTACAAGTGGACTACAGGTGTCAGCGGGCTCTTGATGGTTCTCCAAGTACCATCAGTCCCTGGCAGAATTGCTGAAACCATTAGTCCTCCTGTAAAGAATAATAATATTATTAATGTCCTGCAATTGTATGCCAAATATTTTGAGAAGTTACTGAAGGTCTAGGGATGGAGTCAATTAGGCTCGATTCATATCGTCAGACTGCATGTACCGTGATTGCATTGCACATGCATCAATATGCAGCAGCGATCCCGCTTGCAATGAGGATTTCATCGCAAAGTGATTGACATAAAGTGGCTCTTTGGGGGTGTTAACAGGGAGTGGCAGCAAAAATGCAGGCATGTCATGGCTGTGTTTTGGGCATGTATCTGCATCAGCTGTGGTCATATATGCAGACAAACATGGTAACTCCATCGCTAATGCCGTGTCCAGTCTGCGTAGCATAGTTATACCCTTATAGTTGATATTTCTCATTCTTGCGTGTAAGCTGCAATGTGTACACAGTTGCGATCTCTCCGGTCGTCATCTCTTTTCATGTCTGTGAGGCAGCTTCACTTGTTTTGTAGCCTAGCAAAAAACAATTGCATTAGCGCACAACTCTGAATCAGGCCCTGTATGCTATGTTATTTATGTCTGTAAAGCAACACTGAATCCTGCTGGAGAAAAGCGCTATATAAAAAAAAGATTATTGTTAACGTTAATGAATAGTTACCTCCATATACAAAGCTCTGAGTGTATGGAAAATAAACTTATTTGTCCTTAGGGAGACATGACAAAAGTTTTATGTGGCAGTTCCACTTAACAAGGGTTTCCTGCCCTGTTCTCCCCAGTCTATAGGTCTGTCTGAGGAGCACCATCCCCCTGCTATAATATCACCAGGCCTGGCTACATCAGCATAGGGGTATATTCAATAACTGTCTGAAGCTGCCGTCTTGTCGGAAAGATGGCAGCTTCCGACAGTTTTAGGTCGGAAGGGGTTCTGACCTATTCATTAGGGCCCCGTTTATTCCGACAAGTCAGGAAACCTGACTTGTTGGCATGCTGTCGGAATATACGCTGATCGGCGGCTTCAGCTGCCGATCAGCGTGCATTGTCGGAAGCGGGGCCAAACCCGACAGGTTTTAGCCTCGTTTCCAACAATCTCTATTCGACTTTAAAAAAAGTCGGATTGAGATGAGGGATCTGAGAGCAGAAGACGGGGGGAGCAGCGCTGCAGTGGGGAGAGCAGGAACCCAGTGGCAGCGTCCACCCGGCTCCAGCAAGCGAGGTCCCGTCTCCTCCTCTCCGTCTCCCCTCCTCCGCTACTTTCCCGCTGCTTCCCCTACTGCCACAGACACGGCAGCCGCTGACAACTCTCCCCCGCCCCCCACCCTTCTCGGCGCCGCTGACAGCTCCCACCGCCGCTGCTGTCAGCGCAGCTGGCAGCCGCTGACAGCAGCGGCAGAACAAGACACCGGGAGCGGGCAAATCCGACAGTCGGATTTGGCCGCTCTTTGAATACGGGTAGTCGGGTCCATTCCGACAAATGCATGTCGGAATGGACCCGACTCTTATTGAATATACCCCATAGTGCTGGTTTGTGGAAAACAGTGAAACCACAGTGTTTTTCCCCATATTTTTCACTACCAACCTAGGCAAAGAGGCCCAGAGATGTTCATCAAATTGAGAGGTAGGGCCTACACAGTTTTCAAAAAACAAAACATTTTTGCAATTAATTTTTATTTTTTATTTTTTTATATAATACAAGTCTGCAAGGATTTAATTGGTATCAAAACCCCTACAACAGAATTGTTTGGTAGTAAATCTTGCCCAAAGAGTATTTAAGCTCTTGTGGACTGTGAGAGTCATGTTGGGGGTATATTCATGTTTTTAGCATGCTATCAGCTAGACAAAACCATATTTTAGAGAAACCAGTGCTGTCTAATGTATGAATGATGCATTTTCATGTCACAGACCTAGGATGAGGGAGTTGGGTACTCGGGGATTCTTCCGGTTGGGAAGAGGAACCATAGCTGGGTCGAAAAAGAGACGGAAGGATGTAGGTCTTCCTCATGCAGCTTTACAAGTAACTAATGCTTGAGAATGATGCTGAGAAACACAGAATGAAGAAATGAATGATGACTGGAGAACGATGCTAAAGAACACTGAGTAAAGAAATGAGTGATGACTGGTGAATGATGCTGAAGAACACTTAAAGAAATGAGTGATGACTTGTGAGCGATGCTGAAGAACTCTGAATGAAGAAATGAGTGGTGACTGGTGAATGATGCTGAAGAACTCTGAATGAAGAAATGAGTGATGAATGGAGAACGCAGAGTATCACACTGTGATGCAGGAAGCAGTGAAGCACAAAGAGCTGGGAAACACACTGTGAAACTGAAAGCACTGGAGCACAGAGAGCTGAGAGACACACTGTGAAACTGGAAGCACTGGAGCACAGAGAGCTGAGAGACACACTGTGAAACTGAAAGCACTGGAGCACAGAGAGCTGCAGCATGAGCCTGGGGGAAGCAAGTGTAGCGATGATACTTAAGCGCCTGGGCTTTGCCCGGCGTCTTCTTTTAAACTTACTGCTCTCATCTCATTGGCGGGGGGAGCATTGATTCCATCACCGGCCCACCGCTCCCACGTGGACGTTGGGCGTAATGGTGGCATCCACGGACCGGGTTGCCACCATTACACCAACGGGGGGAAGCCGCTCCAGAGACCCAGCGCACACGAAGGGGTAAGCGCGGCGGCCGCTGCTCCGAGGCTGTGACAGTACCCCCTCCTCTAGGAGTGTTCCCTGGACTCTTTCCTGGTTTAGTTGGGTGCTTGGAATGAAAGATCCGCACAAGTCGAGGAGCAGAGACATCAGAAGCCTTCACCCAACTTCTCACCTCAGGTCCATAACCTTTCCAGTCCACCAGATACTGCAGATTTTTGCGATAGTAACAAGAATCGAGAATAGTCTCGACCTCAAATTCTGTTCCAGCTTCGGTCTCTAATGGGGCTGATCTAGGAGAGTCAGAATGGAAACGATTTAGAATGAGAGGGCGCAGAAGAGAAACATGGAAAGAGTTCAGTATTCGAAAGTGAGAGGGCAAACCCAATTTGCAAACAACAGGATTCAGGACTTGCAAAACAGGGTAAGGACCGATGAATCTCGGAGCAAATTTCATCGTAGGTACCATTAGACGAAGGTTGCAGGTGGAGAGCCATACCCTGTCGCCAACCTTGTACTGAAGAGCTGCTCGCCATTTTTTGTCCGTGCAGAGTTTATATCTGATGGAGATTCTCTTGAGGTTAGCATGCACTTTATTCCAGATGTAACTGAAATGCTGTAGAGAGGAGGTTACGGCAGGAACATCCTTTGAAGGAAAATGCGATAATTCGGGAACACGTGGATGGAATCCATAATTGATGTTGAATGGAGTCTCGCCAGTGGAAGTATGGTACTGATGATTGTGGGCAAATTCTGCCCAGGGCAATAACTCCACCCAGTCGTCCTGTGAAGGAGAGAGATAAATGTGAAGGAAAGTCTCGAAGTCCTGGTTGACTGTTTCACTTTGGCCGTTGGTTTGTGGGTGGTAGGCAGAAGAGAACTTGAGTTTAATTTGTAGAGCAGAGCAGAGAGCTCTTTCCAGAATCTTGCAGTGTATTGTACCCCTCGGTCGGAGACCACCTCCTGCAGTAATCCATGTAACCGAAAATGTTCTCAGATGAACAATTGAGCCAATTTGGGAGCCGTATGTAGACCTGTCAACAGAACAAAATGTGCCATTTTCGAGAAGCGATCAATGATCACCCAGATGGTGGTATATCCCTTGGAAAGAGGTAGTTTGGTGATGAAGTCCATAGAGATATGGGTCCAGGGCCTTCTAGGAATAGACAAAGGACGAATCAACTTGGCAGGAGCTAGATGAGGGATCTTATGTTGGGCACATTAAGGGCACGAGCTAACGTAATTCTGTACATCTTTCCTTATAGCGGGCCACCAATAAGTCCTTTGTAAAATTTCTAACATTTTTTGGGCTCCTGGGTGACCGGAAAACTTGGAGATATGAGCCCACTGTAACACTTTCAGGCGAAGCTCAGCTGGAATGCACGACCTCCCAGGAGGAGAACCTAGGGAGGTGGGAGCTGCAGAGATGGAGATAGGACTGAGAATTACACTCTTTTCAACTGAATTCTCTTTGTTGGAGGCGGTTAGAGAGCGAGACAAGGCGTCAGCTTTTGCATTGAGAGTCCCAGCCTGGTACTTAATTACAAATTAAAACCGAGTGAAAAAGAGTGCCCATTTAGCTTGGCATGGATTCAGACATTGAGTGGTCTTAATGTAGAGCAAGTTCTTGTGATCAGTATAGATGGTGACAAGATGTTTAGCACCCTCCTATAAATATCTCCACTCCTCCAAAGAAGATTTTATTGCCAATAGCTCCTGGTCTCCTATGGAATAGTTTTGTTCTGCAGGCAAAAACTGTCGGGAGTAGTAACCGCACAGATGTAATTTCCCATCAGAGGAGTACTACGAAAAGACAGCTCCAACACCAACTGAGGATGCATCGACTTCCAAGAAAAAAGGCTTCTCAAGATTTGGCTGCTGGAGCACCGGAGCAGACATAAAGGCTGATTTCAACTGAGAAAATGCTTCTATGGCTTCGGGAGGCCACAGACTTGGATTAGAGCCTTTCTTGGTTAGAGCAGTTATGGGTGCTACAATGGTGGAGAACCCCATTATGAATTTCCTGTAATAGTTTGCAAAGCCCAGCAATCTGCACCACTTTCAAGGAGAGTGGTTGAGTCCAGTCCCGGATGGCTTTAACCTTTTCTGGATCCATGCGAAGCTCTGTGCCCGAGATGATATATCCGAGGAAAGGAACTGACGGTACTTCAAAGGTGCATTTAGAGTTTTTGCCATACAGATGGTTCTTTCGCAGATGATGAAGTACTTCTTTGACCTGTATCCTATTTCACTGAGGTTTCTGGAGAATATCAGAATGTCATCCATATAGACCACTACACTCTGGTATAACATGTCTCAAAAGAACTCGTTCACGAATCCCTGAAAGACGACAGGAGCATTACTAAGGCCAAACGGCATTACCAAATACTCATAATGCCCGTCCCGGGTATTAAAAGCGGTCTTGCACTCATCCCCCTGTCTGATGCATATGAGATTATAAGTTCCCCTCAAGTCAAGTTTCGTGAAAATGTGGGCTCTGCAAACCTTATCAAACAGCTTCGTGATCAACGGCAATGGGTATCTATTCTTGATGGTGATATCATTCAACCCACGATAGTCAATACAGGGTCTTAACCCCCCGTAGTTTTTCTTTACGAAAAAGAAACCAACTCCAGCTGGGGAGGTGGAGGGATGAATGAACGCTTTTTGGAGATTTGACTTGATATAATAATAATAATAATAATAATAATAATAATAATAATAATAATAATAATAATAATTTTATTTATATAGCGCTCTTTCTCTAATAGGACTCAAGGCGCTATAAGGCGATATAATCTGTCATAGCTTGGGTCTCCGGTAAAGACAGGGGACACGTGCGACCTCGGGGCGGCATCTTCCCAGGGATTAAATCTATTGGACAATCCTAAGGTCTATGGGGCGATAGCTGATTGGCTGCTTGCTCGGAAAACACATCTGCGTATTCCTGATAGGCTTCTGGACGAAGTTCTTTGTGCGACCTGGAGGACACTCGAAGCGGATAAATGGGCATGAGGCAACTTGAACAACAGTAGGAGCTCCAGGATAAGATTTGCGAGGACTCCCAATCGATGTGGGGGTTGTGGGTCTTGAGCCAGGGTAAGCCGAGGACGAGGTCATGAGGCATCTCTGGAATCACTAGAAACTCTAGATGTTCAAGATGTAGAGTTCCTATCTGCAGCTTGGTTGGCTCCGTGTGACTAGAAATGAGTCCATTGGAGATTTGGGTACCATTAATAGCAGTCAGCATAATGGGTCGGTCAATGGACTTCAGCTTCAGACCCATTTCCTGGGCGCAACAAGCAGAGATAAAATTCCCAGCGGCCCCGGAGTCCAGCAAGGCGTAGAAAGGCTTAGTGGCTGATTCGGAAACCAATAACATGGAGATTAAACAGTCCTCTGTTGGAGAAGATTTGGACGTGGCACCCAACTTGACTCCTCCGGAACAAGCTAGGCTTGCCCGTTTCCCGGGCGTGACTTGCAAAACTTAATAAAGTGATCCGCGGCTCCACAGTAGAGGCAAAGTCTCCCCTCTCGACGATGCTGGTGTTCTTCAGGAGTCAATCGGGATCGATTGATCTGCATGGGTTCATCCAGACTTAGTGAGGCTGCCTGTCTGGGAAAGAAAGGCAGGATCTTAGGCCGATCCGACCGGCTACGCTCACCACAATACTCCCGCATGCGGAGATCCAACCTTGGCGCAGAGTGAGATTAACTCTTCAAGTTGATCAGGCAGATCCCTGGTGACCAGCTTATCCTTAAGACGGTCCGAGAGCCCACTCCAGAAGGCGGCCCTGAGAGCTTCTTTATTACAATGAAATTCCGAAGCGATAGTCTGGAATTGGACTACTTACAGCCCCACGGAATGAGAGCCTTGACAAACACGGAACAATTCGGTGGAATGAGACCTGCCGGGCTCATCAAAGATTCTTCGGAAAGAAGCTATGAAGTTGGTGTAATTGGAGACTAGTAGGTCAGACCGTTCCCACAACGGAGACACCCAATCCAACGCTGAACCCTCGAGCATTTCCACATTACGGCAGGCAAGTGTCCCCATTTTCCACATTACGGCAGGCAAGAGTCCACATTTTCCACATTACGGAAGGCAAGTGTCCCCATTTTACACATTACAGCAGGCAAGTGTCCCCATTTTACACAATACGGCAGGCAAGTGTCCCCATGTTACACAATACGGCAGGCAAGTGTCCCCATTTTACAGATGATGGCAGGCAAGAGTCCCCATTTTACACATTCTGGCAGGTGGCAGAGGGGGGGGGGGAGAGAGAGAGAGGCTAACTTACGCTTGAAGTGGTTCTTCCCGCTCTTCGGCCGCCTCTCCCTCGTCTTCGCTGCGCCGGCCGGCTTGGCTCCCCCTTCTCCCTCCTCCAGAGTACACAGCTCGGGGGGGTGGAGTTTCACGGAATGACGCTATTGCGTCGTGACGTCACAACGCACCCAAGTCATTCCGCGATACTCCACCCCCATAGCTGGGTACTCGGGAGGAGGGGGGATTCAAAGAGCTCAAGAAGTGCCGCGGTGGGCGCCCCGTGCGGTTGCATGGCTCGCCCGCCGCAAGAAACGGCACTGTGTACGCCACCTTGGAGTGATCCATAGGGAAGTTATGTGAGAGCAGTTCAAAGTGCATCTCGCACTGGTTTAAGAACCCGCGGCAATGTTTTTAATCTCCGTTATAGCGGGAAGGAGTAGGAAGCTGGAGACGTGACCTAACCGCTGCTGAAGGCTGGACACCACTGGCAACTACTACTGGAGCCGAAACTGGAGCAGGACTTGGAACCACTGAAGCCAAAGATGCTTGTATTTGATCCATACGACCAGACAACTCCTGGAGATACTGCATCACCTGACCATGTGCCGCCTCCTGACTCTGTACATGGGAAGCCAAACTCTGTATGGCGCTTGCTTCCGCGTTCCGATCCTCCGAGTCCATTTGGCCTGAGTATTCTGTCACAGATCTAGGATGAGGGAGTTGGGTACTCGGGGATTCTTCCGATGGTCAGGAAGAGGAACCGTAGCTGAATCAAAAAAGAGACGGACGGATGTAGGTCTTCCTCATGCAGCTTTACAAGTAACTATTGCTTGAGAATGATGCTGAGAAACACTGAATTAAGAAATGAATGATGACTGGAGAATGATGCTAAAGAACACTGAGTAAAGAAATGAGTGATGACTGGTGAACGATGCTGAAGAACACTTAAAGAAATGAGTAATGACTTGTGAGCGATGCTGAAGAACTCTGAATGAAGAAATGAGTGGTGACTGGTGAACGATGCTGAAGAACAATTAGTGAAGAAATGAATGATGAATGGTGAACGATGCTGAAGAACACTTAAATAAATGAGTGATGACTTGTGAGTGATGCTGAGGAACTCTGAATGAAGAAATGAGTGATGACTGGAGAACGCAGGGTAACACACTGTGATGCAGAAAGCAGTGAAGCACAGAGAGCTGAGAGACACACTGTGAAACTGGAAGCACTGGAGCACAGAGAGCTGAGATACACACTGTGAAACTGGAAGCACTGGAGCACAGAGAGCTGAGATACACACTGTGAAACTGGAAGCACTGGAGCACAGAGAGCTGAGATACACACTGTGAAACTGGAAGCACTGGAGCACAGAGAGCTGAGAGACACACTGTGAAACTGGAAGCACTGGAGCACAGAGAGCTGCAGCGTGAGCCTGGGGGAAGCAAGTATAGCAATGATACTTAGGTGCATCTCCTTTTAAACTTCCCGTTCTCCTCTCATTGGTGAGGGGGAGCAGTGATTGCGTCACCAGCCCACCGCCCCCACATGGACGCTGGGCGTAAGGGCAGTGCTCACAGACCGAGGAACCGCCGGCGGCAGTACCAACCACACACCGGGACCCAAAGGCCAACGGGGGAGGGGGGGGGGAGCCACTCCAGAGACCAAATGCACACGAAGGGGTAAGCGTAGCGGCCGCTGCTCCGAGGCTGTGACACTACGTTTTTTTATTTTCTATTGTTTAAAACAATGTATTTTTCTTATTTGTCAGCCTGAGACATTGAGCATGCGCATGTTACTGAATTTCACATATATACATATTGTTGAGAGCCCTAACAGTCTCTTGCTCCACAAAAGACTAATTTAACTAAAATATAGAATATGTTGCAGTCTGCACTTTATTCAAGGTCAATGTATTCTTAGCAATTTTTTTCACAAAGCATTAAATTATCTCGCCCTTTAAACAGCGCCATTTCCCAGAATAAAATACATTAGTTGTCAATCTGTTTCCAATTTTCACAGCTAAACTAGGGCACACTACAGAGAATCAGAATTATTCGATGATGTAGGGGACTGGCCATCAAATATCATGATTTTCTTTGAGTATTCAGTAAAGGGACTGCAAGTTTCACAGTACTTTTCAGTATTTGTTTTCAGAAGACCACTGGGCTTTATTCAGTATGCAACGCATTTGAGATGCGATCGCATACTCCCAAATCCCGGGCCAGTGCACACACGCAGGGCCCGCAGTGCACGTGCGCAGGCAGGGAGATGTAATCACATCTCAGAAATGCAAACACCTCTGCCTGACTGACAGGCAGAGGCTTTCACGGGGCGGGAAACATGTCTGCTTTGCATCTGCATTCGCAGCAAGGCTGCACAGCAGTGGGCATCCCTTATTTTGTGGTGACAGCAATGTGATCGCAATTGAATTGCAATCGCTTTGCTGGTGGCCATTTGCATGTGGATGGCATTAGCCTGTGCTGGGCAACCCCCAGCATGTGATCACAAGCAGTTGCAGTTTTGCTAATTTAGCAAAACTGCAACTGACGCTGAATAAGGTCCCACTGTCCAGTTGACTACTATGCAGAGCCATAACTACGTGTGTGCCAGGTGTGTCTGGCACACAGCGCAGTCGCCCTGAGGGCTGCAACTGGCCGCATCCCTGTGACTTTAGTCAACGGCATTGTAGTGAGTCGAACTGACTCATTACAAGCCGCCTGAGAGGAGAGGAGCAGCAGCTCCGGATTCAGGGGAGAAGGAGGAGGAGGGAGGGTGACTCGGGAGCACAGCAGTGCATTGTAATTGGTGGCGGCGCTTCTGCAGCTGTCCCTCTCCTTCCACAAAGGCTGGCCACTGCCACTGTGAATGCTGGGATGCGCTTTCCTCAGCTGCTGCACTGAGGAGCCTGACTGCCTGAGCCAGCGGAGAGACATTAAGTATTTATCATCTATTCTGTCTGTCGGTCTGTCTGTCTGTCTGTCTATCTATTTATTCTGTCTGTCTGCCGTAATGTGTAGAAATGGGGACTGGCTGCCATAATGTGTAAAAAGGGGGACTCTGTCTGCCGTAATGTGTAAAAAGGGGGCGCTGTCTGCCGTAATGTGTAAAAAGGGGACGCTGTCTGCCGTAATGTGTAAAAGGTGGACTCTGTCTGCTGCAATGTGTAAAAAGGGGATTCTGTCTGCCGTAATGTGTAAAAAGGGGGACTGTCTGCCGTATGTGTAAAAAGGGGACACTGTCTGCCGTAATGTATAAAAGGTGGACTCTGCCGTAATGTGTAAAAGGGGCTCTACCTGGTGTAGTGGCGCTACTGTGCGGCGTAATTTGAATAATGGAGACTACTGTGCACCGTAATATGAATTGGTATTATTGTGTGGCCACACCCCTTCCCCATGAAGCCACGCCCCTATGTTTTTTGAACGTGCCTACGGTGCGCTCTGCCCCTATTTTACATAAAGGGTGGGCAATGCCATTTCTTGCACACAGCGCTAAAATGTCTAGTTACAGCACTGCTACTATGTGTTGAATTTACTAATCGCTAGTTTTGGATTTTTGGGTAATTTTCCACCACTTTTGCAAACCATTTACTAATGGTAAAACTGATGGAAAACCAACCAAAAGACTGACTGCAGAACACTTTAGATCAGACCAACTATCAATTATTTCACATAGAGAAGTACACAAACTGCAGATTTACTAAGCATTAGTTTGTAAACTGACCAAAAACCGAAGACTAACCCGCCCAAATAATAGACTACAAACTGACAAAGCTTAATAATGATGCCTATACAAAGGCACATAATAATGGTTGAAGTGTGCAAAGCCTACCTGCTAAAAAAGGCCTCATAATGTAACTTATCAAGTACAGTATACTTACCGAACCCGAAAAGAGAAGCTGGACCAATATCTAAGATAAATACATTTTAGTGGATGTTGCCTTGTAATCACAGCAGCTCATGTTATAATATATATTATTATTATTATTATTATTATTATAATCACTATGTGTAATTATAATAACCATTATACTGAACTGAAAACAAATGTTTTTTCTCTGCATGTTAATTCGCTATTCTACTACTATAGTTTAGACTGCTGATAGTTCTGTATATGATTGCTTCTGCCTCTGTTTAGCCGGTGATGTTGCAATTTAGGTTGAGATCAAAGCTTCATATTGTGCCAGTGTCTGTTAACCTTAGTGATGACAGGCCACATACTGTGAGTGTTGAAGCCCAGAAAAGCTAAATCTTTTTACCCATGGCTGTTTATCATTTGCTTTATCATCTGCTGCAGTAAATTGTTTTTCACATCTGTAACTTTTGTTTACTTGCACTTCTCAAGTTACTGTAATCTGTGCATATAAATCATTTTAAAAGTTCTGGAAACTGTCTGTGTCACAAGTTCCAACTTGAGAACTTAAATTAGCTGTCTGTATACAATGTCTATTGAGAGCAAAAGTGTGAATAGGTTACATTTTTCTCAAACATCACAGATCCAAAGCCAGGCTAGTAAGGTAAACTACAGTACTCACCTAATCATTACTGCAGATGAATGCTCCTGCTATAATGCAGAAATTGTATCAAACTTTTTAAAGAGTAGAGAAGTTGCCAGTTTCACAAACGGGCATGAAAGGTCCACCAGGAAAATGCAGCAGTAGGGGCCTATCACTGTATGAGGGGTGTGTACAAGGGCAGAGCTACCATAGTTGCTGGCAATGCAGCTGCTATGGGGCCCAGAGCTGAGAGGGGCCCACCTTCCCTGTCAAAGTTACATGTGTTATATACATTTTTTGCCATTGGGTGGTACGTAGGGGTCCTTTCAAACTTTTTCCTTGGGGCCTGCAATATATCTAGGTATGCCCCTGGACCTGCTCATTGTAGTGTGGTCAGTGGCGGAACTAGCGAGCGGTGGGCCCAGGTGCAACAAAATGCTTTGCCCCCCCCACACCCCCCCCCACACCCCACCCCACACACCCCCCCCCCCACATCCCCCCCCACACACACATCCCATACAAGTCCACCCCCTCACCCCTGGAGAGGATCTGGTGAGGGGGACCTGCTCAGGGCCAGAGAAATGGATACCTAGCAACAGTGCCGTAACTAGACATTTTAGCACTGTGTGCAAGAAACGGCATCAGAGCCCCACCCCTACATGCAAAACAGGGGCAGTGCGCGCCGTAGGCGTGCGCAAAAATACATAGTGGCGTGGCTTCGTGGGGAAGGGGTGTGGCCACAAAATAATACCAATTCATAAAACGGTACACAGTAGTCTCCATTATTCAAATTACGCCGCACAGTAGCACCACTACACCAGGTAGAGACCCTTTTACACCTTACAGCGGACAGATTCCTCTTTTTACACATTACAGCAGACAGTGTGCACTTTTTACACATAACGACAGACAGCGTGCCCTTTTTACACATAATGGCAGACAGCGTGCCCTCTTTACACATAACGGCAGACCGCGTGCCCTTGTTACACATAGCGGCAGACAGCGTACACTTTTTACACATAACGGCAGACAGCGTGCCCTTTTTACACATAATGGCAGACCGCGTACACTTTTTACACATAACGGCAGACAGCGTGCCCTTGTTACACATTACGGCAGACAGCATCCCATTTATTACATATTACGGCAGACAGCGTCCCATTTTTACACATTACGGCAGACAGCGTCCCCTTATTACACATTACGGCAGACAGCGTCCCATTTTTTGCACATTACGGCAGGCAGATTCCCCATTTATTACACATTACGGCAGACAGCGTCCCATTTTTTGCACATTACGGCAGACAGCGTCCCATTTTTTGCACATTACGGCAGACAGCGTCCCATTTATTACACATTACGGCAGACAGCGTCCCATTTTTTGCACATTACGGCAGACAGCGTCCCATTTATTACACATTACGGCAGACAGCGTCCCATTTTTTGCACATTACGGCAGACTGCGTCCCATTTATTACACATTACGGCAGACAGCGTCCCCTTATTACACATTACGGCAGACAGCGTCCCATTTTTTGCACATTACGGCAGGCAGATTCCCCATTTATTACACATTACGACAGACAGCGTCCCATTTTTTGCACATTACGGCAGACAGCGTCCCATTTATTACACATTACGGCAGACAGCGTCCCATTTTTTACACATTATGGCAAACAGCGTCCCCCTTTTTTACACAATACGGCAGACTAGATAGATAGAAAGATAGATAGATAGATAGATAGATAGATAGATAGATAGATAGATAGATAGATAGACTTACCGTTTCCACTGGCTCAGGCTCCTCGTGCAGCTTCTGGCAGCCTTCTGGCAGGGGAGAAGAAGGAGGAGGGGGGTGGAGGAGGGAGCCGCAGTAGCGCTGTGTAATTGGTAGAAGCGCTGCTGCTGCTGGCTCTCTCCTTTACCATAGGCCGCCCTCCGCCGCTGTGACTGCTGGGATGCGATGCGCATCCCAGCAGTCACAGGCGGCGGAGGGCAGCCTATGGTAAAGGAGAGAGCCAGCAGCAGCAGCGCTTCTACCAATTACACAGCGCTGCTGCGGCTCCCTCCTCCACCCCCCTCCTCCCCCCCCCCCCCCCCCCCCCCCGTAGCCGGTGCGCATCCTCTCCTCGGCGGCGGCACAAAGCGGGAGCCAGGCGGCATGTAATGAGTCAGTTTGACTCATTACATGCCGCTCTGGCTTTGGGCCCCTTCACAGTGGCGGGCCCCAGTGCAAGGCACTGCCTGCACTGCCGCTAGTTCCGCCTCTGAGTGTGGTATAAATGAACTGGAGGGCATTTTAATGTTATATAATATGAACCGGGGCACTGTAATGAGGCACAATATGAACGGGGCGCACTACATATCATAATGTGAATTGGGGGTACAGTGCGGCATAATGTGTACTGGCAGCTCTGAAATGTGACATAGGGTGAACTTAAGCACTACTGCGATTCATAAAAGAAACTAGAGCACTACTATGGGGCATAACATTAAATAAGGCTCTACTATGGTTCAGAAAATGAACTAGGGCACTATTAAAGGGCATAAAATTAACAACTGTTGCAGAGAAGTTTCTCTCTAGAACAGTGGTAGCCAACCCTGGTCCTCGAGAGCTACCAACAGTTCAAGTTTTCCAGCTCACCTAGCAGGTGCACATGTGTAGTCATTACCAACTGACACATTTTAAAAGATCCACAGTTGGAGCTAATTACTTCACTTGTGATTCTGTGAGGAGACCTGGGAAACGCGAACTGTTGGTAGATCTCGAGGACCGGGGTTAGCTACCCCTGCTCCAGAAGCATTGGGATGGGGGCCTCTTCAAAATGTTGCTATAGGGCCCACAAAGTTCTGGCTACCTCCTGGGGTGTGTAATAAGGTTTCCGGATGCACAAACCATATTATATTTACAAACATAGTGAACATTACATTTTTTCAGAGTATTCACCAGAAGAGTCTATATAAAGTTGTGTAAGGATGTGCCCTGTGGGCACGTCCATGCTGCTGTCCCTAACTGGGGGCCGCGCTGGGGCAGCTTGTCTGTCCCCAGCGCGGAGTGTGCGGCGGCGGGGAGCGGCGCGGCGGCGCTTTAAACTTGGCGCCGCTCGGGCCGCCAATCAGAAGCGCCGCCCGCGGCGTTTGAATCTTGGCGCCCTCCGGGAGCCAATCGCGGCTCCCGGAGCGGCAGCCAATCGTGGAGAGACGCGGCGAGCCAATCGGCGCTCGCCGCGTCATAGGCCCCGCCTCCGGCGTCTGACGTCAGACGCCGGGCGGGAGCCTGAAGAGGAGGCCGCGCCGAAGAGCGGCAGAAGACTCGAGCGGAAGAAGCGAGGACGGACGTCGGCGCGCCGGAGCGCAGAAGATCCCGGCGGGAAGAAGAAAGAAGACGGGCTCGGAAAAAAAGATGTCCAGCGGCGGCTGGACGCGGCGCGACGACGGCGGCGCCGCTGGCCAAGACGGGCCAGCGGCCGAAGATTGAAGAAGAGCGCCGGAGAGGTCACCAGGGGTGGGAAGCGAAGAGCTGACGAAGCTCCCCCCTGGTGCCTCTTCCAGCGGGTCAGGTAGGACCTTGTCAGGTGCCCCTGTACCCGCTTTCCCCCTAGACCACCGGGTGTTCGGGCATTAGGCCCGTGGGCACAGTCAGGCCCTCCCGGCCTGTGGGCACGTAGTCGGGCCCTCCCGGCCCGTGGGCATATAGTCGGGCCCTCCTGGCCCGTGGGGGCATTTGGTCGGGCCCTCCAGGCCCGTGGCCCAGATAGGCAGGCACTAGGCCTGGGGGCACATGTTGGGCACTAGGCCCCTAAGGTTAGTCAGGCCACCGGCCTGTGGCACCAGTTAGGCGGGCATTAGGCCCGAGGCACAATCCAGGCACTAGGCCTGTGGGGCATTAGAGGGCATTAGGCCCTAGTGGATTTTGGCCAAATAGGTACGATAAGGTGACCTTGGGCACAAGGCCCAGGTCACCCAACGGGCAGCAAGGTAGGCGGGCGCTAGGCCCGTGGGCAAAGTCAGGCCTCCGGCCTGTGGGCAGTTAGGGGGCGCTAGGCCCAGTGAATCAGCGTTTCCCCGAGGTGAGTAAAGGTGGCACTGGGCGTTAGGCTCAGGCCACCCTGAGAGTACGGTAGGTGGGTGAGCTGTGCGGTCCCCACTACTGGGTGTTCTGAGTCGGGTAGACAAAGGGACAGCACCGTTTTATGTTGTAACTCCGATAGTGTGATATATGTTGTTACCGTGCAGGGCAAATTGCTGTTATGAGGTTTGTGCTAGTTATGTTGCACCACACCCACAGAGCTAGTTTGAGGGCTCTGCTGTTGTAGTTAGTATAGGGTGTGACACTAGGTCAGAGTTAGGCCCTGCACGGCTGTTTCTCTTTGCCTCCTTACAGGGACCTGTAAGTGGAGAAGATCGGAGTGCAAGACTTGTGACGGTGAGTAGCATCCGTGTACGTCTGTCCCTTGTTTGTCCCCGAGTGCCGGAGTTAGGATTGCTCACGGACGTGAGAATCCCTTTTCATCACACTACGTGCGAAAGCGCGAGTGTGTGAAATCTGGGTGGCTGAGGCTTTGTGCCGGTGATGACCATTCGCCCAACCGGTGAAGGTCGCGGCCACCCCTGGGGTATCCCCTGTTCCAGCGGAAGAAGGGTCGATACCCCCTTTGATGTAAACCATTCTCTCCTCAGCTCGGTCGACGGTCAGCTCCAAGAGGGAATCGCTGTGTCCGGATCCGACTGAAGAATTCCAGGTCCGTTGAAGGTTCCGGTACCTGAAGGTGAGAGAGATCGGCGCCTGGTGAGTACCGCGTCTACACCTGCACGGCAGCAGGCACCACCACACGCACGCACTCGCAGGCCATCACCACCCTCTCACACTTGGCGTAGTCGGCAGGATCAAAGAGACCGGATCACGGACACGATGTGGAACGCCACCAAGAAGACCTACCTGCGGACGGCTCCGGAGAAGACTCACCCCCGGATGTGTGCGGACCAGAGCGACTGGGTGACGGTGTCTGGGGCAGACATCCTGAAGATGGTGCAGCGGTCGGTCCAGCGTGGAAAGGAAGAGCGCCGGGAGAAGGGGCGCAAGAAAGCCGCTGTGACGCCCTGCAAGAGATGTCGGCAAACAGGGCACTTTGCCAGCGAGTGTACTTGGCGAGAGACGTCCCCAAAGAAGGTGGTCCAGGAAGCGGACCGAAGACGTCAGCAGGGCCAAGCGAAGAAGGAGTCCCGATGTTTGCTCTGCGGAAACTACGGGCATGAGCACAACAGTTGTCCTTGGGACGAAGAGTTGAGCGAAGACGAGGTTGATTCCCGGTGTGAAAGCTGTGGAGATCCCCGACATCGGCTCCTGGAATGTCCATGGACGGAAGACAGGACGGACTACGAGGCCACGGTGAAGCAGATGACGGAGTCTCGTCAGCAGATTTGGGACCGGGTGGCTGCAGAGCCTGTGTGTGCGCTCTGCGAGGCGAGAGGACATACGCTTCCCGATTGTCCGTGGGATGAAGACCGGATGATTGCGGATGGTCGCGCCCAGAGATGGGAGGAGGAAACCAAGGAAATGGAGCGGAAGGCCTTGCTTGAAGTTAGTTCGCAGGTGCCCATTTCCTCTGAGCCGGAACCAACGGGTGAAGATTCCCCAGTGAAGGAGGTGGACCAGGAACCCGTCTTGGAGAAGGTGGCAGTGGCCCTCCCTTGTTGGAAGTGTCGGCGACCAGGACATGCGGCCAGTGAGTGCCCCTGGGAAGATGCTGCGGACCTACTCTGTCCCAGGAAAGTGACCCCAGTAAGGCAGAATCCTTTCCCGCATGAGGCGGAGGTGGACGACTGGGAGGTGAAGAGACCACGCTGCGAAGAAAAGCGTGAAGACCCAGTGACGGAGACGTCCGGAATCTCCCCGCGATGGAACCGTCCACGTCCAGGATGTGCGGAACAGGAGTATCCTGGGTACCAAAAGATGCCAGCGGAAGCGAAGGAGTACGCTGAGGAAGTCACGATGCCAGCGGAAGCGAAGGAGTACGCTGAGGAAGAAGAGATGCCAGCGGAAGCGAAGGAGTACGCTGAGGAAACAGAGGTGCCAGCGGAAAGGACTAAGTACGCTGAGGAGGAAAATAATACCCCAGTCCAGGTATCGGAGGAAGACTCGGACTACGGTGAGCTGTCCGCCGACGAATCCCTCCAAGAACAGACGGAGGACGACTCTGGTATCGGAAGCGCTGACGAGAGTGACTGGCAGGATCGGGTGGAGTCGTGCTCCCAGTTGAATGCCCTCCGTGAAGAGGAGGAGATAGTCCTGGAGCAAGAGTGCCTGCCGGGAGTGCCGAGATGGACCGACGTACGGGGACAGGACTGTGATGCCGTGGGAGGACCCGTTCCAGAGGAAGACACAGGACCTTTGGAGATGCCCCACGAGGAAATTCGACATGTGGTGGCTGTTGCCCGGGAGGAAACGGATGCCCCGGAGGATTCCGCTGTCGGGTGGTGGTCGATACCACACCCGGAAGACAGGGACGAAGCCACAGACGATATCAGAGGCCAAGAGTGGGTGACTGTTGTCCCCGTGGAGGAAGATTCCCCTTGGTGGCCAGCGTCAAGCGATCGTGAGGAGATGCCACTCCCCCAGAGGATCCGCCGATGGAGGTCAGGGCGTAAGAGGAACCCGGAGCTGGAGGAGGAAGGATGTGGGGTCACAGCTGGTCCAGGCTGGGCCCCCGAATGCACCCTCGCCGGAAGGACCTTGGAATTCCCTGACCCGCGGACGATGGACGCCGTGAGGAACTTTGTAGGGACTACAAAGGAAAAAGGGGGGGGAAATGTAAGGATGTGCCCTGTGGGCACGTCCATGCTGCTGTCCCTAACTGGGGGCCGCGCTGGGGCAGCTTGTCTGTCCCCAGCGCGGAGTGTGCGGCGGCGGGGAGCGGCGCGGCGGCGCTTTAAACTTGGCGCCGCTCGGGCCGCCAATCAGAAGCGCCGCCCGCGGCGTTTGAATCTTGGCGCCCTCCGGGAGCCAATCGCGGCTCCCGGAGCGGCAGCCAATCGTGGAGAGACGCGGCGAGCCAATCGGCGCTCGCCGCGTCATAGGCCCCGCCTCCGGCGTCTGACGTCAGACGCCGGGCGGGAGCCTGAAGAGGAGGCCGCGCCGAAGAGCGGCAGAAGACTCGAGCGGAAGAAGCGAGGACGGACGTCGGCGCGCCGGAGCGCAGAAGATCCCGGCGGCAAGAAGAAAGAAGACGGGCTCGGAAAAAAAGATGTCCAGCGGCGGCTGGACGCGGCGCGACGACGGCGGCGCCGCTGGCCAGGACGGGCCAGCGGTCGAAGATTGAAGAAGAGCGCCGGAGAGGTCACCAGGGGTGGGAAGCGAAGAGCTGACGAAGCTCCCCCCTGGTGCCTCTTCCAGCGGGTCAGGTAGGACCTTGTCAGGTGCCCCTGTACCCGCTTTCCCCCTAGACCACCGGGTGTTCGGGCATTAGGCCCGTGGGCACAGTCAGGCCCTCCCGGCCTGTGGGCACGTAGTCGGGCCCTCCCGGCCCGTGGGCATATAGTCGGGCCCTCCTGGCCCGTGGGGGCATTTGGTCGGGCCCTCCAGGCCCGTGGCCCAGATAGGCAGGCACTAGGCCTGGGGGCACATGTTGGGCACTAGGCCCCTAAGGTTAGTCAGGCCACCGGCCTGTGGCACCAGTTAGGCGGGCATTAGGCCCGAGGCACAATCCAGGCACTAGGCCTGTGGGGCATTAGAGGGCATTAGGCCCTAGTGGATTTTGGCCAAATAGGTACGATAAGGTGACCTTGGGCACAAGGCCCAGGTCACCCAACGGGCAGCAAGGTAGGCGGGCGCTAGGCCCATGGGCAAAGTCAGGCCTCCGGCCTGTGGGCAGTTAGGGGGCGCTAGGCCCAGTGAATCAGCGTTTCCCCGAGGTGAGTAAAGGTGGCACTGGGCGTTAGGCTCAGGCCACCCTGAGAGTACGGTAGGTGGGTGAGCTGTGCGGTCCCCACTACTGGGTGTTCTGAGTCGGGTAGACAAAGGGACAGCACCGTTTTATGTTGTAACTCCGATAGTGTGATATATGTTGTTACCGTGCAGGGCAAATTGCTGTTATGAGGTTTGTGCTAGTTATGTTGCACCACACCCACAGAGCTAGTTTGAGGGCTCTGCTGTTGTAGTTAGTATAGGGTGTGACACTAGGTCAGAGTTAGGCCCTGCACGGCTGTTTCTCTTTGCCTCCTTACAGGGACCTGTAAGTGGAGAAGATCGGAGTGCAAGACTTGTGACGGTGAGTAGCATCCGTGTACGTCTGTCCCTTGTTTGTCCCCGAGCGCCGGAGTTAGGATTGCTCACGGACGTGAGAATCCCTTTTCATCACACTACGTGCGAAAGCGCGAGTGTGTGAAATCTGGGTGGCTGAGGCTTTGTGCCGGTGATGACCATTCGCCCAACCGGTGAAGGTCGCGGCCACCCCTGGGGTATCCCCTGTTCCAGCGGAAGAAGGGTCGATACCCCCTTTGATGTAAACCATTCTCTCCTCAGCTCGGTCGACGGTCAGCTCCAAGAGGGAATCGCCGTGTCCGGATCCGACTGAAGAATTCCAGGTCCGTTGAAGGTTCCGGTACCTGAAGGTGAGAGAGATCGGCGCCTGGTGAGTACCGCGTCTACACCTGCACGGCAGCAGGCACCACCACACGCACGCACTCGCAGGCCATCACCACCCTCTCACAGTTGCATGCACTCAAATCCCTTGGTGAAGCAGCTGGACCAGTCCGAAGCAGGTATGTCTTCTACATGCTGGCAGATGGTCTCCACTGCAGCTTCCAGTGACTTGCGTTTGATTTGTGTGAATTCAAAGAAGTCGCAGGGGCCAGGTCTGGACTATACAGTGGATGACCAAGATCCTCGATGCATTCAAGGGCCAGAAAATCCACCACTTTCCCCGACTTGTGGGCAGATGCATTGTTGTGATGGAAGAAGGCACAATGAGCTGATATACCTGGAATTTGAACCCATTGCGTGTGGCATTGCAGTCAGACACTCTATTCATATATTCATTGAGCTATCTGCCCTTGTCTACAAAGCAAGAGAATTCTAACTATTTGAAACTCACCTTGTACTTTGTGAAAAAAATGATTATCATTGCATCTGAGCATATCTATGTAGTGTGTGACTGCAAATGATTGGATGTGTGGCTGCACACTACATAGATCTGCTCAACTGCAAATAGCTCAATGAGTAGTGACTTTGACTGGAATGCAACAGGTTATGTGTTTGAATCCTTGTCATGACAGTATATTGAAATGTGTTATTTATTAAATGGAATTGTAACTAAACAGCAACAAGCTCTCTCCATGTGCAGGGATGTACAAAAAACAATGTAATAAGCATCATAGGCGTGCGCAGGGGGGGTGCCTGGTGCCCACAGGCACCCCCTAATGTCTGTCACCCCCTCACACACCTGCTGCTGCAGTATCGGCGATCGCAGAGTGTGCTCATTTCTGTACTCCCGCCTACTGTGCCCGCCAGCCCCTCCGCTCAGTCTGGCTGTCATTCATTTGTATGGTGCAGCATCACTGACGTAATCCTACTCCCAGTTCCTCTAACCTGTGGGATGTGACGTGATGATGTCATGCCACATGCATGCACGCTTATGCTCCCACCCACGCACTCTCTCTCCTCATCATGTGCCAACGCCACAGAATACGGCGTTCCTCTTGGAGGAGGACAAGTTCAAATTCAATATCAATATATATTTCGAGAGATTAGGATATAATCTATGGTAATAAAATATACAAATTTAACATATATTAACAGATTTTATATATAGATAGATAGATAGATAGATAGATAGATAGATAGATAGATAGATAGATAGATAGATAGATAGATAGATAGATAGATAGATATCTGTGCATCAATTCTCTATATTATTTAGTTTGCATTGAGTGCCAATATGTGGTGGTAGACACGCCTGATAGGTGGTGCTAGACACGCCCATTAGGTGGTGTTAGACCTGCCCGATAGGTTGTGCTAAACGCCCTTCTAATCATGTACCCCCTAATAAAATGTCCTGCGCACGCCTATGATAAGCATTAACGTGTATTGTGACGTGTAAAATAGTGACAGTCTGCTTATGCTCACAGCTTTTATAAGACACACAAATGAGGAGCTATTGTGCAGCATTTCTGGGTGTGTGAATGGGGGGGGGGGGGGGGTCATGTGCATGGATGAACAAACATCAAAACATGGTATGGGAAGGTGACATACATTTGCACCTGTGTTTAAGCCAGGCAGATCTATGAGGGTATTTTCCCAAAATAAAGTGTAAAGCTGAGTACCCACCTAAAGATTTATCTGTCCAATCAGTGTTTGGGAGCAAATGGACAATTGTCATTTGCTCCCATACATTATCAGAGTTTCCACAAATAAATCTTTAGGTGTATATATAACCAGCTTAGTGCACCAAATCCAACCTTTATTATCGCAGCCAAGAGTCCGTGTCCATCCAATACATGGTGGTAGGGAAAAGCTGTGCAATGCATATGCACTGGGTCCACGCCACCACCCAAGCAGGTATATAACCCATGGCGAGCAAAGCGGACTCAAAGAGTGGCAAGTGCAGCGAGACCACGAGGGGTTTTGCTGCCTTACAGCCGGGATACCATCTGCTAGGATTACATATGTATTCATCTGCAAGGGCACCAACAGCCCTGCCAGGCCCAGTACTGGGAAGGGGTGTGGACAATTCGGGGAGGTGTGACGGGCCCCTTCCTTATAAAATATTAAAAAAATACCCTTTAGGTGTGGATGCAGCCATTTCTCCCCAGCTTATCACATAGTAGAGGGAGGCTGCTACAGTGCCGCTCAAAGTGCCGCTACCTGCGGCAGTGCGGCAACACAGCACCACACTAGACCTGAAAATGGGACAAACTGCGTCCCTCATTGAATCGTTATGGGACACAGCATCAAATACTAGATGTTCATGTATAATACAGGACAGGTGGAAATCCTACTCCCATGACCAGAGTAATTCAGAAAATATGTACAACTCAAAGAATATCGATCGTGCTAGTCTGAGATGGGATGCGGTTAAGATACTGGCGTTCGACATCCCACCAGTTGGGGTACCGATGCCAGAATCCTGACACTGAACGGAATGCTGACGCCGGACTTCACCACTGGAAAGCTGTGGATGGGGGACTTAGGTTATTCTGCGGGGGAGGGAGGGTTAGGTGTAGGCTGTGGGTAGGGGGGCTTAGGCACCACTGGGGAGGATTAGGGTTAGGTTGCAGGGGGGTTAGGGTCAGGCTGCTGGAAAGATGAGTTAGGAGAAGGGGGGGGGGAGGGACCAGGGTCACCTCATGTTTGGGGGATTGTCGCCTCTGGGATACCACTGTCGGTATTGTGACAGCCAGAACCCCAGGCTCTGTGATATCGTATGTATTCCTCTGAGATGGAGTCAGCAGTAGTGTAACATTAGTAGCTACTGTAAGTGCAGCATAAAGAGACAAATAAACTGTTGAACAGTTCTTTTAGTGAACTGCAGATGTACAAACAAGTATTTGGCACAGCAGAATAGATGACAATGCACTTGTGGGCACACAGGTGTATAATGAGCATAGGTAGCACGTGTTCTAATAATGGGGGTCATTCCAAGTTGTTCGCTGGTTGCTGATTTTCGCAACGGAGCGATTAAGGCGAAAATGCGCATGCGCATGGTGCGCAGTGCGCATGCGCTAAGTATTTTAGATCAAAATTTAGTAGATTTACTCACGTCCGAACGAAGAATTTCCATCGTTGAAGTGATCGGAGTGTGATTGACAGGAAGTGGGTGTTTCTGGGCGGAAACTGGCTGTTTTCTGGGAGTGTGCGGAAAAACGCAGGCATGCCAGGATAAAACGCGGGAGTGTCTGGAGAAACGGGGGAGTGGCTGGCCGAACGCAGGGCGTGTTTGTGACGTCAAACCAAGAACTAAACGGGCTGAGCTGATCGCAGTGTAGGAGTAAGTCTCGAGCTACTCAGAAACTGCTAAGAATTTTCTATTCGCAATTCTGCTAATCTTTCGTTCGCAATTCTGCTAAGCTAAGATACATTCCCAGAGGGCGGCGGCCTAGCATGTGCAATGCTGCTAAAAGCAGCTAGCGAGCGAACCACTCGGAATGAGGGCCATAGTCTAGGATTTGATTCACTTTTAAGCAACTCTGAGCATAGATGATTTGGCAGTAATGTAGTCTTAATACATTCCAGGGTCTGGTAGACTTCTGGTAGCACTGTCATAGTGCGAACAGTCCAAGGTCTGATACACTTGCAGGCAGATAATATACTGTGCAGAAGCAGGAGCATGGTCAAGGTACAAGGCAGGCACGATATCAGTACATAGGGGTTACAGTCAGTAACAGGGATGCTATGAGAAATTGTGGGGCCCAGGACTGACAAAATAGGCAGGACACCGCTGGGGGTGGAGCTATGGATAATGTATGTAGAGCATCAAGTGGTGCTAAAACCAGTTGGGTTTTTTTCTGTTTTTTTTTTTTTTTTAATTGTCATAGTTTGGGCTGTGGGTGTTATTATAACATAATGCCCAAAGCATTGAGTGCAAGGAGGTTGGCCATGACCCATGAATGAGCATTAGGATGTAGTAGTCAATAAAAAAGGAGGAGGGACATCTACACCAACCTCACTGCACTGACAGGATGGTGCTTTACCCTCCTATAAGCTCCAATAACAATAAGCTCTTCTTCTGTATATGTCTAGCATTGCAGGCAAGTGATAACCTTCTTCATTAACCCTTCCGTGTCATCACACCACAAAGCTCTGCTAGCAACCACATGATTTAGTACAGTGCTGTAGAAGTCACTCAACCTAATGTTATACCACATAGTATACATACTCTATACCAGCAAAACAGAGTTTGACATAAAAGTCAGTTTACAACCAGCAATATAACAACTGGTAAACCCATCAGTCACACAGGCAGTACCAACACTGCACATAATGAGGGCAGGTAACTCCAGAAAAATGACTGCTCTCTCTGTGGGTGGGATGTATTAACATACATCGCCCCCCTCGCCGGTTACCGCAGCGATGTTGATCGCATATGTACTAACATATGCGATCAACATCGCGATGCGGTGACGGAGGCCCCCCGCGATACCTGTTAGGTGGTCTGCGGGGGGTCTCCGTCACCTCCCAGGGGTCCCCACACTGGCTAGACGTTGGGAAGCAGCAGCAGGCTACCCCCGGCGCCTCCTCCTCCCCCCTGCAGCCGGAAGTACCTACGGCTGCGTTGCTAGGGGGAGGAGGAGACTACCTTCCGGGTCCAGGGCAGCCTGGAGGAAGGTAAGCCGGGGGGGGAGGGGGGGAGGCGTCTGCGGCGGTGTCGGCGGCTTGCGGCGGTCGGCGAAAAGAAGCCCATAGGCTTCTATAGGGTATCGCCATCCAGAGATGGCGATACCCTGGACGCCGAAAACGCGGCGGTAGGGTGTTAGTAAATATGAAAATGCAGTAAAACCCCCGTTTTCGGGGGTTTTACCTCATTTTTGCTTTAGTACATCCCGCCCTGTGTGTCAGCTACACACACAACTCTACAGTCAGACATGAATGAAGTGGGGGAGGGACAGACATTCCAACAGCAGGCACAGGATTAACCTGGCTCCTCTGGCTGCTGCAGCTTGTTGGTAACTGCTTGGCCGGTGAGAGGAGGGCGATAAGAGACATGAGAGGTGGGCGGTGAAAAGCATCCGGCCAGTGCCGACAGGAGAATGGGTCCTCACTCTCACTTCACTGCAGGACAGTGGCGCCAGGGCAATAGTGGCAGAAGTGGATGGTATGAGGCAGAGCAGCCTGGGCCCTCCCCTCCCTCCCTATAGTACCCCCTTGTTGGCAGCCCTGGTCAGGAAGGAATCATGCTACAGTATTTTTGCAAGCTACATATTAATTACTAATTTAGCAAAGCTTTCTAGGTCCTACATAAAGATCCTTAGAAATATAGAGTTTTACTGTAGGAGGTTACTTTGGCGCTGATATACATGAGTTGCTACTGCAGCAACTACTAGATCTAGGTTAAACCTCTCGAACCCAAATAAAAACACATAGATACAAAAATAGATCAGAAAGGTGCGCTGTTGCCGTGATAAACTATAATAAAAGAAAAAACAATACTTTCCTCCAAAATAACTTTGGGTCTCTTTTTCTGCTGTATGTATTTATCAACCTATTAACTGACCATACCATGGAGACAAAAGCATGATTACAGTATACAGAGAAATACAGTATAGCATAGCATGTAACATACATTTATTGTTTTCCAATAATATTCAAGGTAATAAAAATAGATTAAAAAAAATGCAAGTTTGAGGTTTACCAGATTCAGATGTAAAGTGGGCCAAACAGGTGTGATAGAGATGCAGGCTCCGGAATTGGTCTCTGGGCCCTCTCTTTCCTTGGAATCTATGGGGGTAATTCCAAGTTGATCGCAGCAGGATTTTTGATAGCAATTGGGCAAAACCATGTGCACTGCAGGGGAGGCAGATATAACATGTGCAGAAAGAGTTAGATTTGGGTGGGTTATTTTATTTCTGTGCAGGGTAAATACTGGCTGCTTTATTTTTACACTGCAAATTAGATTGCAGATTGAACACACCCCACACAAATCTAACTCTCTCTGCACATGTTAAATCTGCCTCCCCTGCAGTGCACATGGTTTTGCCCAACTGCTAAAAAATTTCCTGCTGCGATCAACTTGGAATTACCCCCTATATACAATGGATGTATACAGGTCGCTCTCCTGTCTCTGACAGTCTGGTAGGTCTGAAAATCTTTGAACTACAAACATCTTTATTAAGCAAATAGATACGGAGTCTGTGTTTGTCCACAGTGAGAGCTACAGATGAACACAGTGTAGTTCATGATTTTGTCTCCATATGTTATGGACTATTAATATATGCATATGTTGAGAAATCTACGCAGCAGAAAAACAGACCCACAGTAATTTCTGAGGGAAGTATAGTTTTTTGCATTATAGTTTATCATGGCAACAGCACACCATACATAAAGATTTTTGTGATCCAGTCTTTTATACTGTATAACAGCAATTAGATGTTTGGCTGCTTACCAGTATGTTTGTGAAATTAATATTCCACCTTTGTTTTTTGTTTTTTTTACAGACTAATATTTTGTTTAATACCATTCTAAATAAAATACGGAAGGATAAACTTATAATCTATTCATCTTTGTTTGTTAATGTGTTGTAGTATATTTGAGGGTATAGTATTTTTGGAAAAGTTATAATTTTAATCA
Source organism: Pseudophryne corroboree (assembly GCF_028390025.1). Taxonomy (NCBI): domain Eukaryota; kingdom Metazoa; phylum Chordata; class Amphibia; order Anura; family Myobatrachidae; genus Pseudophryne; species Pseudophryne corroboree. The sequence continues at coordinate 534,815,806 of NC_086445.1, forward strand.
TATTTGCTCTACCCAGCTATGGCAATCAAAGGTTTTTCCACAACTTAACTTCCTCTATACCATAATTAAGTAGGGAGTGTATGTTTTATTTATAAGCTTTGTCCAGCAAACTTCCAATGCTTTACCCCAAATGGGATGTTTGATTTTCCCTACTATAACTTGTCTATATTAAAAGTGAATATAAAATAATAAAAAAATTGACTTATTTTGTCTGTGAACACCTTAACTTTCCTGCTTCGAAGAGAGGTGTCTCAGTAGAAGCATTGAGGCCCCTTAAATATGTTGCTTTGGGTCCTGCAAAGACCTACAGTTACACCTCTGTCCATAATACTGTATCTTATTATACACCTTCATGGTCTCTTCCACCTGCCCTCTTTGCTCCACAAATAAATGCCATTCCTTCCTCTAAGATTTTGGCTGTGGTGCACCCTACATCTGTAATTTTCTTCCTCTCCCTATCAGACTCTCCAAATCTCTACAAAACTTCAAATGGGCTCTTAAGACCCAATTCTTCACTAAACCCACTTCACTAAACCTCTCAGTCTAACTTTCTGTCACTTGCTCACTTTCTACCCCTCCCGTTTAGAATGTAGGATCTTATGAGCAGGGCCCTCTTCTCTAATTTGCTTTGGCTTCCCTACTAATACTATTATCTACTTCATGCTCCCTACAATGGCACCTAACCATTAGTTTCTACCACCATGCTGCTTATTTGAGTGCTATGACCACTGTTGCTGAAGTGTTTAGAAACCATGCACTTGTTTTGCTTTGCTTTGCTTTGCTTTGTATTGTAAGCCACTGTTTTCTTGTGTGCTCATATGCTTATCTACTTTGCTAGATGTTGGGGAATCCTCGTGGTGCCATATAAATAAAGGATAAAAATAAAATATAAAGGATAATAATAATAATAATAATATTAATAATAATAATAATAATAATAATAATAAAAACTATAAATGATTTGAGTGTTGACCATGTGTAACGCCAATTTGGAGTGAAGAAACTGGGCATTAAGGTAATTAAGCACAACTGGCTTATAGGTATCACAAACTACTAGACTGCGGCTCCTACCTACCAGTTCAGGTCATCAATCATTGGTTCCTCCTTTCCTCACAGCAGGGTTGTCGAACTATGATTCCTGGGTGCAGCCATCTTACTTTCACTTCCATGTGCCACTGACCAATACCTGCCCCTGGGTGTTTAGACAGCTGAGCAGCAGCAATCCTTTCCAGGTATCTAACAGGCTGCCTAGTTAAATATCTCCTGTGCACTCACTTATTGCCTGAAGTTCATCTACCAGACATGGTCGGTAGAGCTATTGCTCTTGGTTCCTGTATATCCTTGTGCTCAAATGTTCCTATCTTTTCTTTCTGGAATTCTCCTGGAATGACTCACAGAGTTTTTAAGTAGTATTGTTTTGCTGGCTTCCCAGTGTTTCAAGATTTATTTGTGTCACCTTCTGGAAATCTCCTAGTGAATCTTAAAGCATCTGCTCCAACAGAAATCACGTTGCACAGTCTTTCTCACTGCACCTGCAGTCCAGCAATTACACATGTGCTGTAAGCCTGACTATGGGGGTGATTCCGAGTTGATCGTAGCCCTGACTATGACTATAGACATGCGGGGGCACGCCCAGTACAGGGCTATCCTGCCCAGTGGTGCAAGTGGGCGGGTACGGGTGGGTACGGCGTACCCATAAGAATTTAGCCGTGGGTACGCCGTACCCACACCGACGGGCCGCCGCTCCTCGCACTGAGGGGAAGGAGAGGCACAGGCTGCGCTCTCCTTCCCTCACACAGGACGGCAGCGGCCAGCGGCAGCGGTGAGCAGGGAAGGGGGGGTCATGTTATACCTGGCACTGGGGGATATCTGGCACTGGGGGGGCATTTCTATCTGGCACTGGGGGATATCTGGCACTGAGGGGGCATTTCTATCTGGCACTGGGGGATATCTGGCACTGGGGGGCATATATACCTGGCACTGGGAGATATCTGGCACTGGGGGGGCATGTATACCTGGCACTGGGGGATATCTGGCACTGGGGGGGCATGTATACCTGGCACTGGGGGATATCTGGCACTGGGGGCATATCTGGCACTGTAGGGGCATTTCTGTATCTGGCACGGGGGGCAATGTATATCTGACACAGTGGGAGCATTTGTGTATCTGGCACTGTGGGGCAATGTGTATCTGGCACTGTGGGGCAATGTATATCTGGCACTGTGGGGCAACGTGTATCTGACACTGCGAGGCAATGTATATCTGGCACTCTGGGGGCATTTCTGTATCTGGCACTGTGGGGCAATGTGTATCTGGCACTGTTAGTCAATGTGTATCTGGCACTGTGGGGCAATGTATATCTGGCACTGTGGGGCAACGTGTATCTGGCACTATTGGGGTCATACGTGTATCTGCCCCTCCCCCATATGTGTATCACGCCCCCATTTTCATTGGCCACGCCCCATGTGGCATTTGACTACACCCATTTTGTTGCGCGCGCGCCGAAGGCGCGCGCACACAGTACCCATAAGACATTTTTTTCTACTTGCACCACTGATCCTGCCCCGCATGTCAGTGCCCCCCCCCTGCAGAAGTGCAAAAGCATCGCACAGCTGCGAGAGCTACTTGTCGCTCCCTGGCCCGCAGCCAACGCAGCTGCTGCAGCCCGCCCCCCCCCAAGGTCCGGCCATGCTGCGTTGGCCATACCGCGCCCACGAAACGGCGGCCAGTCGCCGCCATTCCACTCCCCCGCCCTGTGACCGCCTATGCCTGTTAATCAGGCAGAGGCTATCGTAATGCAGCAACGACCTGCGGCCATCTGGCATGCACCGGCGCATGCGCAGTTCTGACCAGATCGCACCGCTGCGATAAACTGCAGCGTGCGATCGGGTCAGAATGACCCCCAATGTTACAGCAGCATCCACAGTCCAATCTATTTCACTGTTCCTGTAGTCCAGCAACTAACATATATAAGAGATGAGCGGGTTCGGTTCCTCGGAAACCGAACCCGCCCGAACTTCATGTTTTTTTACACGGGTCCGAGCGACTCGGATCTTCCCGCCTTGCTCGGTTAACCCGAGCGCGCCCGAACGTCATCATCCCGCTGTCGGATTCTCGCGAGGCTCGGATTCTATCGCGAGACTCGGATTCTATATAAGGAGCCGCGCGTCGCCGCCATTTTCACACGTGCATTGAGATTCATAGGGAGAGGACGTGGCTGGCGTCCTCTCCGTTTATAGAGAAGAGAAGAAGAGAGTGAGACTAGAGTAGAGAGAGACACAGTAGTAATTTTGGGGAGCATTAGGAGGAGTACTACTACTTGCTGAAGTGATAGATAGATAGATAGATAGATAGATAGATAGATAGATAGATAGATAGATAGATAGATAGATAGATAGATAGTGTGACTGTATAATGTATATCTGACTTGTGGGGGAGACACTGACAGTGGGGAGCAGTTAGAGTCTGAGAGCAGGACTCAGGAGTACATATAACGTACAGTGCACACTTCTGCTGCCAGAGTGCCACACTGCCATTGTGACCACACTGACCACCAGTATAATATATATTGTGATTGTCTGCTTAGGAGTACTACTTGCAAGTTGCTGATAGTGTGACCAGTGACCTGACCACCAGTTTAATAATCACCACCAGTTTAATATATATATATATATATATATAATTGTATATAATATATATATAATATTGTATACCACCTACCCGTGTTTTTTTTTTTCTTTCTTCTTGATACATACTACTATAGTAGCTTACTGTAGCAGTCTGCGGTGCTGCTGAGCTGACAGCGTCCAGCAGGTCCGTCATCAGTCATTACATAATAAATATATATACCTGTCCGGCTGCAGTACTAGTGATATTATATATATATATATATATTAATTTCATCTCATTATCATCCAGTCTATATTAGCAGCAGACACAGTACGGTAGTCCACGGCTGTAGCTACCTCTGTGTCGGCAGTCGCTGGTCCATCCATAATTGTATACCATCTACCCGTGTTTTTTTCTTTCTTCTTGATACATACTACTATAGTAGCTTACTGTAGCAGTCTGCGGTGCTGCTGAGCTGACAGTGTCCAGCAGGTCCGTCATCAGTCATTACATAATAAATATATATACCTGTCCGGCTGCAGTACTAGTGATATTATATATATATATATATTAATTTAATCTCATTATCATCCAGTCTATATTAGCAGCAGACACAGTACGGTAGTCCACGGCTGTAGCTACCTCTGTGTCGGCAGTCGCTGGTCCATCCATAATTGTATACCACCTACCCGTGTTTTTTTTTTTTTCTTTCTTCTTGATACATACTACTATAGTAGCTTACTGTAGCAGTCTGCGGTGCTGCTGAGCTGACAGTGTCCAGCAGGTCCGTCATCAGTCATTACATAATAAATATATATACCTGTCCGGCTGCAGTACTAGTGATATTATATATATATATATATATATTAATTTCATCTCATTATCATCCAGTCTATATTAGCAGCAGACACAGTACGGTAGTCCATGGCTGTAGCTACCTCTGTGTCGGCAGTCGCTGGTCCATCCATAATTGTATACCACCTACCCGTGTTTTTTTTCTTTTTTTTTTTTCTTGATACATACTACTATAGTAGCTTACTGTAGCAGTCTGCGGTGCTGCTGAGCTGACAGTGTCCAGCAGGTCCGTCATCAGTCATTACATAATAAATATATATACCTGTCCGGCTGCAGTACTAGTGATATTATATATATATATATATATTAATTTCATCTCATTATCATCCAGTCTATATTAGCAGCAGACACAGTACGGTAGTCCACGGCTGTAGCTACCTCTGTGTCGGCAGTCGCTGGTCCATCCATAATTGTATACCACCTACCCGTGTTTTTTTTTTTTTTTTTCTTGATACATACTACTATAGTAGCTTACTGTAGCAGTCTGCGGTGCTGCTGAGCTGACAGTGTCCAGCAGATCCGTCATCAGTCATTACATAATAAATATATATACCTGTCCGGCTGCAGTACTAGTGATATTATATATATATATATTAATTTCATCTCATTATCATCCAGTCTATATTAGCAGCAGACACAGTACGGTAGTCCACGGCTGTAGCTACCTCTGTGTCGGCAGTCGCTGGTCCATCCATAATTGTATACCACCTACCAGGGTTTTTTTTTTTCTTTCTTCTTGATACATACTACTATAATAGCTTACTGTAGCAGTCTGCGGTGCTGCTGAGCTGACAGTGTCCATCAGGTCCGTCATCAGTCATTACATAATAAATATATATATACCTGTCCGGCTGCAGTACTAGTGATATTATATATATATATATATATATATATATATTTATTAATTTCATCTCATTATCATCCAGTCTATATTAGCAGCAGACACAGTACGGTAGTCCATGGCTGTAGCTACCTCTGTGTCGGCAGTCGCTGGTCCATCCATAATTGTATACCACCTACCCGTGTTTTTTTTTTTTCTTTCTTCTTGATACATACTACTATAGTAGCTTACTGTAGCAGTCTGCGGTGCTGCTGAGCTGACAGTGTCCAGCAGGTCCGTCATCAGTCATTACATAATAAATATATATACCTGTCCGGCTGCAGTACTAGTGATATTATATATATATATATATATATATTAATTTCATCTCATTATCATCCAGTCTATATTAGCAGCAGACACAGTACGGTAGTCCACGGCTGTAGCTACCTCTGTGTCGGCAGTCGCTGGTCCATCCATAATTGTATACCACCTACCCGTGTTTTTTTTTTTTCTTTCTTCTTGATACATACTACTATAGTAGCTTACTGTAGCAGTCTGCGGTGCTGCTGAGCTGACAGTGTCCAGCAGGTCCGTCATCAGTCATTACATAATAAATATATATACCTGTCCGGCTGCAGTACTAGTGATATTATATATATATATATATATATATATTAATTTCATCTCATTATCATCCAGTCTATATTAGCAGCAGACACAGTACGGTAGTCCACGGCTGTAGCTACCTCTGTGTCGGCAGTCGCTGGTCCATCCATAATTGTATACCATCTACCCGTGTTTTTTTTTTTTTCTTTCTTCTTGATACATACTACTATAGTAGCTTACTGTAGCAGTCTGCGGTGCTGCTGAGCTGACAGTGTCCAGCAGGTCCGTCATCAGTCATTACATAATAAATATATATACCTGTCCGGCTGCAGTACTAGTGATATTATATATATATATATATATATTAATTTCATCTCATTATCATCCAGTCTATATTAGCAGCAGACACAGTATGGTAGTCCACGGCTGTAGCTACCTCTGTGTCGGCAGTCGCTGGTCCATCCATAAGTATACTAGTATCCATCCATCTCCATTGTTTACCTGAGGTGCCTTTTAGTTGTGCCTATTAAAATATGGAGAACAAAAATGTTGAGGTTCCAAAATTAGGGAAAGATCAAGATCAACTTACACCTCGTGCTGAAGCTGCTGCCACTAGTCATGGCCGAGACGATGAAATGCCAGCAACGTCGTCTGCCAAGGCCGATGCCCAATGTCATAGTACAGAGCATGTAAAATCCAAAACACCAAATATCAGTAAAAAAAGGACTCCAAAATCTAAAATAAAATTGTCGGAGGAGAAGCGTAAACTTGCCAATATGCCATTTACCACACGGAGTGGCAAGGAACGGCTGAGGCCCTGGCCTATGTTCATGGCTAGTGGTTCAGCTTCACATGAGGATGGAAGCACTCAGCCTCTCGCTAGAAAAATGAAAAGACTCAAGCTGGCAAAAGCACCGCAAAGAACTGTGCGTTCTTCGAAATCCCAAATCCACAAGGAGAGTCCAATTGTGTCGTTTGCGTTGCCTGACCTTCCCAACACTGGACGTGAAGAGCATGCGCCTTCCACCATTTGCACGCCCCCTGCAAGTGCTGGAAGGAGCACCCGCAGTCCAGTTCCTGATAGTCAGATTGAAGATGTCAGTGTTGAAGTACACCAGGATGAGGAGGATATGGGTGTTGCTGGCGCTGGGGAGGAAATTGACCAGGAGGATTCTGATGGTGAGGTGGTTTGTTTAAGTCAGGCACCCGAGGAGACACCTGTTGTCCGTGGGAGGAATAGGGCCGTTGACATGCCTGGTGAAAATACCAAATAAATCAGCTCTTCGGTGTGGAAGTATTTCACCAGAAATGCGGACAACATTTGTCAAGCCGTGTGTTGCCTTTGTCAAGCTGTAATAAGTAGGGGTAAGGACGTTAACCACCTCGGAACATCCTCTCTTATACGTCACCTGCAGCGCATTCATAATAAGTCAGTGACAAGTTCAAAAACTTTGGGCGACAGCGGAAGCAGTCCACTGACCAGTAAATCCCTTCCTCTTGTAACCAAGCTCACGCAAACCACCCCACCAACTCCCTCAGTGTTAATTTCCTCCTTCCCCAGGAATGCCAATAGTCCTGCAGGCCATGTCACTGGCAATTCTGACGAGTCCTCTCCTGCCTGTGATTCCTCCGAAGCATCCTTGCGTGTAACGCCTACTGCTGCTGGCGCTGCTGTTGTTGCTGCTGGGAGTCGATGGTCATCCCAGAGGGGAAGTCGTAAGCCCACTTTTACTACTTCCACCAAGCAATTGACTGTCCAACAGTCCTTTGCGAGGAAGATGAAATATCACAGCAGTCATCCTGTTGCAAAGCGGATAACTGAGGCCTTGACAACTATGTTGGTGTTAGACGTGCGTCCGGTATCCGCCGTTAGTTCACAGGGAACTAGACAATTTGTTGAGGTAGTGTGCCCCCGTTACCAAATACCATCTAGGTTCCACTTCTCTAGGCAGGCGATACCGAGAATGTACACGGACGTCAGAAAAAGACTCACCAGTGTCCTAAAAAATGCAGTTGTACCCAATGTCCACTTAACCACGGACATGTGGACAAGTGGAGCAGGGCAGGGTCAGGGCTATATGACTGTGACAGCCCACTGGGTAGATGTATGGACGCCCGCCGCAAGAACAGCAGCGGCGGCACCAGTAGCAGCATCTCGCAAACGCCAACTCTTTCCTAGGCAGGCTACGCTTTGTATCACCGGTTTCCAGAATACGCACACAGCTGAAAACCTCTTACGGCAACTGAGGAAGATCATCGCGGAATGGCTTACCCCAATTGGACTCTCATGTGGATTTGTGGCATCGGACAATGCCAGCAATATTGTGTGTGCATTAAATATGGGCAAATTCCAGCACGTCCCATGTTTTGCACATACCTTGAATTTGGTGGTGCAGAATTTTTTAAAAAACGACAGGGGCGTGCAAGAGATGCTGTCGGTGGCCAGAAGAATTGCGGGACACTTTCGGAGGACAGGCACCACGTACAGAAGACTGGAGCACCACCAAAAACGCCTGAACCTGCCCTGCCATCATCTGAAGCAAGAAGTGGTAACGAGGTGGAATTCAACCCTATATATGCTTCAGAGATGGAGGAGCAGCAAAAGGCCATTCAAGCCTATACAATTGAGCACGATATAGGAGGTGGAATGTACCTGTCTCAAGCGCAGTGGAGAATGATTTCAACGTTGTGCAAGGTTCTGCAACCTTTTGAACTTGCCACACGTGAAGTCAGTTCAGACACTGCCAGCCTGAGTCAGGTCATTCCCCTCATCAGGCTTTTGCAGAAGAAGCTGGAGGCATTGAAGGAGGAGCTAAAAGGGAGCGATTCCGCTAGGCATGTGGGACTTGTGGATGGAGCCCTTAATTCGCTTAACAAGGATTCACGGGTGGTCAATCTGTTGAAATCAGAGCACTACCTTTTGGCCACCGTGCTCGATCCTAGATTTAAAACCTACCTTGGATCTCTCTTTCCGGCAGACACAAGTCTGCTGGGGTTCAAAGACCTGCTGGTGACAAAATTGTCAAGTCAAGCGGAACGCGACCTGTCAACATCTCCTCCTTCACATTCTCCCGCAACTGGGGGTGCGAGGAAAAGGCTCAGAATTCCGAGCCCACCCGCTGGCGGTGATGCAGGGCAGTCTGGAGCGACTGCTGATGCTGACATCTGGTCCGGACTGAAGGACCTGACAACGATTACGGACATGTCGTCTACTGTCACTGCATATGATTCTCTCCCCATTGAAAGAATGGTGGAGGATTATATGAGTGACCGCATCCAAGTAGGCACGTCAGACAGTCCGTACTTATACTGGCAGGAAAAAGAGGCAATTTGGAGGCCCTTGCACAAACTGGCTTTATTCTACCTAAGTTGCCCTCCCACAAGTGTGTACTCCGAAAGAGTGTTTAGTGCCGCCGCTCACCTTGTCAGCAATCGGCGTACGAGGTTACTTCCAGAAAATGTGGAGAAGATGATGTTCATTAAAATGAATTATAATCAATTCCTCCGTGGAGACATTGACCAGCAGCAATTGCCTCCACAAAGTAGTACACAGGGAGCTGAGATGGTGGATTCCAGTGGGGACGAATTGATAATCTGTAAGGAGCGGGATGTACACGGTGATATATCGGAGGATGATGATGAGGTGGACATCTTGCCTCTGTAGAGCCAGTTTGTGCAAGGAGAGATTAATTGCTTCTTTTTCGGTGGGGGTCCAAACCAACCCGTCATTTCAGTCACAGTCGTGTGGCAGACCCTGTCACTGAAATGATGGGTTGGTTAAAGTGTGCATGTCCTGTTTATACAACATAAGGGTGGGTGGGAGGGCCCAAGGACAATTCCATCTTGCACCTCTTTTTTCTTTCATTTTTATTTGCGTCATGTGCTGTTTGGGGAGTGATTTTTGGAAGGGCCATCCTGCGTGCCACTGCAGTGCCACTCCTAGATGGGCCAGGTGTTTGTGTCGGCCACTAGGGTCGCTTATCTTACTCACACAGCTACCTCATTGCGCCTCTTTTTTTCTTCTTTGTGTCATGTGCTGTTTGGGGAGTGTTTTTTGGAAGGGCCATCCTGCGTGCCACTGCAGTGCCACTCCTAGATGGGCCAGGTGTTTGTGTCGGCCACTAGGGTCGCTTATCTTACTCACACAGCTACCTCATTGCGCCTCTTTTTTTCTTTGCGTCATGTGCTGTTTGGGGAGTGTTTTTTGGAAGGGCCATCCTGCGTGCCACTGCAGTGCCACTCCTAGATGGGCCAGGTGTTTGTGTCGGCCACTAGGGTCGCTTATCTTACTCACACAGCTACCTCATTGCGCCTCTTTTTTTCTTCTTTGCGTCATGTGCTGTTTGGGGAGTGTTTTTTGGAAGGGCCATCCTGCGTGACACTGCAGTGCCACTCCTAGATGGGCCAGGTGTTTGCGTCGGCCACTAGGGTCGCTTATCTTACTCACACAGCTACCTCATTGCGCCTCTTTTTTTCTTTGCGTCATGTGCTGTTTGGGGAGTGTTTTTTGGAAGGGCCATCCTGCGTGCCACTGCAGTGCCACTCCTAGATGGGCCAGGTGTTTGTGTCGGCCACTAGGGTCGCTTATCTTACTCACACAGCTACCTCATTGCGCCTCTTTTTTTCTTCTTTGCGTCATGTGCTGTTTGGGGAGTGTTTTTTGGAAGGGCCATCCTGCGTGACACTGCAGTGCCACTCCTAGATGGGCCAGGTGTTTGTGTCGGCCACTAGGGTCGCTTAGCTTAGTCATCCAGCGACCTCGGTGCAAATTTTAGGACTAAAAATAATATTGTGAGGTGTGAGGTATTCAGAATAGACTGAAAATGAGTGGAAATTATGGTTTTTGAGGTTAATAATACTTTGGGATCAAAATGACCCCCAAATTCTATGATTTAAGCTGTTTTTTAGTGTTTTTTGAAAAAAACACCCGAATCCAAAACACACCCGAATCCGACAAAAAAAATTCGGTGAGGTTTTGCCAAAACGCGGTCGAACCCAAAACACGGCCGCGGAACCGAACCCAAAACCAAAACACAAAACCCGAAAAATTTCAAGTGCACATCTCTAACATATATGGTACATATCCTTTCACTGGTCCTGCAGTTCTGTGACTATACAGGACTTTAACCCTCGATCTGCTCTGCTGTGCCTCTCCAATGCTAATATACCTTCAGTGGTTCTTACAACAGTGCACATGTTTTATATCCATCACAGATCTTATCCTGAGCTAATCTGAGGGGGGGTTCAACTTGAAGTTCATGTGCTGTGATGATAGGATGTTAGTTGTTTAGTATTCTTATTAATTTTGCTATAAGAGCATAATCATTAAAGCAGGAATACAAGATGCTGTATGATCATTTCTGGAATAAATGTATATGAGCCAGGACAAGATCTCCTGGTAAAAGTTTATAATAATTAAATCCATCAGGGCTGGGGATTTATTTAAATTGAGAGTTGTAATGGCCAATTTGACCTCTTTCTCAGTGATGTCCTCATTTAAAGTCTCCCTCTGCTGGGATGTTAATTTTGGAAGTGCAGCTTCGGTTAGAAGATATTGAGATAGATGTTCATTATCTGGAGATTAAAGATCTGCAAAATACGGGCAAAGCAGTTGCACTATTTCTGTTAGTGAAGTGGCATGAGACCATAGGTATCAACACTCTTTTTGCCTTTCCTACCAATGGCAGAAATCTTTTTTGTAAAAGGGATGTTTCTAACAGTTTGCTTGTTTTTAAGGGATACGGTCATTAGGCCGAAACCACTTAGGTCAACAGTCATAAGGTCGACCACTATTGGTCAACATGCATTAGGTCGACATGGTCATTAGGTCGACATGTACTAGGTCGACAGTTCAAAAGGTTGACATGAGTTTGAAAAAAAAAAAACCTATTGGGAACGATGCCAAGCGCAGCAGGACACCTTGCCCTAAGCATAGCGAGCGAAGCGAGCCATGCGAGGGTACACGGTGCACCAGTTGAGGTTCCCCATCACTTTACAAAGAAAACGACACTAAAAAAAGTTAAAAAACTCATGTCGGCATTTTGACCTAGTACATGTCGACCTAATGACTATGTCGACCTAGTGACCCTGTCGACCTAATGCATGTCGACCAATAGTTACATTTTTCAATTTATTACTTAAGTCATTAGTAGTCATGAGATAATTGTGATAAGAATCATTAAGCTTGTTATGTAATACATGCAATTTTTCTTTTCACCCTCACTTCCTTTTTTGTTAAATATTATATTTATGACCTGATTTAAAGCTGGATAAAGAAATGGGCGCATAGCGGTAGCCCATCTGTAACTTTATATGAATGCTGCTACAAAGTATTTCCCTGGCTATATCCATGTATATGAATGAGCAAGGACTGAGACGCCTATTGTCAGCATCTGTAGACACTGTAATACTGACTGGTGGGTCTTTAGATGCCAACATCAGTCGCATGAAATTTGCACCAACCCCATGGCAGGTGCTAATTTTCAGTCTGAATATGGCCTTCAAAGTGAATGATTGAGCATCTGAGTCCGCAAACACTTCAATGGCACACCCATGACTCTCCCATAACAAGCCTATAAGACTCTCCATGCATCTGTTTAGCCACCTACCAGTCACCGCAAAGGAACACCCAACACTTTTCCTAGACATTTCTGTTACAGTGTGTCTCAATCACAACAACACCTTTGTGCATACACACTGTGTAACACATGCACAATAGGAGTTATTAGGGATCTTCACGCACCCTAGTTGAAAAATTCACTCAACTCCATGAACATTGACATTGCGTGCAACTCTGAATAAGGCCACAAGGGGCTGATTTATCAATGAGGTTCATCATACACAATGACTTTTAAAATTCATTGCGTATGATAAATGGTACTCCAGTCAATCAGCTTCCAACTGTCATTTTTCAAACACAGCAGTTAAGAGCTGACTGGAGAACCATTTATCATATGCAACACATTTTAAAACGTACTGATAAATCAGCCCCTTAGTGTGCTGTCATTACTGTCTGTGACTCCTCCCAGAATAAGATTTACCATCCCAAAGTTAAATGTTATTAGAAACATATCAGCACCATTTTTCTTTTACATAATATTGAAAGTCTTCCATTTGGGAAAGATAGTAAGGCTAAGTGCCAAAGTCAATTTCCATTAACTAGGGTTGGGAAGTCAATAAATATTACGTGTGATCTGAGATAATGATTATTGTGGATATGTTTGACTGTGCAAAAAACTGTCAACGGTCAAGATACAGTATAATCAAATCTGGAGATTTACATTATAAACATGAGAATGAAAAGCAAATAATTTATTGTTTAAGTTGCCATGACATTAGTTGACTACTGAATGAATGCCTCTTTCAGTGAAAGGAGCCAGTCAAAGTGGAAATAGATTTATCTAATTTGTATTTTTGTAACCAAATAAAACTCCCCTCCAATAATCAAATTGAGGGTGTCAAATTGCATGAGCAAATTTGAAATCATTTTAAAGAAAGTATCATGTCATCTATTAAGTGCATAAATAAGTATGGAAAATTCTCACTCTGGATGTTGATACCCAGCGTAACATATCTACCTTCTGGCTCTGTCCCAGTATTGGTTATTAATTATAAATTAAAATGTAAAGAAAAATAGCTCAACCTTTTTTTTGTTAAAGTAATTGGCTAAATTACATTCATATGTTTGATTTCAATGCATATTTGGAATATGCTACCAGTGTGTCTCTTATCAAAATATTACATCTAGATGAAGATTTTCAAATGAGACACAAATTGTTTCCATATGATTGTTGAATTTAATACTATAATATTTGACAAAAGGACATTTCATGATGTGGATGATAACATTCGATCAGCATGCTGCATAGTAATCATGTGTGTTACCCTACACCCAGTCAATGCAAAATGAAGGAAAGATCAATACATACTGACAGAATTGATGTACTGTTCCAATGAGCTGAGGAAGATGTCGTCTTGAATTCAAACATATAAATGCCATATATCAAAGGTTCTTCAGTGTGCCGCATGGACCTCAGCCTATGTATTAAATGTTCCACCAGTAGATAGGAGGGAGGAGTAAAAAACAATATTATTGGAATTATTGGGATAAGTATGCTCCAAATATGAATTTCAAAGTTCTCTAGCTTGGCATTAAGAGTGGATATAACATTCATTTAAACAGTATTTAGATTGTACTGTAAGTATGATATTTAGAAATACACTTGGGGCTAAATTTAATAATCTGCATTTTTCAAAGCTGCTTCAGTGGTTTCAGCCACTAGAGTTAAACAGGCAATACTTTTAAATACAAAACAATAAAACTGTTGTCATATTAAATCCAGCAGCCAAAACTGCATAGCACATAGTGGCTTTAGAAAGTACTGCTTGGTACTGTAAGTTTTTCCAAAGTGTCAGGTATCTACTAGTGATGAGCGGGTTCGGTTCCTCGGAATCCGAACCCCCCCCGAACTTCAACCTTTTTACACGGATCCGAGGCAGACTCGGATCTTCCCGCCTTGCTCGGCTAACCCGAGCGCGCCCGAACGTCATCATCCCGCTGTCGGATTCTCGCGAGGCTCGGATTCTATCGCGAGACTCGGATTCTATATAAGGAGCCGCGCGTCGCCGCCATTTTCACACGTGCATTGAGATTCATAGGGAGAGGACGTGGCTGGCGTCCTCTCCATTTAGATTAGAAGAGAGAGAGTGAGAGTGAGACACTTGATTTACTGGAGCTTAGGAGTACTCAGAGAGTGCAGAGTTTACTAGTGACTGACCAGTGACCACCAGTGCAGTTTTATTATATTATTATTTAATATAATCCGTTCTCTGCCTGAAAAAAAACGATACACAGTGACACAGTAACAGTATATCATATCTGTGCTCAGCCTCAGTGTGCTGCATCATCTATGTATATCTGACTGTGCTGAGTGCTCAGTGCTCACACAGCTTAATTGTGGGGGAGACTGGGGAGCAGTAGCAGGATTACATATTATTTAACAGTGCACACTTTTGCTGCCAGAGTGCCACTGCCAGTGTGACTGACCAGTGACCACTGTCTGACCACCAGTATATTGTGATTGTCTGCCTGAAAAAGTTAAACACTCGTCGTGTGGTGTTTTTATTCTATAAACGCATTCTGCTGACAGTGTCCAGCAGGTCCGTCATTAATTATATAATATATACCTGTCCGGCTGCAGTAGTGATATATATATATTTTTTTTATATCATTATCATCCAGTCTATATTAGCAGCAGACGCAGTACGGTAGTCCACGGCTGTAGCTACCTCTGTGTCGGCAGTCGCTCGTCCATCCATAATTGTATACCACCTACCTGTGGTGGTTTTTTTTTTCTATCTTCTTGATACTATTAGCTTACTTTAGGAGTCTGCAGTGCTGACAGTGTCCAGCAGGTCCGTCATTATAATATATACCTGTCCGGCTGCAGTAGTGATATATATTTTTTTTTATATCATTATCATCCAGTCTATATTAGCAGCAGACGCAGTACGGTAGTCCACGGCTGTAGCTACCTGTGTGTCGGCAGTCGCTCGTCCATCCATAATTGTATACCACCTACCTGTGGTGTTTTTTTTTTTCTATCTTCTTGATACTACTAGTAGCTTACTTTAGGAGTCTGCAGTGCTGCTGACAGTGTCCAGCAGGTCCGTCATTATATAATATATACCTGTCCGGCTGCAGTAGTGATATATATATATTTTTTATATCATTATCATCCAGTCTATATTAGCAGCAGACGCAGTACGGTAGTCCACGGCTGTAGCTACCTCTGTGTCGGCAGTCGCTCGTCCATCCATAATTGTATACCACCTACCTGTGGTGGGTTTTTTTTTTCTATCTTCTTGATACTACTAGTAGCTTACTTTAGGAGTCTGCAGTGCTGCTGACAGTGTCCAGCAGGTCCGTCATTATATAATATATACCTGTCCGGCTGCAGTAGTGATATATATATATATTTTATATCATTATCATCCAGTCTATATTAGCAGCAGACGCAGTACGGTAGTCCACGGCTGTAGCTACCTCTGTGTCGGCAGTCGCTCGTCCATCCATAATTGTATACCACCTACCTGTGGTGGTTTTTTTTTTTCTATCTTCTTGATACTACTAGTAGCTTACTTTAGGAGTCTGCAGTGCTGCTGACAGTGTCCAGCAGGTCCGTCATTATATAATATATACCTGTCCGGCTGCAGTAGTGATATATATATATATTTTTTATATCATTATCATCCAGTCTATATTAGCAGCAGACGCAGTACGGTAGTCCACGGCTGTAGCTACCTCTGTGTCGGCAGTCGCTCGTCCATCCATAAGTATACTAGTATCCATCCATCTCCATTGTTTACCTGAGGTGCCTTTTAGTTGTGCCTATTAAAATATGGAGAACAAAAATGTTGAGGTTCCAAAAATAGAGAAAGATCAAGATCGACTTCTACCTCGTGCTGAAGCTGCTGCCACTAGTCATGGCCGAGACGATGAAATGCCAGCAACGTCGTCTGCCAAGGCCGATGCCCAATGTCATAGTACAGAGCATGTAACATCCAAAACACCAAATATCAGTAAAAAAAGGACTCAAAAATCTAAAATAAAATTGTCAGAGGAGAAGCGTAAACTTGCCAATATGCCATTTACCACACGGAGTGGCAAGGAACGGCTGAGGCCCTGGCCTATGTTCATGGCTAGTGGTTCAGCTTCACATGAGGATGGAAGCACTCAGCCTCTCGCTAGAAAAATGAAAAGACTCAAGCTGGCAAAAGCACAGCAAAGAACTGTGCGTTCTTCGAAATCACAAATCCACAAGGAGAGTCCAATTGTGTCGGTTTGCGATGCCTGACCTTCCCAACACTGGACGTGAAGAGCATGCGCCTTCCACCATTTGCACGCCCCCTGCAAGTGCTGGAAGGAGCACCCGCAGTCCAGTTCCTGATAATCAGATTGAAGATGTCAGTGTTGAAGTACACCAGGATGAGGAGGATATGGGTGTTGCTGGCGCTGGGGAGGAAATTGACCAGGAGGATTCTGATGGTGAGGTGGTTTGTTTAAGTCAGGCACCCGGGGAGACACCTGTTGTCCGTGGGAGGAATAGGGCCATTGACATGCCTGGTGAAAATACCAAAAAAATCAGCTCTTCGGTGTGGAAGTATTTCAACAGAAATGCGGACAACATTTGTCAAGCCGTGTGTTGCCTTTGTCAAGCTGTAATAAGTAGGGGTAAGGACGTTAACCACCTCGGAACATCCTCCCTTATACGTCACCTGCAGCGCATTCATCATAAGTCAGTGACAAGTTCAAAAACTTTGGGCCACAGCGGAAGCAGTCCACTGACCAGTAAATCCCTTCCTCTTGTAACCAAGCTCACGCAAACCACCCCACCAACTCCCTCAGTGTCAATTTCCTCCTTCCCCAGGAATGCCAATAGTCCTGCAGGCCATGTCACTGGCAATTCTGACGAGTCCTCTCCTGCCTGGGATTCCTCCGATGCATCCTTGCGTGTAACGCCTACTGCTGCTGGCGCTGCTGTTGTTGCTGCTGGGAGTCGATGGTCATCCCAGAGGGGAAGTCGTACTCGTAAGACCACTTTTACTACTTCCACCAACCAATTGACTGTCCAACAGTCCTTTGCGAGGAAGATGAAATATCACAGCAGTCATCCTGCTGCAAAGCGGATAACTGAGGCCTTGGCATCCTGGGCGGTGAGAAACGTGGTTCCGGTATCCATCATTACTGCAGAGCCAACTAGAGACTTGTTGGAGGTACTGTGTCCCCGGTACCAAATACCATCTAGGTTCCATTTCTCTAGGCAGGCGATACCGAAAATGTACACAGACCTCAGAAAAAGACTCACCAGTGTCCTAAAAAATGCAGTTGTACCCAATGTCCACTTAACCACGGACATGTGGACAAGTGGAGCAGGGCAGGCTCAGGACTATATGACTGTGACAGCCCACTGGGTAGATGTATGGACTCCCGCCGCAAGAACAGCAGCGGCGGCACCAGTAGCAGCATCTCGCAAACGCCAACTCTTTCCTAGGCAGGCTACGCATTGTATCACCGCTTTCCAGAATACGCACACAGCTTAAAACCTCTTACGGCAACTGAGGAAGATCATCGCAGAATGGCTTACCCCAATTGGACTCTCCTGTGGATTTGTGGCATCGGACAACGCCAGCAATATTGTGTGTGCATTAAATCTGGGCAAATTCCAGCACGTCCCATGTTTTGCCCATACCTTGAATTTGGTGGTGCAGAATTATTTAAAAAACGAGAGGGGCGTGCAAGAGATGCTGTCGGTGGCCAGAAGAATTGCGGGACACTTTCGGCGTACAGGCACCACGTACAGAAGACTGGAGCACCACCAAAAACGCCTGAACCTGCCCTGCCATCATCTGAAGCAAGAAGTGGTAACGAGGTGGAATTCAACCCTCTATATGCTTCAGAGGTTGGAGGAGCAGCAAAAGGCCATTCAAACCTATACAACTGAGCACGATATAGGAGGTGGAATGCACCTGTCTCAAGCGCAGTGGAGAATGATTTCAACGTTGTGCAAGGTTCTGCAACCTTTTGAACTTGCCACACGTGAAGTCAGTTCAGACACTGCCAGCCTGAGTCAGGTCATTCCCCTCATCAGGCTTTTGCAGAAGAAGCTGGAGACATTGAAGGAGGAGCTAACACAGAGCGATTCCGCTAGGCATGTGGGACTTGTGGATGGAGCCCTTAATTCGCTTAACAAGGATTCACGGGTGGTCAATCTGTTGAAATCAGAGCACTACATTTTGGCCACCGTGCTCGATCCTAGATTTAAAACCTACCTTGGATCTCTCTTTCCGGCAGACACAAGTCTGCTGGGGTTCAAAGAACTGCTGGTGACAAAATTGTCAAGTCAAGCGGAACGCGACCTGTCAACATCTCCTCCTTCACATTCTCCCGCAACTGGGGGTGCGAGGAAAAGGCTCAGAATTCCGAGCCCACCCACTGGCGGTGATGCAGGGCAGTCTGGAGTGACTGCTGATGTTGACATCTGGTCCGGACTGAAGGACCTGACAACGATTACGGACATGTCATCTACTGTCACTGCATATGATTCTCTCCCCATTGAAAGAATGGTGGAGGATTATATGAGTGACCGCATCCAAGTAGGCACGTCAGACAGTCCGTACTTATACTGGCAGGAAAAAGAGGCAATTTGGAGGCCCTTGCACAAACTGGCTTTATTCTACCTAAATTGTCCTCCCACAAGTGTGTACTCCGAAAGAGTGTTTAGTGCCGCCGCTCACCTTGTCAGCAATCGGCGTACGAGGTTACATCCAGAAAATGTGGAGAAGATGATGTTCATTAAAATGAATTATAATCAATTCCTCCGTGGAGACATTCACCAGCAGCAATTGCCTCCAGAAAGTACACAGGGAGCTGAGATGGTGGATTCCAGTGGGGACAAATTGATAATCTGTGAGGAGGGGGATGTACACGGTGATATATCGGAGGATGATGATGAGGTGGACATCTTGCCTCTGTAGAGCCAGTTTGTGCAAGGAGAGATTAATTGCTTCTTTTTTGGTGGGGGTCCAAACCAACCCGTCATTTCAGTCACAGTCGTGTGGCAGACCCTGTCACTGAAATGATGGGTTGGTTAAAGTGTGCATGTCCTGTTTATACAACATAAGGGTGGGTGGGAGGGCCCAAGGACAATTCCATCTTGCACCTCTTTTTTCTTTCATTTTTCTTTGCGTCATGTGCTGTTTGGGGACTAGTTTTTTGAAGGGCCATCCTGCGTGACACTGCAGTGCCACTCCTAGATGGGCCAGGTGTTTGTGTCGGCCACTTGGGTCGCTTATCTTAGTCACACAGCTACCTCATTGCGCCTCTTTTTTTTCTTCTTTGCGTCATGTGCTGTTTGGGGAGTGTTTTTTGGAAGGGCCATCCTGCGTGACACTGCAGTGCCACTCCTAGATGGGCCAGGTGTTTGTGTCGGCCACTTGGGTCGCTTATCTTACTCACACAGCTACCTAATTGCGCCTCTTTTTTTCTTTGCGTCATGTGCTGTTTGGGGAGTGTTTTTTGGAAGGGCCATCCTGCATGACACTGCAGTGCCACTCCTAGATGGGCCAGGTGTTTGTGTCGGCCACTTGGGTCGCTTATCTTAGTCACACAGCTACCTCATTGCGCCTCTTTTTTTTCTTCTTTGCGTCATGTGCTGTTTGGGGAGTGTTTTTTGGAAGGGCCATCCTGCGTGACACTGCAGTGCCACTCCTAGATGGGCCAGGTGTTTGTGTCGGCCACTTGGGTCGCTTATCTTACTCACACAGCTACCTAATTGCGCCTCTTTTTTTCTTTGCGTCATGTGCTGTTTGGTGAGTGTTTTTTGGAAGGGCCATCCTGCGTGACACTGCAGTGCCACTCCTAGATGGGCCAGGTGTTTGTGTCGGCCACTTGGGTCGCTTATCTTACTCACACAGCTACCTCATTGCGCCTCTTTTTTTCTTTGCGTCATGTGCTGTTTGGGGAGTGTTTTTTGGAAGGGCCATCCTGCGTGACACTGCAGTGCCACTCCTAGATGGGCCAGGTGTTTGTGTCGGCCACTTGGGTCGCTGAGCTTAGTCATCCAGCGACCTCGGTGCAAATTTTAGGACTAAAAATAATATTGTGAGGTGTGAGGTGTTCAGAATAGAGTGAAAATGAGTGGAAATAATGGTTATTGAGGTTAATAATACTTTGGGATCAAAATGACCCCCAAATTCTATGATTTAAGCTGTTTTTTAGGGTTTTTTGAGAAAAAAAAAACCGAATCCAAAACACACCCGAATCCGACAAAAAAAATTCGGTGAGGTTTTGCCAAACTGCGTTCGAACCCAAAACACGGCCGCGGAACCGAACCCAAAACCAAAACACAAAACCCGAAAAATTTCCGGTGCTCATCACTAGTATCTACTCACCCCACAGCAAACATACAGTAGTCACTCACCCTGCTTGCTTCCAATCTATCTGCTATTAGCAATATGGTGCCCTTGTAGGACACAGTTAGAATCCTCTCAGAGTCATAACTGGTTGGAGAGATCTGTAAGTTAAAGATTATTTATTCATATTTTCTGCCAAAGAGAAAACAAGTAAGACTACTAGGACAACTTGAGTAAGAAGATAGAGAACTGAGATACTTTTGCACAAAGTGCCTCGTCCCATCGAGATGTTTCTTGGTTTAAAAAAAGCAGAGATTACTGTATGCTCAAAGACTTCAGAAATGTGTTTTAGATATTGCCTTTAAGCAATTCATCCCAATAAAGAGTGTGATAGAAAACAAATTACCAGTGTCGGAGCATATACAGTACCTTCAAATAGGATTCACATCTGTATTGCAGATAACGATGTAGACATCTTTATGCAGAAGAACCTGCTCTAAATGTCTAGTAAAAGTATAACTTAAATTGTATTCTGAGAAATTATTAAAAGGTTACACTATTATGGATGACAACAGCAACAGATCATTAGCCAAGCCAGAGGTCTTTTATCTGTGTAATATAAAAGAGAACAACTGTCCACATGTACTATGTATGTAAGGAATTAAGGATACAGTGAGGAGGAGAAGAGCAAATGGTTATGTGCAGCAGATGGCAGCTTTAAGCTACTTCTAATATCTAAAGGTGAACACTTTTTGAACTATTGGAATGCTGTTCCTACATGTGCATCATCATACCCAATTGCAGGCTATTGCTGACTGTATCCCACTGGATAATGTTGACTTGGTTCTAGTTCTACTTACCAGATACATGTTTAGAGTACACAACATTTTCTAACAGTACATTGACCTTAACAATACACCCTATGACCAGTACCTCATTTTGAGTTTGGTCATAATAAGTAATGCAATGACCGATTATGTAGTCCAGACATGGCTAATTTCTTATACACAAGAAAATGGTCATACATAGTTTTTTTACCCATGTACTAATCACTCCTTTATTAAAGAGAAACCTGGCAGAAAGATGAAATAAAATAATATGCACTAGAACCACCAAAAGCTTCCCATAATTGAGATAATAAACATAGTCTTGGTAAAGCAATGTTCCACTCAAAGAAATATGTCAATACAGATGTAGCCACCTTTATCTTGACTGGCTGAGGCGTTTGTCCCGATCAAGCATACGCAGCGTACCGGGGCGTAGGGAGGCACACCTAGTCACAGAGAGGTGTACCTAATCGCACGGAGGCAGACAGAGCGTTTGGCATTACCTTTACGTGTAATACCTGCGATCATCCACCAGATGTCGCTTTTTACAATCACCACTGCGCATGTGTGTGGTCTCCCGTAAAATACAATACTGAAATATATAATAAGGACTACTTTACTAAGGCATCTCATTACGCTGCATACAGTAAATACTCATTACGCTGCATTATTTAATACAGTAAATACTCATTACGCTGCATTATTTAATACAGTAAATACTCATTACGCTGCATTATTTAATACAGTATATACAGTAAAGACGCAAATAGTACAGCATACAGTATATGATCCATCTACAGTACTTTATGAATATGTGAGCGTCCAAGTCCCGTAGACAAAACAACATAAAACCAGTAGTGTACACTGTCGCAAATGGACATGTTAGAAATTCACTATTGCCTCTTGAGATTAGGAATTTTGTACAGTATGTTAGCGTCCTAATCCCATAGCCATTACAGCATAATCAAAACCAATGGATTTATTCATTTGTCTGCGGCGAAGTGGTGAAGTGTTCCGCTTCCTATACTCAGAGTCCCAGGTTCGATTCCTAAAGTACGAATGCATGTTAGTTTTTTCCAGGCATTTTTTTTATTCACATAAACCGGGGCAAAGCTGCAGGAGCGGTTCTACTGTTAAGGTTCTATGCACCGTACAGTACACATACAATTCTGTAGCAGGGCAGACTCAATAGAAATGGCTACCACCTATGACTCCTTGCCCCACGGAGGCCCTAGGCTACCTAGCAAGTAACAGTCAGATTTTGCAGGCTATGGGGCAATGCTGAAGGAGCGTCACAATCCCCTAGCTAAAATACACAGGGGCGATAGGAATAAGCGAGGTCTATGCACATTACGGTACACTGGACTCGATCGCATAGCACACTGGCAAAATGGCCACCTCCCTGAACCCCCACCATGTGGCAGGCAGCGCTCGGATATGGAGTGAGAGATGGCATAAAGCTTTGCAGGCTACGGGGCAATGCTGAAGGAGCGTCACAATCCCCTAGCCAAAATACACAGGGGCGATAGAGATAAGCGATGTCTATGCACATTACGTTACACCGGGCTCGATCGCATAGCAAACTGACAAAAACACAAGTTTTACATAAAGCAGGGCAAAGCTGCAGGAGAGTTTCTACTGTCAAGGTTCTATGCACCGTACGGTACATATACAATTCTATAGCAGGGCAGACTCAATTGAAAGGGAAGTGAATGTCACGGGAACTCGGATGCTCATACTGTACATGTATTTCAAAAACACGGTGTTTATGCATTGTACATACTTCCTTTTACACAATTAGTTGCGTCTCCATACACAATCTTGCGTCTGCATATACAAGTGTTTTAACACTTGTTCGTTTGTGTCTGTATAAACTATTTATTTATATTGAGAACTCTCACCGTCTGACCATTGGTCACCATCTATTAAGATTACAGTCGTCACTGACCATTTGCCAGAACTGTAGATCAATCCGCCGCTATACGATCAAAAGTACTGGATTAGTGGAGCATTAGCCACCCAGTGGTGGCGATGTGTAATGCATGCTGAGTATCTAGTATCGCCTCAACGCGCCTGCCTGTGATTATACTCAGCAAGCTAAGCTATCGCCTTAGCATGACTAAACGTCCGTCTAGGCGGAGAATCGGTCAAGATAAGGGTGGCTACATCTGTAAATCTTCAATAAATCTGGATTTTCAATTAATGACAAGAATTGTATAAACATACATTGACATCCTGTTAACCACACTCCCATCTTGTTAACCCCACCTCTATCTTGTTAACCTCCAGTATATATCACATTCACAACAAGGAATAAGCCCTTGCGCAACTTGCTTCACCGGGACATAAACTGGAATGTGTACCAGAAATTAAGAGCATTATGAAGAAAATATTTGCCATCAGACATTTATGACCACCTCCCCCACTCTTGTTGAAGTTGACATCTTCACTGTATACAACCACAAGCCAGGTCAGATAACAGTGATGTACAATACAAGCTCTGAGTTTCAGTGTTCTTCTTACAGGATATCCTTCTTACTGGTCCAGTCCTTATGTTCAGAATTTTACAAGAGTCAATCCTCTTACATAAAGAAGTGTTTTTACTATAGTGATAGCAGGCATCCATCAAATCTTCTACAGTTTCACTGAATGCTATCTCCAAGCCCAGGAAAGACTTATCTCTTCAGCTGTGCCCAGTGTTGGACCTGGACATGAAGGGCCCACCGGGGGAATACAGTGATTATGGGTGTGGCCAGCCTCCAGAGGAGATGTGGTCATCTATCACAGAAACTTGGCTAACCATTAGGGAGTACATGGTCTGAGCTCCTTTATAATTATAAGGTAAATACTGCTAGTCCATGCCAGATAATGTACCAAATTAATAAAATCAATGCACTATAGAAACTACAAAATAGACCTGTGCAGAATAATGCATAATTCTGGAACATGGCCTAGCTGCTGAACAGAGCAGTCATGCTTATCGAAAACTCCTGCTGCATGCAAGGAAAATCTACTACTCCACGAGTCATGCTCTGATATTACTGTAGCCAGGAGCTCATTTATGAACTAGGGGAGGTGGGGAGTGCGCAGTGGAGCTGGTAGATGCTCCATGTGTCTCTGTGCGTTGCGGCCTACCTCCCGTCCCGAAGCCACGGCCTTGATTTGGCCTAAGCCCCGCCTTGGAAACGTTGCTGACATGGAAGTCTGGATGTGGCTGCTATTGCTCTGGAGCCGGTCACATCCACAACAGTGGCAGTCTTTACGCCCCTCACCTCTTCATCCACCGGAGACCAGGTGTGTGCACCGAGATAGCCGTAGGTTACCCTGGGAACCGGTGGTTGCTTTAACTTTACCTACTAGCTCGCCCTCACTGGCCACTCCCAACTCATGCCTGGCTGTTTTTGTGATGGGAACACAGGGTCTGGTGGGTGCTGGATTACCCCTCTCTTCACTACCCATTACAACATCTAATGGGATCCCGGACCCCCCTCTCTGTTCATAATGTGAGCAGTGCCTATTAAATATGCTGTGACCCAGCCCAAATCTTTTTACATAGGAGATGTTGAATCTCTTACAAACACTACACCATATTGCTTATTATTTGGAGTGTCTTGCAGCTCCAGGAACGGTTTCTGTGTACATCACCTGCTGAGCATACAAGATGGAACAGCCTGTTTTTTGAGTGCTGTATCATACTGCATGATGTTACTGTGATCCTTCACCCTAAAATCCACCACCCATGTCTCCTACACACATCTACATCTACCAGTTTTGCTCCTGAACAATCGCATTATTATACCTTTGCAGAGAATCTGTCTTTTAGTGTGACACATTTATTCACCTGGCTCCTTTTCAGCCATTTTTATTTTGCGTACTATGCTTCCCAAGAGGGCTAAAGGGGCACTTCCACCATGAGTGACCTTTCTTAACCAGAAGTTGGCCCACACCACACACTCCTCTCCTGAGACTCCAACTTCTACTGCGTGAATAGTCTTGGCATTGGAGGCAACTCTGGGGTGCTGTCTGTTTCTGGGGTTAATCCTAATTCTGGCACCCCTTTACCGTTAAAACCTTGTGCCGGGTGTTTAACAGCTTTTAAGTCTGACCTCACTCAGGATCTAACAGCTGCTATTTGAGAAGGTTAAACAGACTTCACAGCTATTGGAGACGGAACAGATCAATTAGAGCATAAGATGTAAGAACTAGTGGCCTCTCACAACTACCTCATTTCTGCCCATGATCAGCGACTATTTGAGATGGAGTCATTTAAGGATAAGATAGCTGACATGGATGACCGCTCCAGAAGAAATAATCTTAAAATCTGCAGGATTCCCGACCCTGTGTCCAATTCGAAACTCTCGGACTACGCTATGACCTTGTTTTGCAATATCTGCTGGATGTGGATGACAGGGATCTTCTTTCACAATCTCCCTAGACCTTGTTTGGCTCCTCCTCCTCACCGAGAGATCCCATCTTTCGAGTTCATATTTTTACCACTAAGGAGCGTTTCCTTCGTGCCGCTCGATCTGCTGGTGAATCCAATATCCTTGGAGGTCTACAGCTCTTTCCAGAATTCTCTGTAATCACTATCTCTAAAAAGAGAGCATTGGCTGCCATCACATCAGACCTTCGTGCTCAAGAGATCTGTTACCGCTAGGGTTTTCCAATGAGGCTGATTATTTCCCATGACGGCTCTACTCACACTGTTACACATGCCATGTGCAGCAAGGACAGAAATTGTTGTTTTTCTTTACTTGGAGCTGTGCAAATCCCAGCGGCTAGGTACATAGATCCAACATCCATTGAAGGTCAGTCAGTTATCAGAGTTCAGAGCATACTTGACAACTTTCTGGCTTCCCTGCCAGGTCAAATCAACAGGGAGCATAGCAGGCAGTGGGAGAATGGAGGCGCAATCACATTAACACAGCCCTGCCCACCTCTATTCAATGCCAGATTACTAGCATTGTAAAGCAGGAGGCAGGGCTAGGATGTCACAAGTCAACGTGAATCGCTGACTATGAGCTGTCAGTGTATACAGTGGTACAGTTGCTGTATGCTGCTCTGTACTCTGCTGTATTGGCTGAGCTGTGTATTATAGCCACTATCAGTGTATACAGGGGCACGCTGCTGTGTGCTGCACTGCACTCTGCTGTATTAGCTGAGCTGTGTATTATTATATTCAGTGCATACAAGGGGCATGCTGCTGTGTACTGAACTGTACTTTGCTGTAAATTGACATACAGTAGCAGTGTCCATCTAAAGTGGCTGTGTGTTCACAAGCAGCACTACAGTGTGTATTGTCATTGTCAATTGTGAATAAAAAATGTAAAAAAAGTTTTAAGTTTGCACAACCTGTGTGTGCTGTACTTCTGTGCATTTATTATTCACGTACATAATAAAATCAAAGCCATTTGAATTGCTACCGTGAGAGTTGAGCTGCGAAGTGAAAAATATATGTATTCTTCTATTGTTTGTACTGTTTGGTGTACTTACCTTATTGCACTTTGGGCCTAATTCAGAGTTGATTACAGCAGCAAATTTGTTAGCAGTTGGGCAAAACCATGTGCACTGAAGGGGGGCAGATATAACATGTGCAGAGAGAGTTAGATTTGGGTGGGGTGTAATGAAACCGAAATCTAAATGGCAGTGGAAAAATAATGCAGTCAGTATTTACCCTACGCAGAAACAAAATAACCCACTCAAATCTAACTCTCTCTGCAAATGTTATATCTGCCACATCTGCAGTGCACATGGTTTTGCCCAACTGCTAACAAAATTGCTGCTGTGATCAACTCTGAATTACCCCTGACAATGCTAAATTCCTTTGTCGTATAAACAACCCTTTATGAAGCTAAGAACACTGTACGCTGTTTGCTCAAGAAGTACCGTAATGGTACGCTATCTGCGTAGCGATCGCTCAGCCGTAGGCGAGACGCTCAAGCGTCACGTTCGCTCACGGCCCAGTGATCACAGGACACGTTATTGGTTATGTCTAGGGGAATGATTCGCTGTAGCGTAGCATACG
The DNA here is from genome assembly GCF_028390025.1 of Pseudophryne corroboree. Classification (NCBI taxonomy): domain Eukaryota; kingdom Metazoa; phylum Chordata; class Amphibia; order Anura; family Myobatrachidae; genus Pseudophryne; species Pseudophryne corroboree. The sequence continues at coordinate 534,843,464 of NC_086445.1, forward strand.
CTCGAGACCACGAGGAGGTCACCAGCGATGCAGACGCTTACAACACTATACCTTGATATTAAACCTTATACCGATGAAACACACAGAATACCTTAATGTGAGTACAGGGTGTAAATGCAACCTTGTGTAACCTGACTATCTACAAAGCTGTTTGAGCGTCACCGACGCTCAAGTGAACACTTAATACTATAGTAAATACACTGATACTGGTTTAGGGTTCCAAAGCCTATAATCTGTATTATATCTAGTATACTTGTAAAAGAGTAACACAGTACAAATGATACACTACAATATAACAAAGACTTCCTAACCAAACACCTAACTAAGGGATAAACTACAATGCTATCCTGGTTTAACACAATACAATACAATACTATAAAGTTTAGTCTAGGGGAGATATGAGAGAAAAGAGAGAATAGAGAGAGAGAAATAGACACAGAGAGAGAGAGAGAGAGAGATTTGCTCACAGAAAGACAATGATTACGGAGAGAACTTACGCACAAAGGGTATGATCGCCAGCGCCTCGATATCCAGCTCCCGATTATCAGCAGATAACCGTTGATGAGAGAGTGAGAGCTGGATGTGGTCGGCCTGCCTATTTATGCTCCACACACAATGCAATCTCCTGGTCCTACAATCCCATTGTCCATTGGCCGAAGGAATTCGGCCCTGCATCATAACAAAAGGTCATAGGGTGATTCATACAGGTGGGCTGTGACGATTTCCAACAGCTCAGGTGGGTGGGAAACTGGGTTTCCCGCCGCATACCTGAGTATGTGCAAATCATAGAAATGGACATAAACTTCTTATGTCCATAACTATTCGCACGAGCGATTAATACGCTCCAAACCAACACCGGAATATTGCTAATTAAATACTCTTCCGATGGGTACCAAACACTGCAGTATGATTCCTGTTAAACCCTTCGTACGATGCAAAGAGGGATTCCTCAGCTCTGGGACATTATCCTTTAACCAAACTTACAGAAACTATCAAAGGGATCATGATCTATAAACTACATTAATTGTGAACATTTGTAACTAATGAGTCGCACGCTACGATCACATAAACTCTACCGTAAATGCGCATACTGCGCGTGCGAGTGCACGCTATTGCGGGTATGCGCTTCCACGGGAGAGCGTACGCATGCGCAGCACGGACCAGTGTGCGGTGCAAATATGGCAGTGTGCACTAAGACATTTTTCTGACTTTGACAGTCCACCCTTTGGCAGTCAATAATAACTGCCACAAAATATTTAAGGAGAAAAATGTAAGTCAGGGGTTAATTGATTTCCATGGTGGGGTAAGGAAGAAGAGAGGAGTAGGTGTGAAAAGGGTATGACCTAGTGAGAGAGTAGGAGCATGTGTGTATGAGTCCATGTTTGGAGGGTCATGTATCATCGTGCCGTACGTGTGGTAAATCAAGCTTCGAGGTATTGCGAAGTATACATTTGAATTCCTTCTTATCCTGTGGTACAGGTCTGTGGATGGGCTGTCAAACTCTACCGAGCTCATTTCGGCTGTGGTTGTAACACAATGGGGATGCACATTTTAGTTGATGATACATGAATTGGGGGGGTACGTGGTTGCTGCTATCTGTGCCTGTATTCCCTATCGACTATGTGTGTTATTACCTGAGGGTTGCAGAGATGAAGATAAAGAACACTTACGAAAAATGCAATGATATTCTATGTCAGGTTAATGTACGTTCGTCGATTGGGGTCTTGATTGGTGTCGGTTGATTGGAGTCTTCTTCTTTGTGCTTTTGCTCATAAATCGTGAGTAAAGCAAACAACGTCCATGGATTTACAAAAAATGTTGGGCTAGCGTGATTTTAAAGTTCCTAGGGAAACTGGGGTACCCATGGCATTGTCCATCAAAATCTTGTATATCAGGTCGTCTGCTCTTCTTCTTTCCATCTTTCCGTTGTCGGCCCCTTGGCTCATCAAATCCTTCGTCTACGTGGGTCTTTGTACCTCGGAGGAAAACATAGAAATGGGTGAAAGACGGACCGTATACTCATTACATCATTACGTCATGGTTTCTAGCATTGGGTCATAAATCAAATCCAGGTTAATTACAGTTTCCTCACTCCTTAAGCTCATCACTTTCGTACTTTGCTTGCACCTCATCAAAGCCTGCCCGCATCTAAATATCAATCCAAACGATATAACGACACCCAAAATACACAGTAGAAACTTTCCAACATCCATTATGACTCCTTGAGCCCAGTCTCCTAAACCGGAGAACCAATTTCGCGGGTTCAACCATGACACCCAACCAGTCAGCTCATTACCTACAGCAGCAAGGGTGAGATTGTGTTTTCGACGAAATTCCCACTTTAGTTGGAGAATATCGTCCATCTTTTGGTCTATGACCTCTACCGGATCCTCGGTGCTATTTGTGATATACGTGCAACACTTTATGCCGTACTGTGTTGCCAATGTAACACAATATCCGCCTGTTACTGCTGTAAGATAATTAAGAACCATCCTATGCTGAACTAGTTCTGTTTTGTAAGCTTGAAGTTCTCTTCCAGTGTATCTAAACGTGTCATCATACATTTCAGTGATATTATCTAATAAATTGGCGAGTGCGGAAATGTATCTATAATTCATCACTCCTCGAGCGGTACGAGTGAAATCTAACGCTACCAGAACCTGAATCCCGGTGGATTCATGGATAAGATCAGAGGCCGGATGCTCTAACCTTTCTGACAGTTGTCTTTTAACAAGGTGCTCGTAGTGAGTGTGAGTATAAGGAGTTTGGGCACCACGGTGTATGTCCTTCATTTTGTCATGTGTAACAGTCATCACTTCAGGCAATACTTTTCCAATATAACACAATCCTTCAGAGTTTGGGGCAAGCCACTTGTACGCCTTTCTCCCGCATATGAAATATGCATCATCGGGGAGAACATATGGGACGGAGAAGGACATGACCATGTTACAAACCTTCCAGGTGAAATCTCCTGACCCTAATTCTTCCATCTGCCTAATGCACGTATCGGTTTGTACGATATGTGCACAGTATCCTGGTGATACCTCTCCAACTTTAGTAATCCTATTTCCTAAGGTATATCGATACCGGAAAGATTTTCCTCTACTGACTATGTGGCGTACGAGCTCTGTATCTGTAGGCATTCTATCTGCTCTGTGTGAAAAGGTCATGGTAAGGTTGCTCCATGACACTTCCCAATTTCCCGGTTTTCTGGGATTGGAGATGTTAAAACATATGAGGGACCTATCCACATGGTATTGGTGGAGCTTCAAACTAGGAGGGCTGGAGATGTTAAACCTCCGGTCCACCGGTCTCCCACCACTTAGCTCAAGTACCTCCCCTAACGTTAAAGGAAATGGTACTAGCCCTGATTTGCTGTGACCCTGAGGTACTTGAGAGCATACCCAACAATCTGTTTGGTTCAACACGTTACCCACTAGAGAGTGATAGTCACTCAATGGATGCCGGTCCATATGGATATTAAAACTGGATTGGCATTACTTTGTTACAGAGCCTACAGATACAACTTTCTTTTTGAACTAACATTCCTTCACAGTTGTTTACAAATAACATGGTTGTTAGATCGTGCCCGGTACTCGCCTTTGCTTGGTGATTGGGTTGCTATTGGAAATTTACACCTCCGTCTCAGTCATCAGGACCTTTCTGGATCCTTTCTCGACCTCACTGGTACTCTCACCGAAACAGACTGCTCTGGTCAACATCATGGTTAGCGGGAAAATCCATGTCACAGTCTCTTGGGGCAAGTCCATCTTACAGGAGGAGAAAAGAAGAAATTTGTAAAGGGGGTATAAGAAAATCAGTTTGAGGGGGAGAGAACTCGTTACGATAATAAGTTCTCTCGTTTTGTTGTTCTTTTTGTTCTGCTGTCCTCTCAAAAGGTGCTGTCTCTTCAGTCTTCCGAATGAACCTTCTGGTGATGTAATCTTTCTTCCTAACTAGCGATCTTTCTGTGTGGAGCAAAATCTGGCATTACCATTGGTTAACACTTAGGGGTGGCATACCATCTTTAAATCATGGAAACATGAGTGAGGAGAGAGAGAAAATAAAAAACAAAAGAGATAGAGAACAATTCATGTGCATATATACATTACATAACCCGACAATAACCACCAATAAGAGAAGAGAAACAAAGCATTTTTAAACATTGTCAACATTAAGAAAACATTGTCAGACTATTTGGCTGTCGTATCTACGTGTCTAATGGTTTCCTTGAGCAGTCCCTCCCCACCAGCACTTGCATTATTCCACTGTCTGTATCTGGCCAGAATACATTGTGGTGGATAGGTCATGCTGGGGTTTGGTAGACTTCTGCAAGGACCAAGCGAATATGCAATGTTTGAATTCTTACCAATAATCGTCAGAGATGGGGATAGAGAGAGAAAAGGGAAAAACATTTTTCACAAATACATTTACAACGTTTAACCTGGTCATTCCCGTGTCTTCAGTGAATGACCTCCCACTTCATTAACCGTTACCTCAGGCTTGCCTCCATTCCTAACAATCACCTTTCCTGCCTATGTGATTCTTGATTATAATGGTGTGTGTTGTAATTTTGCTCATTTCTTGGTCTAGGGGGTCTAACTTTATGTGGGCTGTTGCAGTTGTGGGCATAATGCCCTTCTCTCCTACAATGGTAACAAATCCTGGGCTTCCTCCAAGTGTCAGTGAAATGGGGTCTTGGCTGATTTGATGCCTCCTCAAACGCTCGGATGCTCATCATCATCAATCGTTTCCCCTGTGCTTCCCTGGTTCCTTGGTTTTTATGATTATGGTGTTGTCTTTCTCGTGATCTACAATCTCTTGCAATGTGTCCCTTTCTATGACAATGGTAACAGACTACCATATCTGGATTTCTCGCAGGGGTGTGGGGCTTTTGTTGGGGTGGTCTTGTGGTTTGGGCCTGTATTTTTGCTGCCATTAACTTATCTCTTTGTGACTCTCTGTATCTGGTGATATTCTGATCCTGATTGATGACGGCCTCTCTTAGTGCAGTCACCGAGATATCTCTCCAGTTTGGGTTGGTGGTCTGTACCCTTGTTTTTAATTCATCTTTTAAACCATTCATTAATACCTTAACCGCTATTCTTCTATGTTGTGCATTTGTCTTGATTTCCGTGATCCCAGTGTTGCCAGCCATTATTTGCAGTGCTCGATTGAAATAATTAGAAACATTTTCCCTTTCGTTTTGTCTTATGGAGAAAATTTCATTCCACTTGACAGCAGCTGGGAAATATATTCCTAACTGTCGGTTAATCTGCCTAATACATTCCTGATTGTGTTCCTCCGTACAAGGTACCTCTGTGTTTAATTTACAATCAGCAATGAACTTTTCAGGGTCAACCCTGGAGGGCAAACATGCCCTCAGCACTGTCCGCCACTCTTTGTTGGTGGGTTCTGTGGCGTTTCCTAGTTCTTTTATAAACCTTTGACATTTGGCTAGATTTTTCCTAGGATCAGGAAATTCAGACACAATTGATCTCAATTCGGTCCGGGACAAGAGACAGCGCATTGCACTGTCCTTGACGGGAATGATTCCCTGATCGTCAGTCTTCCCATTGGGGACTGAGATCACCCTGGCCAGATTGAGCTCAGTTCCATCATCTTGTGTTGGCCTTACAATATGGGGTACATCTGTTTGTGCGTGATATGAAACATTGTACGTACCTGTGGACACGACCTCACCTGACCCTCCGTTAGGGGGTTCGATTATTGCCTTTACCCATTTGGTCGTGTCCACCTGGATGGCTTCTGTGATGGTTGTTGGAAGAGGTGCTGACATCGTTCTGGGCTCACTGTCTTGTTTGTATTCCTGAGGGAGGTTTGACATGGGGTGCAACTGGCACAGGTTAATAGTTGTACATTCAACAGTATTACAATAATCATTGTTACATTTATTACACTTATTCTTATAATCTATATTACAGTTGCTAAGAGCGTTTTTATTGTTCCACCCTTGTGCTTTTCTCTCCGCAATCAACTCCTCTCCCGATGCCATGTCTCTCCTCTCAAGATAAGAGTCAGAAAAGTCAATAGACTCTCTTTGTAATTCACTTTCCTGTTGCCATAACTGTAAATATTCATAATGTTTATTTTGTCTCTTCGTTAGTTCAACGAGACTTATCCTCCTCCTTAAATTTTGTAACACCTCTGGACTGAAGCTACCTATTCTTGGGAACTTGTCCCTGTCTTGTACAGTCATTCTCTCCCATTCATCACAAAAAACTTCAGCGTGATTTCCATATTTCTTACACATCACATATCGTGCCGACCCGATGGATCGGTTCTCTGAATCAACCTGAACCTGGGTTGATCGCCCCCTACCTGAACAAATGGCCCCCATAATCTGCAGGCGTTGCTTATTCCTCCTTGAATATCAAGGCTTTCAGCGCACCCTTACAAACAAACCAAGATGTCCTTGGGCAGGCCGGCGGTGGTGGTTTATCAAGTACCCCACTTACTTCTCGCCCACGTTGGCCTATGCCGCAATCACTGTAAACCAGAGCTGTGGTACCCAACCCAGGGCCCCTGTGAACCTTTAGTTTACTGGAACATATGAGGGTTACCCGCAGGACACTTACTCTTTCCAGTAAAGTTGGGGTTGTTAGATAGTTCCTGAGTGACCAGCGAACTTCCCTTCCAAAAATAAAAAATTACACAAATCACGTCAGAATGTACAGATAGCGTTTGTGACCACTTTACTCTAATGGTATTAGGTCAGATTACTAACTACTGCACACAATAACGTGCGGTCCAATCGTTCAGTATACGAGCACTACTTGTCATGTACTGAAAGATCAATGGAATCTATGTTTCCGGCTGCGATTCCTTCAGCCAGAGCTTGTATGGCCTATATGGGTTCTGCACCAACACCCCAGGCGTTGTGCCACTGGACTTTTATAGCGGACCTTTTACCTTACGACCTCCTGGTCTTGTTCCTTATGACCTCCTGGTCTTGTTACCTTATGGTCTGCTATACTCTAATGCTCAAATATTATTTAACCAGAGATGCCTCCCTGGCCACCGTATATGTCACTTACACGTATGTTCCTTAACGAGTACCCGACTTTCCTTTTGGTTCCACCTTTAAAATTGTATAAACTTTTGTATACAAAACACACTCACTCAACACATGTACACTTTTGTTTCTATATCTATTTCTGCGCAGAAATTGTCTTCAGGCCAAGAGTGTTACCAATTAGGAGCAGGATCTGTTAAACTAAATTTTAGATTTTCCAAAAATAGATTTGCGTTATTTACCGCGTCGCGTTATCTACCGCTGTGCGTTACTTATCGCTTTTGCGCTAATTATCGCTTTGCGCTAATTATCGCTTTGCGCTAATTCAACTTTTCGTGACTTGGGCTACGTGGGCGTAACCAGACGCTACGTTGCGTAGTGTACGCTGCGTGCGTCTGCCTTTTGGATTGCGTACGCTAGTCTTTGTTAGCGACACGTGTACGCAATGCAAAGGATCCACCGTAACACAATATATTTATTTATCAATGTAGGTGATCCCTGATCATCTACCGCAATCCACACTGACTGCCTTGTATCTCAGACAAACCGTGTGTTTGTTCTATACTTTAACTATTACCTTTACTATGAAATAACAGCAAATCTCTTCTTAGCACTTTCTATCAACTATAAAATTTGGCAAACAGGAATAGTGATATACGAAAAAATGAAATAGAAATGCAGATATATGCGTGCGTACGCAAGACAAAAGAAAAATAAACAGTTTTAAAAGACACAAGCGTTTTGTTCTTACTTCCGGTTACCGGGTTCCTTCAGCACTCTTTGTCTAAGCGAAGCAGACGCTTATCCCGTCAGCAACTGCGAGATAACCTCCCACCCTTTTGCTGGGGGATAATGTCTGCTGATCTACCTAGTGCAGATGTGAAAAGGACCGGACGAGCCCGCAATTGACAATGCTAAATTCCTTTGTCGTATAAACAACCCTTTATGAAGCTAAGAACACTGTACGCTGTTTGCTCAAGAAGTACCGTAATGGTACGCTATCTGCGTAGCGATCGCTCAGCCGTAGGCGAGACGCTCAAGCGTCACGTTCGCTCACGGCCCAGTGATCACAGGACACGTTATTGGTTATGTCTAGGGGAATGATTCGCTGTAGCGTAGCATACGCTCGAGACCACGAGGAGGTCACCAGCGATGCAGACGCTTACAACACTATACCTTGATATTAAACCTTATACCGATGAAACACACAGAATACCTTAATGTGAGTACAGGGTGTAAATGCAACCTTGTGTAACCTGACTATCTACAAAGCTGTTTGAGCGTCACCGACGCTCAAGTGAACACTTAATACTATAGTAAATACACTGATACTGGTTTAGGGTTCCAAAGCCTATAATCTGTATTATATCTAGTATACTTGTAAAAGAGTAACACAGTACAAATGATACACTACAATATAACAAAGACTTCCTAACCAAACACCTAACTAAGGGATAAACTACAATGCTATCCTGGTTTAACACAATACAATACAATACTATAAAGTTTAGTCTAGGGGAGATATGAGAGAAAAGAGAGAATAGAGAGAGAGAAATAGACACAGAGAGAGAGAGAGAGAGAGAGATTTGCTCACAGAAAGACAATGATTACGGAGAGAACTTACGCACAAAGGGTATGATCGCCAGCGCCTCGATATCCAGCTCCCGATTATCAGCAGATAACCGTTGATGAGAGAGTGAGAGCTGGATGTGGTCGGCCTGCCTATTTATGCTCCACACACAATGCAATCTCCTGGTCCTACAATCCCATTGTCCATTGGCCGAAGGAATTCGGCCCTGCATCATAACAAAAGGTCATAGGGTGATTCATACAGGTGGGCTGTGACGATTTCCAACAGCTCAGGTGGGTGGGAAACTGGGTTTCCCGCCGCATACCTGAGTATGTGCAAATCATAGAAATGGACATAAACTTCTTATGTCCATAACTATTCGCACGAGCGATTAATACGCTCCAAACCAACACCGGAATATTGCTAATTAAATACTCTTCCGATGGGTACCAAACACTGCAGTATGATTCCTGTTAAACCCTTCGTACGATGCAAAGAGGGATTCCTCAGCTCTGGGACATTATCCTTTAACCAAACTTACAGAAACTATCAAAGGGATCATGATCTATAAACTACATTAATTGTGAACATTTGTAACTAATGAGTCGCACGCTACGATCACATAAACTCTACCGTAAATGCGCATACTGCGCGTGCGAGTGCACGCTATTGCGGGTATGCGCTTCCACGGGAGAGCGTACGCATGCGCAGCACGGACCAGTGTGCGGTGCAAATATGGCAGTGTGCACTAAGACATTTTTCTGACTTTGACACCCCCTTTGTTCAAAGCCCTGTGACTACACACATATTGAACCAAGCTGCAAGTAAAAAAAATATATATATTTAAATCTACTGTTTGTACTGTTCTGTGCACTGTACCCCATCACGCTGTGGCAATGTTTCATAGATGTGTTATAAACTGCTGTGTGTTTGTGCTGCTGCTCTGTTGCTTGGTAACCAGTCAGCTCACTGCTCCCTTTAGCCTAGAGCAGATGAAGGCAATATTGTGAGCTGTGATGTAGTCAAAATTGACAGTAAATGAGTGGAAGTTAATGTAATTGAGGTCAATAATGTTCTAGGAACACATAAAGGGCCAAATTGTGTGATTTTTAGCTTTTTTTAAAATCAAGTTTTGCAAAAGAATTCAAAACCAAAACCAATCACGACCTAAATCTAAAGCCAAATCCGAAATAGAAAACCGGACAACGAATTAGACCAAAAAACAAAACCTGCAAAAATTGTCCGGCACCCATCTCTACTAAAAACACTCAGGCATGTGCTGCTATTCACTCTGCCATAGGCAGAGTATTTTGTAGCCTAGGCTGGCAAATGCAATAACTCTTGCTTTTAACCTCTTTTACGTACCTGTTTTAATTTATTTCACTGTGAACACTGTTATACAAGACTTAAAACACTCAGTGACCATATTATCATGAAATATTATTCCTACAGTGGTTGTAATCAATACAACAAACAACTATAGCTAAGTACACTTTTGGAAACTGGCACAGGAGGGGAAGGCAGTGTTGCCCCTAGCAACCAATCATATTCTGTAATTTCTCTACTGTTCTTTAGAAAATTAAAGCAAGCATCTGCTTTTATGCTATTGTCAAAACAAAACTACCTTTTTCCTTTTCACCAGTTTTCATAAATATAATATCTTGTTATTGCTTTATATTACACAATCAACGAAGATAATTAATTTCTGCAGTCATTTAATGTTCAGCTATAGAGAAGGATACTATATGACTCATTCATAGACCATGATCATTCTTTTATATTCAGTACTATAAGTTTCTGCAACATGCACACTGAAATGTGTACACATAAATCTTTATACAGATTGTCTTGCATCCACTTATGCCTAGAAAGGTGTTACAGGGACAAGCAGGGTTTGGCAAGCATAAAGCTGAATACAGTAAAGGTATGTTACATCATTATTAGAAGATGCTTCTGTAGATACTGCATCTGTATATACATCTGTAGATACTGGTGGGATTTGTTCAAAATTCCAGCAGTTGTTGTTATACCGACAATCAGAAGATCGACAACGGGATCCCTACAGTCAGAATCCTGACGGATCCCTAAGGTAAGAACAGGGACTTAGGTTTAATCACTAGAGCGAGGGTTAGGGTTAGACTGCGTAGGGGGTAGGGTTAAACTGTGGGAGGAGATGGTTAGGTTTAGGCTGGGGGAGGGGTGGGTTAGTGTTGGGGGATAGGATTAGAGGTAGTTTAAAAATACTTACTGAGATCCGTTGTGATACTGGCCATCAGGATTCTGCTGACGATCTTCTCGATGTCAGGACCCCAGGTGTCTGGATTTCATACCCAACCAATACTGAAGGGCTTGAGCAACAATACACAAATCAGTGATGATGACTATCTGCAGCAGTACCTAGCTTCTGATTGGATGTTGACATTTTGATACTCATAGTACTTAAACAATTTACCTTGCTGCTACTGTGTATTATACAAAGTATCGCCCATCTATATGCATTACTTAATTCATGCCTACCAAACTCCTAGACGTTATTGGTACAGTCCCAATTGCTGGAACTGTCCTGCCATCATGTGATAAGGACTTTTGGCCCTATTGTGGTGTGTTGGGGGTATACCACTGCTGCAAACTGAGGAGATATGTATATAAAAGGTATGTTGCTGTGAAGTGAATACCATTAAATTAGATCTAAGTTGAAAATATAGCATTTTCTGGAGTATTTTTATCCATGCAATAGTATGACTTTCTAGGCAAAGACAAGAACAGCTTTATATTGCTTAGAAGGGTTTCCTAGTATTGATTGCCAGTGAACTAGATATTTTAGTCAGTCTTTAAAGTCTACAGGCGAGGTTGATTTTTCTCTATCCTTGCCTTACAATATATCTTTAATGTTTCTACCCAAGGGACTGGTTCAGATATATATATGTATTTATGCAATTGAGTGATTATCGGCCGACTGCGCATGTGTCGCAGTTGTACTGTGCATGTGCCAAGGCACCTTTGCAAAGTGCTTACAGTCTGTAACACCCCCCGGGGTTGGCAGGTGTCTAAGTGGTTAGAAGTGGTATCTCAGATGTTCGGTGACCCTTTCCCTAAGATGTTTCCTCCCACACGTTGTTCATTGTATCGGGTTCAGAGAGGTAGGATAGATTGATAAACAACAGTGTTTTAATGACAGCAATATCCAACAGGAAGTTCTTTTATTAGGCCGCAAAGACTTCTGGATTAAAGATGGTGATTAGTTTACGGCAAGAATTGGATAATCACAATGATGAAAATGAAAGAAAATGATTACAAGAAAATCACCTTTAGCTACAGCTAACATTACACTAGGACATTCAATACTTCAATGATCTCAATCAATCTAATCACAGATATACAGTATGCATATTCCAGGAAAAACAATACAACAAGAAAACAGCGAAGAAGGTGACTAAGAATATAGTTTTCAATATCAATTGCTACTTTTCTAAATATCCCCAATACTCAGAAAATGTCTCAATCTTCACTTGCAATACACGTTGGAGCTCACATATCCTACAGTGCCACAGTATTGCAAGGGGGAGTAACTGTGGTATATTGTAACTGCACTTTTAGAAGAAGGATTGATCCTGGGTTCAGTTAGTAAATATAATTATACTCCAATGTGGTATAAGGATATAGGCAATGAAGGTGTCATAGAATCTCTCACAAGCAACTGTCTCTGTAGTAATTATCTCATGGAACAAATAAATCAATATTACTCTTTTAAACAGCTCAATGTCTCTATGGAGTTCTTATCACAAATAATGTCTCTGTGCTGGTTAAAACTGTGTTTAAACAGGGATCACTCTGCATGATTCTCAGTGAAGTGTCTGGTAGCACCCCTTTATTCCATGCAGCCGTGAGTAGTATGTGTGTGACAATGGACAATAGGGCTTAACACTCACCCTCCTGTAGTCCACAACAACAAACAGTCTCTGTTACTCACTCCAAACCTCACAGTTTATTTCAGTGTCTCCTGGAATCTGTCTCAGCGGTTTCAGCTCAAGATGGCCACTGCGTTCACACCTCTGCAAAGGGCTGGCGGTGTTCGATCCCCAGCTACAATGTTCACGCCCACTCTCCCGGCATTCCACACTTGTGGAAGCACCCTGCTGCCTTAACTCTGCAGCACTGTTCTCCACCACCCGCAGTTATGAGAAGTGGAAGCAAAAACGCAGGCGGGTTGCAATCATTGTCAGGGCCTGTTTCAGCCTACACCTGCAATCGCATTCACAGAAAACATCGTGACAACATCACAATTCTCATTTATCAAATGAACTGCGAGGCAATCGCCGCTGAGTGTTTGTATGCAGATGCTGATATTTGTGAGGCTGTTGATGGGTGTCTGAATCCATTTTCCGGAGGCTCTTGCATTAGCATATTTTCGCACAGTATTTGCATACAGGATCACCGATGTGGTTGCATTAGCGTATATCTCTGAACTAGGTCCCAAGTCCCATGTTCTACTCACTCTAACCCAACACAACAGTGGGTAAAAAAAAATCAAATATATGCTGTTTCTTACAAACAAAATGTTCTGCTTAGACAACTGTAGGCTGTGTTAATAGTAATCCCTTTGGTAATATAGGCATATATTATCTTCATTATATTTAACATATGTTGTATGAGCTAAGGTTTAACTCCTCCACCTGCTAGAGGCTGATTGACATAGATTAATATAGAGTGTGATTCTTAAGAGCTTATTCATGCATGAATTATAAACATGTATATATTTGTTCAACTCATAAGGATATAAGTGACCAGAGGGATCAATTATCTCAATTGCATCAAATAAAAGTCATTAGTTCTCAGAAAAACTGTTCATTACTGGTACAATGTGTACTCCCCCATGATTGTAATAGAAGGGACTTATTTTGTTCATTTGGATATTGACCAGTCATCAAAGTGCAGTCACAGGGGGATCAATTAAATTTGGTAAGTGTTGCTGCACATATTACCGATACAGTAGTCCAACACAGGGGCAAATGCAGGTTTTCTGTAGGGGGGCTTCCAAATGCTTCAGTTTAGACCAAAGGCTAAATGTAATAGCCTGGGAGCTGCCGGAGGTGCGGGACTTTGTGCGAGTCTGCCTGTATAATGCAAACAAGATGGAAAAAATCCTACCGCGCCCTCTGAATTGCTGCAATGGGTATGTAGAGGGAGATGTCACACAATCTCCAATAGAACAAGAACAGAAAAAATACTACTACCTATATGCGCTATCCGACACAATTCAATACATGAGGTATGAATAAAGTATTCACAAATATGACAGATTAATATTACAAAAGTTCTGGTAAGTTATATAGTTCTGTAAGATGAATGATCAAAAAAAGAGAGAGATGGTTCTTGCGAGCAACAAAGGAAATTCCACGGGGTAAACACCGTACTCACGTGGGTGCAGAATGTTCAATGCTCATAAAGGTTTCTTTTTCCGGTCGGGACTTCGTTTAATGGATGTCCATTTGATGGAGCCTCTTCATGCCGGTACAGGTTGAGTATCCCATATCCAAATATCCGAAATACGGAATATTCCGAAATACGGACTTTTTTGAGCGAGAGTGAGATAGTGAAACTTTTGTTTTTTTGATGGCTCAATGTACACAAACCTTGTTTAATACACAAAGTTATTAAAAATATTGTATTAAATGACCTTCAGGCTGTGTGTATAAGGTGTATAAGAAACATAAATGAATTGTGTGAATGTACACACACTTTGTTTAATGCACAAAGTTATAAAAAATATTGGCTTAAATGACCTTCAGGCTGTGTGTATAAGGTGTATATGAAACATAAATGCATTCTGTGCTTAGACTTGGGTCCCATCACCATGATATCTCATTATGCTATGCAATTATTCCAAAATACGGAAAAATCCCATATCCAAAATACCTCTGGTCCCAAGCATTTTGGATAAGGGATACTCAACCTGTATACGATCTCCCATATAGGCCCGGAAATATAAACAGTAGAAACGCCAATAGTGTAATAGGTTTCAGCCAATGTGTGAGAAATGACTGGTAATGATGACTAGAAACTATATGGACAGTTGAAGGATTCCTAACGTACCCAACTTACATAGGCACGTATATGGATCCTTATATAAAGGTATCTTTTAACCAGTGGGAGGAAAAAGAGCGTAGAAAATATCTGTAGATGAAGCGTACCCAACTCACATTAGAAAAGATTGGATGATGCTCATAAAGGTATCTTTTTCGGGCCGGGACTTCATTTAATGGATATCCATTCGGAGCTGCCTCTTCATGTCAGTATACGATCTCTCATGTAGACCCGTAAATATAGACAGTAAAAACACCAATAGTGTAGTAGGTTTCAACCAATATATGAAGAACTATATGGGCAATAGAGGGATTCCTAACGTACCCAACTTACATAGGCACGTATATGGATCCTTATATAAAGGTATCTTTTAACCAGTAAAGGAGATACAGAAAGCGTAGGAGGTATCTATAAGTGAAGCGTACCCAACTCACGTTAGAACGGATTGGGTGATGCTCATAAAGGTATCTTTCAAGATGTTTTTCCCTCGTGGGTACTATTGGTCCCAAGCGGGCACTTGCTTTCCAGCAGGATGTCTTACACCAGTGGTCCCTTCTTTGTCGCTGTCTTTGGTGAAGTTTATCAACTCCTTCCTGATGTGTGTCTGCTCAGGGAGTTTTGCACTGCACTTACCTTGCTAAAGAAGTTTCAGTCGGCAGATTGGAACAGATTTAACAAGGGTCAGGGCAAGTCCTGGCAGTATCTGCAGCCGCAGCATGCCACTGCTGAGTTCTTACAGCTGGTCAGCATATGGAAGTGTGCCCCTACTGAGTTGATAAACTTCACCAAAGACAGCGACAAAGAAGGGACCACTGGTGTAAGACATCCTGCTGGAAAGCAAGTGCCCGCTTGGGACCAATAGTACCCACGAGGGAAAAACATCTTGAAAGATACCTTTATGAGCATCACCCAAACCTTTCTAACGTGAGTTGGGTACGCTTCACTTATAGATACCTCCTACGCTTTCTGTATCTCCTTTACTGGTTAAAAGATACCTTTATATAAGGATCCATATACGTGCCTATGTAAGTTGGGTACGTTAGGAATCCCTCTATTGCCCATATAGTTCTTCATATATTGGTTGAAACCTACTACACTATTGGTGTTTTTACTGTCTATATTTCCGGGTCTACATGGGAGATCGTATACTGACATGAAGAGGCACCTCCGAATGGATATCCATTAAACGAAGTCCCGGCCCGAAAAAGATACCTTTATGAGCATCATCCAATCTTTTCTAACGTGAGTTGGGTACGCTTCATCTACAGATATTTTCTACGCTCTTTTTCCTCCCACTTGTTAAAAGATACCTTTATATAAGGATCCATATACGTGCCTATGTAAGTTGGGAACGTTAGGAATCCTTCAACTGTCCATATAGTTTCTAGTCATCATTACCAGTCATTTCTCACACATTGGCTGAAACCTATTACACTATTGGCGTTTCTACTGTTTATATTTCCGGGCCTATATGGGAGATCGTATACCGGCATGAAGAGGCTCCATCTAATGGACATCCATTAAACGAAGTCCCGACCTGAAAAAGAAACCTTTATGAGCATTGAACATTCTGCACCCACGTGAGTATGGTGTGTACCCCGTGGAATTTCCTTTGTTGCTCGCAAGAACCATCTCTCTCTTTTTTGATCATTCATCTTACAGAACTATATAACTTACCAGAACTTTTGTAATATTAATCTGTTATATTTGTGAATACTTTATTCATACCTCATGTATTGAATTGTGTCAGATAGCGCATATAGGTAGTAGTATTTTTTTCGAGTCTGCCTGTATGTTTAAAGCAACAAACATTTACAATGCAAAATCAACCTGGTTTTTCCTTGTAAATTATTGCCAATTTAAAAATACGGCCAGACACGCACAAAGTTCAGCAACTCCGGCAGCTCGCAGGCTATTACAATTAGCCCCAAATCTGGCCAGCCCATGAAGAGGACAAAATTAGCATTTAACAAACTATATATGTGTAGTATATATAATACTTCACACATAATATAATGAATAGGAGGCAGAATTAAGCTTTCTCAACACACATTCTCCCACATCAGTTTAAGATGCCTGTCTCTTTTTGCTGGCAACTACTCTCCGGGCCAGTGTGCTGATTGAACACTTAGATCCACACTAACACAAGAGAAGCTGTTGCCACTGAGCATGAATAGCAGCTCCATTCTGTCCCTTACACAGCAAGAGGCTCTACCAAAATTGGATAATAAAAAACAGTCACTGTCACAATGCATCAGTCATTGATTAATGCCAATTAACAATGATTATTTAGGTAATGTAGATATTGAGGTATTCATTTAGTTTAATGGTCCAGGTAAAAGGAAGATATTTAGTCTTATAGTTCTCATGTAAATATAATTGTAACTTTACTTAAACTTTCCAAATCCCTAGTGTCATAAATCAAGGGAGTCCTGGTAATTGGCTACATGCAGATGGACACTTACAGTATATTTAGTGAGAGTGATGGGTAGTAGTTGTCTTTGGTAAAGCACACTTAGACTGATGCCCTATGGGCAGCCATCCAATGTAAGAGGAATTTGAACACTATCATTAGACCTACCCTATCAAATATAACAGAATTTGCAATGTTCTCTTGTAGTGAACACAACATTTTTTGTTTCATTAGTTTTAAGTGGAGAGCTTATTTGACACCGAGAAAATGTTACAGTAGATATTGTAGGTCTATAAAGTGAACAACTACTCTACACAGGCATTGCTTACTTTATTATTGTTTTCTTTCAATTAATAAAAAATATATATGTGTTGCAAATTATATACGCTGTTACATTTCATAATTTATTAGCGCTTCATATACAGGAATGGTTACATTAATTTAACTTCAGACATCTCAGTAAGGGGGGTATCCAAATACCCGCTACAGTGGCGTAGGTGTGTTTTTTGCATTTTTTCATCACCACCATGGGTCTAGAATGCACTTATCGCAGATTTAGCTTTGTGCATAATCCGCGATAGGAGCCGGCATCAGGGGGGACGAGTGCGCCACATTAAGGCTAATTGAATAGCCCCCTAAGACTTATAAATACAAGGACAGCATAAACTCAAAATTACCAATTCTCCCCCCCCACCCTCCACTGGTTCACTGTAACCTCTTGATATGCATATTTATGAATCCCATGGTAAATTGGGAACCAGAGCATTAAAAGCCCACTTTCTAGATATTCCTGGATTCAGCTTTTTAAACAAACACATCAGGTCACTGTCTGGATCAATTCAGTCCACTAGAGTATAAATGTTGCAGATAAAGTCCTGGAGGTCATATCTTATGGGCCCTACATACTTGGCGATTTGGGCAATGTTACCGAACAAACAATATTATCGTTGGCCGATTTTTTTATCACCGATTTTAAGCATACACTGGATGATATCTATGGCCGATTTGGATGATATGACATTACAGATATCGATATTGTCCAAATTGGCTTGCATGTTTAAATGATGATCAATCAACGATGAACGATTGCCGAAAATATTGCCAAGTGTGTAGGGCCCATTACTGTACCATTCTTATATATTAAAAGGAAACATTGAAAAAAGCATAAAACGTATATGACTGATTATGAAATTAATAAAGAATAGAAGAAAGCAAGTAGCCAAATAATATAATAGTTAATTTACAAGAGATATATGGAACTTATAAGAAGGAAGTTATTTCAAAACCTTTCTTAAAACCGAAAAGGTATAAGGTATTCAGAGCAGTGGAGTCACTAGGGGGGTTTGGGCCGCACCCGAGTGTCACCCGCTGAGGGTCGACACCAAAGTGCTGACTCCTGCTTAGTGACAGAAGATGGATGCTGCACTGTAACATTACGTGCAGCACCCAGCTCCTGTCACAGTGTAGGAGCAGGCATTGCAGCCACAGAAGTCACAAGGGGCAGCCCGCATCTCCAGGACCCATGGAGTAACAAAGCGGGGGCCCAGGCCATTAGGCCACACCCCCTACCCACGAGTCCATGCCCATTTTCAAGTTATCCAACATCCAATAATTGGTGTGACCACCCTTTGTCTTTAAAACAGCATCAGTTCTTCTAGGTGCACTTGCGCACAGTTTTTGAAGGAACTCGGTAGTGACGTTGCTTCAAACATCTTGGAGAACTAACATCAGATCCTCTGCGGATATAGACTTGCTCAAATCCTTCTGTTTCTTCATATAATCCCAAACAGACTCAATGATGTTGAGATCAGGGCTCTGTGAGGTCCATTTCATCACTTCCAGGACTCCATGTTCTACTTTACAGTTAAGATAGTTCTTAATGACAAGGTACTGGTGGTCTTTCCCATTTGGGACTTTGGCAGGCACCTTTTGAGGGTGCGTGGATGGGGACTACTGGCCCAAAGAATGGTGTTTTTGTCTGTGGGTTTTGAATACACCCCAGTTTAGATCCTGCCATTGTTGATGGTCACCTGTACATCCAAATAGTTGATAGAGTGTTGGGAAAATTGAATCCCTTTCATTAATAGATGTGATTAGTTGGTTGAAGGCACTTTCACCGCCGTCCATAAAAGGAACAGGTCATCGATGTAGCGTGCAAAAATAAGGATTTTTTTTTTCCACCTCTGGATTGTGAAAAAACATCTCCAGTTCCTCATTAAACATACAGATGTTAGCAAAGGATGGGGACACGTTGTTACCATCGCACACCCTGTGGTCTGGAGATAGAAGCCACCATCAAACAAAAAATAGTTCAGAGTTAAGGTAAGATACACCAGGTTCACGAAAAGCTCTAAGTCCAAGTCCTTCGTATTCTCTTTGATAAAAAGGAATTCATCACTTGTAGGCCTGCCTTGTGAGGTATATTAGTATATAAACTACAAACATCCATCGTACACATGAGCGTGCTCTGTGGGACAGAAGACAGGGTGTTCATAAGGTTCAAAAAGCTGGTAGTATCCTTGATAAATGTTCTTTGTTTAATAATCAAAGGTTGAAGAATCTTGTCCAAAAATTGAGAGACCGGCTGGAAAATGTCAGCACTGAAACAGTACCATTCTGTAGTGCCTATATTATAGAGATGTGCGGCAGGCACTTTTTGTGTTTTGGTTTTGGATCCGGATCCCCGCTCGTGTTTTGGATCTGGATCGGTTTTGCCAAAAACACCCTTTCGGTAGTGATGTGCACCGGAAATTTTTCGGGTTTTGTGTTTTGGTTTTGGATTCGGTTCCGCGGCCGTGTTTTGGATTCGGACGCGTTTTGGCAAAACCTCCCTCAAAAACAGCTTAAATCATAGAATTTGGGGGTCATTTTGATCCCATAGCATTATTAACCTCAATAAAAATAATTTACACTCATTTCCAGTCTATTCTGAACACCTCACACCTCACAATATTAATTTTTAGTCCTAAAATTTGCACCGAGGTCGCTGGATGACTAAGCAAAGCGACCCAAGTGGCCGACACAAACACCTGGCCCATCTAGGAGTGGCACTGCAGTGTCAGACAGGATGGCAGATTAAAAAAAATTGTCCCCAAACAGCACATGATGCAAAGAAAAAAAGAGGCGCAATGAGGTAGCTGTGTGATTAAGCTAAGCGACACAAGTGGCCGACACAAACACCTGGCCCATCTAGGAGTGGCACTGCAGTGCCAGACAGGATGGCACTTCAAAAAAATAGTCCCCAAACAGCACAAGATGTAAAGAAAAAAAGAGGCGCAATGAGGTAGCTGTGTGACTAAGCTAAGCAACCCAAGTGGCCGACACAAACACCTGGCCCATCTAGAAGTGGCACTGCAGTGTCAGACAGGATCGCACTTCAAAAAAATAGTCCCCAAACAGCACATGATGTAAAGAAAAAAAGAGGCGCAATGAGGTAGCTGTGTGACTAAGCTAAGCGACCCAAGAGGCCGACACAAACTCCTGGCCCATCTAGGAGTGGCACTGCAGTGTCAGACGGGATGGCACTTCAAAAAATAGTCCCCAAACAGCACATGGGGGGTCATTCCGAGTTTTTCGCTCGTTATTTTTTTGTTGCAACGGAGCAAAAAGTCGCTAATGCGCATGCACAATGTCCGCAGTGCGACTGCGCCAAGTAAATTTGCTATGCAGTTAGGAATTTTACTCACAGCATTATGAGGTTTTTTCTTCGTTCTGGTGATCGTAATATGATTGACAGGAAGTGGGTGTTTCTGGGCGGAAACAGGCCGTTTTATGGGAGTGTGTGATAAAACGCTACCGTTTCTGGGAAAAACGCGGGAGTGGCTGGAGAAACGGAGGAGTGTCTGGGCGAACGCTGGGTGTGTTTGTGACGTCAAACCAGGAACGACAAGCACTGAACTGATCGCAGATGCCGATTAAGTCTGGAGCTACTCAGAAACTGCTAAGAAGTGTCTATTCGCAATTCTGCTAATCTTTCGTACGCAATTTTAATATGCTAAGATTCACTCCAAGTAGGCGGCGGCTTAGCGTGTGCAAAGCTGCTAAAAGCAGCTTGCGAGCGAACAACTCGGAATGACCCCGATGATGCAAAGAAAAATGAAAGAAAAAAGAGGTGCAAGATGGAATTGTCTTGGGCCCTCCCACCCACCCTTATGTTGTATAAACAGGACATGCACACTTAAAACAAACCCATCATTTCAGCGACAGGGTCTGCTACACAACTGTGACTGAAATGACTGGTTGGTTTGGGCCCCCACCAAAAAAGAAGCAATCAATCTCTCCTTGCACAAACTGGCTCTACAGAGGCAAGATGTCCACCTCCTCCTCATCGTCCGATTCCTCACCCCTTTCACTGTGTACATCCCCCTCCTCAGATTATTAATTTGTCCCCACTGGAATCCACCATCTCAGGTCCCTGTGTACTTTCTGGAGGCAATTGCTGGTGAATGTCTCCACGGAGGAATTGATTATAATTCATTTTGATGAACATCATCTTCTCCACATTTTCTGAAAGTAACCTCGTACGCCGATTGCTGACAAGGTGAGCGGCTGCACTAAACACTCTTTCGGAGTACACACTGGAGGGGGGGCAACTTAGGTAAAATAAAGCCAGTTTGTGCAAGGGCCTCCAAATTGTCTCTTTTTCCTGCCAGTGTACGTACGACTGTCTGACGTGCCTACTTGGATGCGGTCACTCATATAATCCTCCACCATTCTTTTAATGGTGACAGAATCATATGCAGTGACAGCAGACGACATGTCAGTAATCGTTGGCAGGAACTTCAGTCTGGACCAGATGTCAGCACTCGCTCCAGACTGCCCTGCATCACCGCCAGCGGGTGGGCCCGGAATTCTTAGCCTTTTCCCGCAGCCCCAGTTGCGGGAGAATGTGAAGGAGGAGCTGTTGACGGGTCACCTTCCGTTTGACTTGACAATTTTCTCACCAGCAGGTCTTTGAACCTCTGCAGACTTGTGTCTGTCGGAAAGAGAGATACCACGTAGGTTTCAAATCTAGGATCGAGCACGGTGGCCAAATTGTAGTGCTCTGATTTCAACAGATTGACCACCCGTGAATCCTAATTAAGCAAATTAAGGGCTCCATCCACAAGTCCCACATGCCTAGCGGAATCGCTCTGTTTTAGCTCCTCCTGCAATCTATCCAGCTTCTTCTGCAAAAGCCTGATGAGGGGAATGACCTGACTCATGCTTGCAGTGTCTGAACTGACTTCACGTGTGGCAAGTTCAAAGGGTTGCAGAATCTTGCACAACGTTGAAATCATTCTCCACTGCGCTTGAGTCAGGTGCATTCTAGAGATGAGCGCCTGAAATTTTTCGGGTTTTGTGTTTTGGTTTTGGGTTCGGTTCCGCGGCCGTGTTTTGGGTTCGACCGCGTTTTGGCAAAACCTCACCGAATTTTTTTTGTCGGATTCGGGTGTGTTTTGGATTCGGGTGTTTTTTTCAAAAAACCCTAAAAAACAGCTTAAATCATAGAATTTGGGGGTCATTTTGATCCCAAAGTATTATTAACCTCAAAAACCATAATTTCCACTCATTTTCAGTCTATTCTGAATACCTCACACCTCACAATATTATTTTTAGTCCTAAAATTTGCACCGAGGTCGCTGTGTGAGTAAGATAAGCGACCCTAGTGGCCGACACAAACACCGGGCCCATCTAGGAGTGGCACTGCAGTGTCACGCAGGATGTCCCTTCCAAAAAACCCTCCCCAAACAGCACATGACGCAAAGAAAAAAAGAGGCGCAATGAGGTAGCTGACTGTGTGAGTAAGATAAGCGACCCTAGTGGCCGACACAAACACCGGGCCCATCTAGGAGTGGCACTGCAGTGTCACGCAGGATGTCCCTTCCAAAAAACCCTCCCCAAACAGCACATGACGCAAAGAAAAAAAGAGGCGCAATGAGGTAGCTGACTGTGTGAGTAAGATAAGCGACCCTAGTGGCCGACACAAACACCGGGCCCATCTAGGAGTGGCACTGCAGTGTCACGCAGGATGGCCCTTCCAAAAAACCCTCCCCAAACAGCACATGACGCAAAGAAAAAAAGAGGCGCAATGAGGTAGCTGACTGTGTGAGTAAGATAAGCGACCCTAGTGGCCGACACAAACACCGGGCCCATCTAGGAGTGGCACTGCAGTGTCACGCAGGATGTCCCTTCCAAAAAACCCTCCCCAAACAGCACATGACGCAAAGAAAAAAAGAGGCGCAATGAGGTAGCTGACTGTGTGAGTAAGATAAGCGACCCTAGTGGCCGACACAAACACCGGGCCCATCTAGGAGTGGCACTGCAGTGTCACGCAGGATGGCCCTTCCAAAAAACCCTCCCCAAACAGCACATGACGCAAAGAAAAAAAGAGGCGCAATGAGGTAGCTGACTGTGTGAGTAAGATAAGCGACCCTAGTGGCCGACACAAACACCGGCCCATCTAGGAGTGGCACTGCAGTGTCACGCAGGATGGCCCTTCCAAAAAACCCTCCCCAAACAGCACATGACGCAAAGAAAAAAAGAGGCGCAATGAGGTAGCTGACTGTGTGAGTAAGATAAGCGACCCTAGTGGCCGACACAAACACCGGGCCCATCTAGGAGTGGCACTGCAGTGTCACGCAGGATGGCCCTTCCAAAAAACCCTCCCCAAACAGCACATGACGCAAAGAAAAATAAAAGAAAAAAGAGGTGCAAGATGGAATTGTCCTTGGGCCCTCCCACCCACCCTTATGTTGTATAAACAGGACATGCACACTTTAACCAACCCATCATTTCAGTGACAGGGTCTGCCACACGACTGTGACTGATATGACGGGTTGGTTTGGACCCCCCCCAAAAAAGAAGCAATTAATCTCTCCTTGCACAAACTGGCTCTACAGAGGCAAGATGTCCACCTCATCATCATCCTCCGATATATCACCGTGTACATCCCCCTCCTCACAGATTATCAATTCGTCCCCACTGGAATCCACCATCTCAGCTCCCTGTGTACTTTGTGGAGGCAATTGCTGCTGGTCAATGTCTCCGCGGAGGAATTGATTATAATTCATTTTAATGAACATCATCTTCTCCACATTTTCTGGATGTAACCTCGTACGCCGATTGCTGACAAGGTGAGCGGCGGCACTAAACACTCTTTCGGAGTACACACTTGTGGGAGGGCAACTTAGGTAGAATAAAGCCAGTTTGTGCAAGGGCCTCCAAATTGCCTCTTTTTCCTGCCAGTATAAGTACGGACTGTGTGACGTGCCTACTTGGATGCGGTCACTCATATAATCCTCCACCATTCTTTCAATGTTGAGAGAATCATATGCAGTGACAGTAGACGACATGTCCGTAATCGTTGTCAGGTCCTTCAGTCCGGACCAGATGTCAGCATCAGCAGTCGCTCCAGACTGCCCTGCATCACCGCCAGCGGGTGGGCTCGGAATTCTGAGCCTTTTCCTCGCACCCCCAGTTGCGGGAGAATGTGAAGGAGGAGATGTTGACAGGTCGCGTTCCGCTTGACTTGACAATTTTCTCACCAGCAGGTCTTTCAACCCCAGCAGACTTGTGTCTGCCGGAAAGAGAGATCCAAGGTAGGCTTTAAATCTAGGATCGAGCACGGTGGCCAAAATGTAGTGCTCTGATTTCAACAGATTGACCACCCGTGAATCCTTGCTAAGCGAATTAAGGGCTCCATCCACAAGTCCCACATGCCTAGCGGAATCGCTCCGTGTTAGCTCCTCCTTCAATGTCTCCAGCTTCTTCTGCAAAAGCCTGATGAGGGGAATGACCTGACTCAGGCTGGCAGTGTCTGAACTGACTTCACGTGTGGCAAGTTCAAAGGGCATCAGAACCTTGCACAACGTTGAAATCATTCTCCACTGCGCTTGAGACAGGTGCATTCCACCTCCTATATCGTGCTCAATTGTATAGGCTTGAATGGCCTTTTGCTGCTCCTCCAACCTCTGAAGCATATAGAGGGTTGAATTCCACCTCGTTACCACTTCTTGCTTCAGATGATGGCAGGGCAGGTTCAGTAGTTTTTGGTGGTGCTCCAGTCTTCTGTACGTGGTGCCTGTACGCCGAAAGTGTCCCGCAATTCTTCTGGCCACCGACAGCATTTCTTGCACGCCCCTGTCGTTTTTTAAAAAATTCTGCACCACCAAATTCAAGGTTTGTGCAAAACATGGGACGTGCTGGAATTTGCCCATATTTAATGCACACACAATATTGCTGGCGTTGTCCGATGCCACAAATCCACAGGAGAGTCCAATTGGGGTAAGCCATTCCGCGATGATCTTCCTCAGTTGCCGTAAGAGGTTTTCAGCTGTGTGCGTATTCTGGAAAGCGGTGATACAAAGCGTAGCCTGCCTAGGAAAGAGTTGGCGTTTGCGAGATGCTGCTACTGGTGCCGCCGCTGCTGTTCTTGCGGCGGGAGTCCATACATCTACCCAGTGGGCTGTCACAGTCATATAGTCCTGACCCTGCCCTGCTCCACTTGTCCACATGTCCGTGGTTAAGTGGACATTGGGTCCAGCTGCATTTTTTAGGACACTGATGAGTCTTTTTCTGAGGTCCGTGTACATTTTCGGTATCGCCTGCCTAGAGAAGTGGAACCTAGATGGTATTTGGTAACGGGGGCACACTGCCTCAATAAATTGTCTAGTTCCCTGTGAACTAACGGCGGATACCGGACGCACGTCTAACACCAACATAGTTGTCAAGGCCTCAGTTATCCGCTTTGCAGCAGGATGACTGCTGTGATATTTCATCTTCCTCGCAAAGGACTGTTGAACAGTCAATTGCTTACTGGAAGTAGTACAAGTGGGCTTACGACTTCCCCTCTGGGATGACCATCGACTCCCAGCAGCAACAACAGCAGCGCCAGCAGCAGTAGGCGTTACACGCAAGGATGCATCGGAGGAATCCCAGGCAGGAGAGGACTCGTCAGAATTGCCAGTGACATGGCCTGCAGGACTATTGGCATTCCTGGGGAAGGAGGAAATTGACACTGAGGGAGTTGGTGGGGTGGTTTGCGTGAGCTTGGTTACAAGAGGAAGGGATTTACTGGTCAGTGGACTGCTTCCGCTGTCACCCAAAGTTTTTGAACTTGTCACTGACTTATTATGAATGCGCTGCAGGTGACGTATAAGGGAGGATGTTCCGAGGTGGTTAATGTCCTTACCCCTACTTATTACAGCTTGACAAAGGGAACACACGGCTTGACACCTGTTGTCCGCATTTCTGTTGAAATAGTTCCACACCGAAGAGCTGATTTTTTTGGTATTTTCACCAGGCATGTCAACGGCCATATTCCTCCCACGGACAACAGGTGTCTCCCCGGGTGCCTGACTTAAACAAACCACCTCACCATCAGAATCCTCCTGGTCAATTTCCTCCCCAGCGCCAGCAACACCCATATCCTCCTCATCCTGGTGTACTTCAACACTGACATCTTCAATCTGACTATCAGGAACTGTACTGTGGGTGCTCCTTCCAGCACTTGCAGGGGGCGTGCAAATGGTGGAAGGCGCATGCTCTTCACGTCCAGTGTTGGGAAGGTCAGGCATCGCAACCGACACAATTGGACTCTCCTTGTGGATTTGGGATTTCGAAGAACGCACAGTTCTTTGCGGTGCTACTGCTTTTGCCAGCTTGAGTCTTTTCATTTTTCTAGCGAGAGGCTGAGTGTCTCCATCCTCATGTGAAGCTGAACCACTAGCCATGAACATAGGCCAGGGCCTCAGCCGTTCCTTGCCACTCCGTGTGGTAAATGGCATATTGGCAAGTTTACGCTTCTCCTCCGACAATTTTATTTTAGGTTTTGGAGACCTTTTTTTACTGATATTTGGTGTTTTGGATTTGACATGCTCTGTACTATGACATTGGGCATCGGCCTTGGCAGACGACGTTGCTGGCATTTCATCGTCTCGGCCATGACTAGTGGCAGCAGCTTCAGCACGAGGTGGAAGTGGATCTTGATCTTTCCCTAATTTTGGAACCTCAACATTTTTGTTCTCCATATTTTAATAGGCACAACTAAAAGGCACCTCAGGTAAACAATGGAGATGGATGGATACTAGTATACAATTATGAATGGACTGCCGAGTGCCGACACAGAGGTAGCTACAGCCGTGGACTACCGTACTGTACTGTGTCTGCTGCTAATATAGACTGGATGATAATGAGATGTAGTATGTATGTATAAAGAAGAAAGAAAAAAAAACCACGGGTAGGTGGTATACAATTATGGATGGACTGCCGAGTGCCGACACAGAGGTAGCTACAGCCGTGGACTACCGTACTGTACTGTGTCTGCTGCTAATATAGACTGGTTGATAATGAGATGTAGTATGTATAAAGAAGAAAGAAAAAAAAACCACGGGTAGGTGGTATACAATTATGGATGGACTGCCAAGTGCCGACACAGAGGTAGCTACAGCCGTGGACTACCGTACTGTACTGTGTCTGCTGCTAATATAGACTGGATGATAATGAGATGTAGTATGTATGTATAAGGAAGAAAGAAAAAAAAACCACGGGTAGGTGGTATACAATTATGGACGGACTGCCGAGTGCCGACACAGAGGTAGCTACAGCCGTGGACTACCGTACTGTACTGTGTCTGCTGCTAATATAGACTGGATGATAATGAGATGTAGTATGTATAAAGAAGAAAGAAAAAAAAACCACGGGTAGGTGGTATACAATTATGGATGGACTGCCGAGTGCCGCCACAGAGGTAGCTACAGCCGTGGACTACCGTACTGTACTGTGTCTGCTGCTAATATAGACTGGTTGATAATGATATGTAGTATGTATGTATAAAGAAGAAAGAAAAAAAAAACACGGGTAGGTGGTATACAATTATGGACGGACTGCCGAGTGCCGACACAGAGGTAGCTACAGCCGTGGACTACCGTACTGTACTGTGTCTGCTGCTAATATAGACTGGATGATAATGAGATGTAGTATGTATAAAGAAGAAAGAAAAAAAAAACCACGGGTAGGTGGTATACAATTATGGATGGACTGCCGAGTGCCGACACAGAGGTAGCTACAGCCGTGGACTACCGTACTGTACTGTGTCTGCTGCTAATATAGACTGGATGATAATGAGATGTAGTATGTATAAAGAAGAAAGAAAAAAAAAACCACGGGTAGGTGGTATACAATTATGGATGGACTGCCGAGTGCCGACACAGAGGTAGCTACAGCCGTGAACTACCGTACTGTGTCTGCTGCGACTGGATGATAAATAATGATATAAAAAATATATATATATATCACTACTGCAGCCGGACAGGTATATATTATATAATGACGGACCTGCTGGACACTGTCTGTCAGCAGAATGAGTTTTTTATAGAATAAAAAAAAAACACCACACAAGTCACACGACGAGTGTTTAACTTTTTCAGGCAATCACAATATAGTATACTATACTGGTGGTCAGTGTGGTCAGGTCACTGGTCAGTCACACTGGCAGTGGCACTCCTGCCTGCAGCAAAAGTGTGCACTGTTTAATTTTAATAATATGTATGTACTCCTGGCTCCTGCTATAACCTATAACTGCTCCCCAGTCTCCCTCACAATTAAGCTGTGTGAGCACAGTCAGATATTATACATAGATGATGCAGCACACTGGGCTGAGCACAGATATGGTATGTGACTGAGTCACTGTGTATCGTTTTTTTCAGGCAGAGAACGGATTATATTAAATAAAACTGCACTGGTGGTCACTGGTCAGTGGTCAGTCACTAGTAAACTCTGCACTCTCTAGTACTCCTAAGCTCCAGTAAATCAAGTGTCTCTGTCTCAAACTCACTCTCTCTCTTCTAATCTAAATGGAGAGGACGCCAGCCACGTCCTCTCCCTATCAATCTCAATGCACGTGTGAAAATGGCGGCGACGCGCGGCTCCTTATATAGAATCCGAGTCTCGCGATAGAATCCGAGCCTCGCGAGAATCCGACAGCGTCATGATGACGTTCGGGCGCGCTCGGGTTAACCGAGCAAGGCGGGAAGATCCGAGTCGCTCGGACCCGTGTAAAAAAACATGAAGTTCGGGCGGGTTCGGATTCCGAGGAACCGAACCCGCTCATCTCTAGTGCATTCCCCCTCCTTTGCCTATATCGTAGGTAGCTATATAGGCTTGAATGGCCTTTTGCTGCTCCTCCATCCTCTGAAGCATATAGAGGGTTGAATTCCACCTCGTTACCACCTCTTGCTTTAGATGATGGCAGGGCAGGTTCAGGAGTGTTTGCTGGTGCTCCAGTCTTCGGCACGCGGTGGCTGAATGCCGAAAGTGGCCCGAAATTCTTCGGGCCACCGACAGCATCTCTTGCACACCCCTGTCGTTTTTTAAATAATTCTGCACCACCAAATTCAATGTATGTGCAAAACATGGGACGTGCTGGAATTTGCCCAGATGTAATGCAGCACTCACAATATTGGTGGTGTTGTCCGATGTCACAAATCCCCAGGAGAGTTCAATTGGGGTAAGCCATTCTGCGATGATGTTCCTCAGTTTCCGTAAGAGGTTGTCAGCTGTGTGCCTTTTATGGAAAGCGGTCATACAAAGCGTAGCCTGCCTAGGAACGAGTTGGCGTTTGCGAGATGCTGCTACTGGTGCCGCCGCTGCTGTTCTTGCTGCGGGAGGCAATACATCTACCCAGTGGGCTGTCACAGTCATATAGTCCTGAGTCTGCCCTGGTCCACTTGTCCACATGTCCGTGGTTAAGTGGAAATTGGGTACAACTGCATTTTTTAGGACACTGGTGACTCTTTTTCTGAGGTCTGTGTACATTTTCGGTATCGCCTGCCTAGAAAAATGGAACCTAGATGGTATTTGGTACCGGGGACACAGTACCTCAATCAATTCTCTAGTTCCCTGTGAATTAACGGTGGATACCGGAAACACGTTTCTCACCACCCAGGCTGCCAAGGCCTGAGTTATCCGCTTTGCAGCAGGATGACTGCTGTGATATTTCATCTTCCTCGCAAAGGACTGTTGGACAGTCAGTTGCTTACTGGAAGTAGTACAAGTGGTCTTCCTACTTCCCCTCTGGGATGACGATCGACTCCCAGCAGCAACAACAGCAGTGCCATCAGCAGTAGGCGTTACACTCAAGGATGCATCGGATGAATCCCAGGCAGGAGAGGACTCGTCAGACTTGACAGTGACATGGCCTGCAGGACTATTGGCTTTCCTGTCTAAGGAGGAAATTGACACTGAGGGAGTTGGTGGTGTGGTTTGCAGGAGCTCGGTTACAAGAGGAAGGGATTTAGTTGGCAGTGGACTGCTTCCGCTGTCACCCAAAGTTTTTGAACTTCTCAATGACATCTGATGAATGCGCTCCAGGTGACGTATAAGGGAGCATGTTCCTAGGTGGTTAACGTCCTTACCCCTACTTATTACAGCTTGACAAAGGCAACACATGGCTTGACACTAGTTGTCCGCATTTCTGTTGAAATAATTCCACACCGTGGAGGTGATTTTGTTTTGTATTTTGACCAGGCGTGTCAATGGCCATATTCGTCCCACGGACAACAGGTGTCTCCCCGGGTGCCTGACTTAAACAAACCACCTCACCATCAGAATCCTCCTTGTCAATTTCCTCCAACAGCGCCAGCAACACCCATATCCTCATCCTGGTGTACTTCAACAGTGACATCTTCAATTTGACTATCAGGAACTGGACTGCGGGTGCTCCTTCCAGCACTTGCAGGGGGCGTGCAAATGGTGGAAGGCGCCACCTCTTCCCGTCCAGTGTTGGGAAGGTCAGGCATCGCAACCGACACAATTGGACTCTACTTGGGGATTTGTGATTTAGAAGAACGCACAGTTCTTTGCTGTGCTTTTGCCAGCTTAAGTCTTTTCATTTTTCTAGCGAGAGGATGAGTGCTTCCATCCTCATGGGAAGCTGACCCACTAGTCATGAGGTACATAGGAGAGGGCCTCAGCCGTTCCTTGCCAATCCGTGTCGTAAATGGCATATTAGCAAGTTTACGCTTCTCCTCAGACGATTTTAATTTTGATTTTTGGGTCATTTTACTGAACTTTTGTTTTTTGGATTTTACATGCTCTCTACTATGATATTGGGCATCGGGCTTGGCAGACGATGTTGATGGCATTTCATCGCCATGACTAGTGGCAGCAGCTTCAGCATGAGGTGGAAGTGGATCTTGTTCTTTCCCTATTTTACCCTCCACATTTTTGTTCTCCATTTTTTAATGTGTGGAATTATATGCCAGTAATATATTTATCAATAGCAATGGCCTACTACTATATATACTGCGCACAAAAACTTAAATGCACCACAGGTATGGATGGATAGTATACTTGACGACACAGAGGTAGGTAGAGCAGTGGCCTACTGTACCGTACTGCTATATATTATATACTGGTGGTCAGCAAACTGTGCAAAACTGAAATGCACCACAGGTATGGATGGATAGTATACTTGACGACACAGAGGTAGGTAGAGCAGTGGCCTACTGCACCGTACTGCTATATATTATATACTGGTGGTCAGCAAACTGTGCAAAACTGAAATGCACCACAGGTATGGATGGATAGTATACTTGACGACACAGAGGTAGGTAGAGCAGTGGCCTACTGTACCGTACTGCTATAAATTATATATTGGTGGTCAGCAAACTGTGCAAAACTGAAATGCACCACAGGTATGGATGGATAGTATACTTGACGACACAGAGGTAGGTAGAGCAGTGGCCTACTGTACCGTACTGCTATATATTATATACTGGTGGTCAGCAAACTGTGCAAAACTGAAATGCACCACAGATATGGATGGATAGTATACTTGACAACACAGAGGTAGGTAGAGCAGTGGCCTACTGTACCATACTGCTATATATTATATATACTGGTGGTCAGCAAACTGTGAAAAACTGAAATGCACCACAGGTATGGATGGATAGTATACTTGACAACACAGAGGTAGGTAGAGCAGTGGCCTACTGTATCATACTGCTATATATTATATATACTGGTGGTCAGCAAACTGTGCAAAACTGAAATGCACCACAGGTATGGATGGATAGTATACTTGACGACACAGAGGTAGGTAGAGCAGTGGCCTACTGTACCGTGCTGCTATATATTATAAACTGGTGGTCAGCAAACTGTGCAAAACTGAAATGCACCACATGTATGGATGGATAGTAGAGATGAGCGCCTGAAATTTTTCGGGTTTTGTGTTTTGGTTTTGGGTTCGGTTCCGCGGCCGTGTTTTGGGTTCGAACGCGTTTTGGCAAAACCTCACCGAATTATTTTTGTCGGATTCGGGTGTGTTTTGGATTCGGGTGTTTTTTTCAAAAAACCCTAAAAAACAGCTTAAATCATAGAATTTGGGGGTAATTTTGATCCCAAAGTATTATTAACCTCAAAAAACATAATTTACACTCATTTTCAGCCTATTCTGAACACATCACACCTCACAATATTATTTTTAGTCCTAAAATTTGCACCGAGGTCGCTGTGTGAGTAAGATAAGCGACCCTAGTGGCCGACACAAACACCGGGCCCATCTAGGAGTGGCACTGCAGTGTCACGCAGGATGTCCCTTCCAAAAAACCCTCCCCAAACAGCACATGACGCAAAGAAAAAAAGAGGCGCAATGAGGTAGCTGTGTGAGTAAGATTAGCGACCCTAGTGGCCGACACAAACACCGGGCCCATCTAGGAGTGGCACTGCAGTGTCACGCAGGATGTCCCTTCCAAAAAACCCTCCCCAAACAGCACATGACGCAAAGAAAAAAAGAGGCGCAATGAGGTAGCTGACTGTGTGAGAAAGATAAGCGACCCTAGTGGCCGACACAAACACCGGGCCCATCTAGGAGTGGCACTGCAGTGTCACGCAGGATGGCCCTTCCAAAAAACCCTCCCCAAACAGCACATGACGCAAAGAAAAAAAGAGGCGCAATGAGGTAGCTGACTGTGTGAGTAAGATTAGCGACCCTAGTGGCCGACACAAACACCGGGCCCATCTAGGAGTGGCACTGCAGTGTCACGCAGGATGTCCCTTCCAAAAAACCCTCCCCAATCAGCACATGATGCAAAGAAAAAGAAAAGAAAAAAGAGGTGCAAGATGGAATTATCCTTGGGCCCTCCCACCCACCCTTATGTTGTATAAACAAAACAGGACATGCACACCTTAACCAACCCATCATTTCAGTGACAGGGTCTGCCACACGACTGTGACTGATATGACGGGTTGGTTTGGACCCCCCCCAAAAAAGAAGCAATTAATCTCTCCTTGCACAAACTGGCTCTACAGAGGCAAGATGTCCACCTCATCTTCACCCTCCGATATATCACCGTGTACATCCCCCTCCTCACAGATTATCAATTCGTCCCCACTGGAATCCACCATCTCAGCTCCCTGTGTACTTTGTGGAGGCAATTGCTGCTGGTCAATGTCTCCGCGGAGGAATTGATTATAATTCATTTTAATGAACATCATCTTCTCCACATTTTCTGGATGTAACCTCGTACGCCGATTGCTGACAAGGTGAGCGGCGGCACTAAACACTCTTTCGGAGTACACACTTGTGGGAGGGCAACTTAGGTAGAATAAAGCCAGTTTGTGCAAGGGCCTCCAAATTGCCTCTTTTTCCTGCCAGTATAAGTACGGACTGTGTGACGTGCCTACTTGGATGCGGTCACTCATATAATCCTCCACCATTCTATCAATGTTGAGAGAATCATATGCAGTGACAGTAGACGACATGTCCGTAATCGTTGTCAGGTCCTTCAGTCCGGACCAGATGTCAGCATCAGCAGTCGCTCCAGACTGCCCTGCATCACCGCCAGCGGGTGGGCTCGGAATTCTGAGCCTTTTCCTCGCACCCCCAGTTGCGGGAGAATGTGAAGGAGGAGATGTTGACAGGTCGCGTTCCGCTTGACTTGACAATTTTGTCACCAGCAGGTCTTTCAACCCCAGCAGACCTGTGTCTGCCGGAAAGAGAGATCCAAGGTAGGCTTTAAATCTAGGATCGAGCACGGTGGCCAAAATGTAGTGCTCTGATTTCAACAGATTGACCACCCGTGAATCCTTGTTAAGCGAATTAAGGGCTGCATCCACAAGTCCCACATGCCTAGCGGAATCGCTCCGTGTTAGCTCCTTCTTCAATGCCTCCAGCTTCTTCTGCAAAAGCCTGATGAGGGGAATGACCTGACTCAGGCTGGCAGTGTCTGAACTGACTTCACGTGTGGCAAGTTCAAAGGGCATCAGAACCTTGCACAACGTTGAAATCATTCTCCACTGCACTTGAGACAGGTGCATTCCACCTACTATATCGTGCTCAATTGTATAGGCTTGAATGGCCTTTTGCTGCTCCTCCAACCTCTGAAGCATATAGAGGGTTGAATTCCACCTCGTTACCACTTCTTGCTTCAGATGATGGCAGGGCAGGTTCAGTAGTTTTTGGTGGTGCTCCAGTTTTCTGTACGTGGTGCCTGTACGCCGAAAGTGTCCCGCAATTCTTCTGGCCACCGACAGCATCTCTTGCACGCCCCTGTCGTTTTTTTAAAAATTCTGCACCACCAAATTCAAGGTATGTGCAAAACATGGGACGTGCTGGAATTGGCCCAGATTTAATGCACACACAATATTGCTGGCGTTGTCCGATGCCACAAATCCACAGGAGAGTCCAATTGGGGTAAGCCATTCCGCGATGATCTTCCTCAGTTGCCGTAAGAGGTTTTCAGCTGTGTGCGTATTCTGGAAAGCGGTGATACAAAGCGTAGCCTGCCTAGGAAAGAGTTGGCGTTTGCAAGATGCTGCTACTGGTGCCGCCGCTGCTGTTCTTGCGGCGGGAGTCCATACATCTACCCAGTGGGCTGTCACAGTCATATAGTCCTGACCCTGCCCTGCTCCACTTGTCCACATGTCCGTGGTTAAGTGGACATTGGGTACAGCTGCATTTTTTAGGACACTGGTGACTCTTTTTCTGAGGTCTGTGTACATTTTCGGTATCGCCTGCCTAGAGAAATGGAACCTAGATGGTATTTGGTACCGGGGACACAGTACCTCCAACAAGTCTCTAGTTGGCTCTGCAGTAATGATGGATACCGGAACCACGTTTCTCACCACCCAGGATGCCAAGGCCTCAGTTATCCGCTTTGCAGTAGGATGACTGCTGTGATATTTCATCTTCCTCGCAAAGGACTGTTGAACAGTCAATTGCTTACTGGAAGTAGTACAAGTGGGCTTACGACTTCCCCTCTGGGATGACCATCGACTCCCAGCGGCAACAACAGCAGCGCCAGCAGCAGTAGGCGTTACACGCAAGGATGCATCGGAGGAATCCCAGGCAGGAGAGGACTCGTCAGACTTGCCAGTGACATGGCCTGCAGGACTATTGGCATTCCTGGGGAAGGAGGAAATTGACACTGAGGGAGTTGGTGGGGTGGTTTGCGTGAGCTTGGTTACAAGAGGAAGGGATTTACTGGTCAGTGGACTGCTTCCGCTGTCACCCAAAGTTTTTGAACTTGTCACTGACTTATTATGAATGCGCTGCAGGTGACGTATAAGGGAGGATGTTCCGAGGTGGTTAACGTCCTTACCCCTACTTATTACAGCTTGACAAAGGGAACACACGGCTTGACACCTGTTGTCCGCATTTCTGGTGAAATACCTCCACACCGAAGAGCTGATTTTTTTGGTATTTTCACCTGGCATGTCAACGGCCATATTCCTCCCACGGACAACAGGTGTCTCCCCGGGTGCTTGACTTAAACAAACCACCTCACCATCAGAATCCTCCTGGTCAATTTCCTCCCCAGCGCCAGCAACACCCATATCCTCCTCATCCTGGTGTACTTCAACACTGACATCTTCAATCTGACTATCAGGAACTGGACTGTGGGTGCTCCTTCCAGCACTTGCAGGGGGCGTGCAAATGGTGGAAGGCGCATGCTCTTCACCTCCAGTGTTGGGAAGGTCAGGCATCGCAACCGACACAATTGGACTCTCCTTGTGGATTTGGGATTTCGAAGAACGCACAGTTCTTTGCGGTGCTTTTGCCAGCTTGAGTCTTTTCAGTTTTCTAGCGAGAGGCTGAGTGCTTCCATCCTCATGTGAAGCTGAACCACTAGCCATGAACATAGGCCAGGGCCTCAGCCGTTCCTTGCCACTCCGTGTGGTAAATGGCATATTGGCAAGTTTACGCTTCTCCTCCGACAATTTTATTTTAGGTTTTGGAGTCCTTTTTTTTCTGATATTTGGTGTTTTGGATTTGACATGCTCTGTACTATGACATTGGGCATCGGCCTTGGCAGACGACGTTGCTGGCATTTCATCGTCTCGGCCATGACTAGTGGCAGCAGCTTCAGCACGAGGTGGAAGTGGATCTTGATCTTTCCCTAATTTTGGAACCTCAACTTTTTTGTTCTCCATATTTTATAGGCAGAACTAAAAGGCACCTCAGGTAAACAATGGAGATGGATGGATTGGATACTAGTATTGGATACCTGCCGACTGCCGACACAGAGGTAGCCACAGCCGTGAACTACCGCACTGTACACTGGTTGATAAAGAGATAGTAGTATACTCGTAACAACTAGTATGACACTATGACGACGGTATAAAGAATGAAAAAAAACCACGGTTAGGTGGTATATATTATAATAATAATACAATTATGGATGGACGGACTGCCTGCCGACTGCCGACACAGAGGTAGCCACAGCCGTGAACTACCGCACTGTACACTGGTTGATAAAGAGATAGTAGTATACTCGTAACA
This sequence comes from Pseudophryne corroboree, assembly GCF_028390025.1. Taxonomy (NCBI): domain Eukaryota; kingdom Metazoa; phylum Chordata; class Amphibia; order Anura; family Myobatrachidae; genus Pseudophryne; species Pseudophryne corroboree. The sequence continues at coordinate 534,880,329 of NC_086445.1, forward strand.
ACTAGTATGACACTATGACGACGGTATAAAGAATGAAAAAAAAACCACGGTTAGGTGGTATATATTATAATAATAATACAATTATGGATGGACGGACTGCCTGCCGACTGCCGACACAGAGGTAGCCACAGCCGTGAACTACCGCACTGTACACTGGTTGATAAAGAGATAGTAGTATACTCGTAACAACTAGTATGACACTATGACGACGGTATAAAGAATGAAAAAAAAACCACGGTTAGGTGGTATATATTATAATAATAATACAATTATGGATGGACGGACTGCCTGCCGACTGCCGACACAGAGGTAGCCACAGCCGTGAACTACCGCACTGTACACTGGTTGATAAAGAGATAGTAGTATACTCGTAACAACTAGTATGACACTATGACGACGGTATAAAGAATGAAAAAAAAACCACGGTTAGGTGGTATATATTATAATAATAATACAATTATGGATGGACGGACTGCCTGCCGACTGCCGACACAGAGGTAGCCACAGCCGTGAACTACCGCACTGTACACTGGTTGATAAAGAGATAGTAGTATACTCGTAACAACTAGTATGACACTATGACGACGGTATAAAGAATGAAAAAAAAACCACGGTTAGGTGGTATATATTATAATAATAATACAATTATGGATGGACGGACTGCCTGCCGACTGCCGACACAGAGGTAGCCACAGCCGTGAACTACCGCACTGTACACTGGTTGATAAAGAGATAGTAGTATACTCGTAATTACTAGTATGACACTATGACGACGGTATAAAGAATGAAAAAAAAACCACGGTTAGGTGGTATATATTATAATAATAATACAATTATGGATGGACGGACTGCCTGCCGACTGCCGACACAGAGGTAGCCACAGCCGTGAACTACCGCACTGTACACTGGTTGATAAAGAGATAGTAGTATACTCGTAACAACTAGTATGACACTATGACGACGGTATAAAGAATGAAAAAAAAACCACGGTTAGGTGGTATATATTATAATAATAATACAATTATGGATGGACGGACTGCCTGCCGACTGCCGACACAGAGGTAGCCACAGCCGTGAACTACCGCACTGTACACTGGTTGATAAAGAGATAGTAGTATACTCGTAACAACTAGTATGACACTATGACGGTATAAAGAATGAAAAAAAAACCACGGTTAGGTGGTATATATTATAATAATAATACAATTATGGATGGACGGACTGCCTGCCGACTGCCGACACAGAGGTAGCCACAGCCGTGAACTACCGCACTGTACACTGGTTGATAAAGAGATAGTAGTATACTCGTAACAACTAGTATGACACTATGACGACGGTATAAAGAAAGAAAAAAAAATACCACAGTTAGGTGGTATATATTATAATAATAATACAATTATGGATGGACGGACTGCCTGCCGACTGCCGACACAGAGGTAGCCACAGCCGTGAACTACGGCACTGTACACTGGTTGATAAAGAGATAGTAGTATACTCGTAACAACTAGTATGACACTATGACGACGGTATAAAGAAAGAAAAAAAAATACCACAGTTAGGTGGTATATATTATAATAATAATACAATTATGGATGGACGGACTGCCTGCCGACTGCCGACACAGAGGTAGCCACAGCCGTGAACTACCGCACTGTACACTGGTTGATAAAGAGATAGTAGTATACTCGTAACAACTAGTATGACACTATGACGACGGTATAAAGAATGAAAAAAAAACCACGGTTAGGTGGTATATATTATAATAATAATACAATTATGGATGGACGGACTGCCTGCCGACTGCCGACACAGAGGTAGCCACAGCCGTGAACTACCGCACTGTACACTGGTTGATAAAGAGATAGTAGTATACTCGTAACAACTAGTATGACACTATGACGACGGTATAAAGAATGAAAAAAAAACCACGGTTAGGTGGTATATATTATAATAATAATACAATTATGGATGGACGGACTGCCTGCCGACTGCCGACACAGAGGTAGCCACAGCCGTGAACTACCGCACTGTACACTGGTTGATAAAGAGATAGTAGTATACTCGTAACAACTAGTATGACACTATGACGGTATAAAGAATGAAAAAAAAACCACGGTTAGGTGGTATATATTATAATAATAATACAATTATGGATGGACGGACTGCCTGCCGACTGCCGACACAGAGGTAGCCACAGCCGTGAACTACCGCACTGTACACTGGTTGATAAAGAGATAGTAGTATACTCGTAACAACTAGTATGACACTATGACGGTATAAAGAATGAAAAAAAAACCACGGTTAGGTGGTATATATTATAATAATAATACAATTATGGATGGACGGACTGCCTGCCGACTGCCGACACAGAGGTAGCCACAGCCGTGAACTACCGCACTGTACACTGGTTGATAAAGAGATAGTAGTATACTCGTAACAACTAGTATGACACTATGACGGTATAAAGAATGAAAAAAAAACCACGGTTAGGTGGTATATATTATAATAATAATACAATTATGGATGGACGGACTGCCTGCCGACTGCCGACACAGAGGTAGCCACAGCCGTGAACTACCGCACTGTACACTGGTTGATAAAGAGATAGTAGTATACTCGTAACAACTAGTATGACACTATGACGACGGTATAAAGAAAGAAAAAAAAATACCACGGTTAGGTGGTATATATTGTAATACAATTATGGATGGACGGACTGCCTGCCGAGTTCCGACTGCCGACACAGAGGTAGCCACAGCCGTGAACTACCGCACTGTACTGTGTCTGCTGCTAATATAGACTGGTTGATAAAGAGATAGTATACAATACATACAACAATATACTACTATACTGGTGGTCAGGCACTGGTCACCACTAGTCACACTGGCAGTGGCACTCCTGCAGCAAAAGTGTGCACTGTTTAATTTTAAATTAATATAATATTATGTACTCCTGGGGGCTCCTGCTATAACAACCTGCAGTGCTCCCCAGTCTCCCCCACAATTATTATAAGCTTTGCCTTTTATACATTGATGTGCAGCACACTGGGCTGAGCTGAGTGCACACAGACTGAGTCACACTGTGTGACTGGCTGCTGCTGTGTATCGTTTTTTTTCAGGCAGAGAACGGATATAGCAGAGAACGGATATATTAAAATAAATAAAAGTTAACTAACAACAACTGCACTGGTCACTGTGGTAAACTCTGTCTGACTCTGCACAATCTCTCTCTCTCTTCTAATCTAATTTCTAATGGAGAGGACGCCAGCCACGTCCTCTCCCTATCAATCTCAATGCACGTGTGAAAATGGCGGCGACGCGCGGCTCCTTATATAGAATCCGAGTCTCGCGAGAATCCGACAGCGTCATGATGACGTTCGGGCGCGCTCGGGTTAACCGAGCAAGGCGGGAGGATCCGAGTCTGCTCGGACCCGTGAAAAAAACATGAAGTTCGTGCGGGTTCGGTTTCAGAGAAACCGAACCCGCTCATCTCTAAATTGGATAGTATACTTGACGACACAGAGGTAGGTAGAGCAGTGGCCTACTGTACCGTGCTGCTATATATTATATACTGGTGGTCAGCAAACTGTGCAAAACTGAAATGCACCACAGGTATGGATGGATAGTATCAGGGCCGTTTCTAGACAATTTGGCTCCCAGTGCGAGATTTCAAAATGCGCCCCCCCCCCATTGCTATAAAAAAAAAATTTGCATGCCCCCCCCCCCATATAGCCAGAAAAAAAGCATGCGCGCGCCGAAGGCGCGCGCGCTCCCGATAAGGCTGTGTGGCCTGATTGAAATGGGCGTGGTCTCATTACAGTGGGCGTGGCCTCATCTGATATCACACCCACCACAGGGGGAAAATATAAAAATAAAAAAGTCCCCTTTTTACACATTACACCAGGCAAGTGTCCCCATATTACACAGCGCGGCAGGCAGGTGTCCCCATTTTACAAAGTGCGGCAGGCAGGTGTCCCCATTTTACAAAGTGCGGCAGGCAGGTGTCCCCATTTTACAAAGTGCGGCAGGCAGGTGTCCCCATTTTACAAAGTGCGGCAGGCAGGTGTCCCCATTTTACACAGTGCGGCAGGTATCCCCATTTTACACAGTGCGGCAGGTGCCCCCATTTTACACAGTGCGGCAGGTGCCCCCATTTTACACAGTGCGGCAGGTGCCCCCATTTTACACAGTGCGGCAGGTACCCCCATTTTACACAGTGCGGCAGGTGCCCCCATTTTACACAGTGCGGCAGGTATCCCCATTTTACACAGTGCGGCAGGTATCCCCATTTTACACAGTGCGGCAGGTGCCCCCATTTTACACAGTGCGGCAGGTGCCCCCATTTTACACTGTGCGGCAGGTGCCCCCATTTTACACAGTGCGGCAGGTGCCCCCATTTTACACAGTGCGGCAGGTGCCCCCATTTTACACAGTGCGGCAGGTATCCCCATTTACACAGTGCGGCAGGTGCCCCCATTTTACACAGTGCGGAAGGTATCCCCATTTTACACAGTGCGGAAGGTGCCCCCATTTTACACAGTGCGGCAGGTATCCCCATTTTACACAGTGCGGCAGGTGTCAAGTGGGGGGAGGGAGGGGGGGGAGAGAGAGAGAGAGAGAGAATGAATACTTACAACTTGCCGCTCTTCGGGTCCCGCGCGCCAGCCGCCTCCTCTGTCGATGGTTATCTCCAGTCCTCCTCTCCTCCCTCTCTCTCCCCCCGAGCGCTCCTGCTCGGGGGGCGGGGCTTCGCGAAATGATGCGTTTGCGTCGTGACGTCACGACGCAAACGCGTCATTCCGCGAAGCCCCGCCCCCCGAGCAGGAGCGCTCGGGGGGAGAGAGAGGGAGGAGAGCAGTGGTCACAAAGTGCCACGGCGGGCGCCCCGTGCGGTTGCACGGCTCGCCCGCCGCTAGAAACGGCACTGGATAGTATACTTGACGACACAGAGGTAGGTAGAGCAGTGGCCTACTGTACCGTACTGCTATATATTATATACTGGTGGTCAGCAAACTGTGCAAAACTGAAATGCACCACAGGTATGGATGGATAGTATACTTGACGAGACAGAGGTAGGTAGAGCAGTGGCCTACTGTTCCGTACTGCTATATATTATATACTGGTGGTCAGCAAACTGTGCAAAACTGAAATGCACCACAGGTATGGATGGGATTTTATACTTGACGACACAGAGGTAGAGCAGTGGACTACTGTACCGTACTGCTATATATATATATAGTTATACTGGTGGTCATCAAAATTCTGCACTGTTCTCCTACTATATACAACAATGCAGCACAGATATGGAGCATTTTTCAGGCAGAGAACGTATAATACTGGTGGTCACTGGTCAGCAAAACTCTGCACTGTCCTCCTACTATATAATCCTGCTGGTTCCCAGTCCCCACAATAAAGCAATTAGCACACTGAGCACAGATATTTGCAGCACACTGAGCACAGATATGGAGCATTTTTCAGGCAGAGAACGTAGATATTTGCACTTGCAGCACACTGAGCACAGATATTTGCAGCACACTGAGCACAGATATTTGCAGCACACTGAACAAAGAAACTGAGAGGACGCCAGCCACGTCCTCTCACGATTATCTCCAATGCACGAGTGAAAAATGGCGGCGACGCGCGGCTCCTTATATAGAATACGAATCTCGCGAGAATCCGACCGCGGGATGATGACGTTCGGGCGCGCTCGGGTTAACCGACCAAGGCGGGAGGATCCGAGTCTGCTTGGAACCGTGTAAAAAAAGGTGAAGTTCGGGGGGGGGGGTTCGGATTCCGACGAACCTAATGCGCATATCACTAATTTTCTGGTTTTGGTTTTGGATCTGGATGATTTTTGAAAAAAACATAAAAACAGCTAAAATTACAGAATTTGGGGGTAATTTTGATCCTACGGTATTATTAACCTCAATAACATTCAATTCTACTAATCTATTCTGAACACCTCACATCTCACAATATTGTTTTTAGGCCTAAAAGTTGCACCGAGGTCGCAGCTAAGCGACACAAGTGTGCGGCACAAACACCTGGCCCATCTAGGAGAGGAACTGCAGTGGCAGACAGGATGGCACTTAAAAAGACTAGGCCCCAAACAGCACATCATGCAAAAAAGTAAAAGAGGTGCAATGAGGTAGATGTATGACTAAGCTAAGCAACACAAATGTGCGGCACAAACACCTGGCCCATCTAGGAGTGGCACTGCAGTGGCAGACAGGATGTCACTTAAAAAGACTAGGCCCCAAACAGCACATCATGCAAAAAAGTAAAAGAGGTGCAATGAGGTAGATGTATGACTAAGCTAAGCAACACAAATGTGCGGCACAAACACCTGGCCCATCTAGGAGTGGCACTGCCATGGCAGACAGAATGACACTTAAAAAAAACTAGGCCTCAAACAGCACATCATGCAAAGAAGTTTAAGAGGTGCAATGAGGTAGCTGTATGACTAAGCTAAGCGACACAAGTGTGCAGCAAAAACAGCTGTCCCATTTAGGAGTGGCACTGCAGTGGCAGACAGGATGGCACTTAAAAAAACTAGGCCCCAAACAGCACATCATGCAAAGAAGTAAAAGAGGTGCAATGAGGTAGCTGGGCTGTACACCTTGCCATCTAGGAGTGGCACTGCAGTCTTACTGCACTAATGGCAGATATTGGACGCACATCTAACACCAACATAGCTGTCAAGGCCTCAGTTATCCGCTTTGCAACAGTATGACTGCTGTCATATTTCATCTTCCTCGCAAGGGACTGTTGGACAGTCATTTGCTTAGATGAAGTAGTACAAGTGGTCTTCCAACTTCCCCTCTGGAATGACGATTGTCGATTGACTCCCAGCAGCAACAACAGCAGTAGGAGGTAGTGGTTCTTGATCTTTCCCTATTTTATACTCCAAATTTTTGTTCTCCATTACTTTTCTGGAGTTATATAACAAAATGCAGCACAGGAGAGCATACCGCTACACCACACAGGGCAAACCCTGTAAAAATTATTTGGATTAAATATTAATAACCCCTTTATTTTGAGTAAATAATATACAGCACAGGAAAGCACCACTGAACTTATATGGCAGCACCACTGGACTGGACTTATACGGCAGTACCACTGGACTGGATTTATACGGCAGTATCACAGGACTTATACGGCAGTACCACTGGACACATACAGCAGTATAACTGGACATATATGGCAGTATTACTGGACTTATATGGCAGTATCACTGGATTTATACTGCAGTATCACTGTACTTATACGGCAGTACCACTGGACATATACGGCAGTATCACTGGACTTATATGGCAGTATCACTGGACTTATATGGCAGTATCACTGGACATATATGGCAGTACCACTGGACTTATACAGCAGCACAGGGACACCACCACAGGACTGATGCAAGACAACACAGCACCACTGCAATGGACTGGACTTAGAAAGCAGCACTGGACATATGGCAGCAGAGGACATCACCACTGTGACTGGACTAATGCAGCACAAGACACCAACTCTGGACTAATGCAACACAGCACCACTGGACTGGACTTATACAGCAGCAGAGGACACCACGACTGTGACTGGACTGATGCAGCACAAGACACCACCACTGGATATGATGAAGTGCAGGTAAGGACTAACTTAATGTTGATGGTACTTTCCTTGTGTGGATGTTTGAATGAGGGCCCCGTCAACATATTTTGACATGTGGTACACTTGAGGCACTTTTAACAGCCCAGGCTTTTGGTAAGGAACCTAGCCGTTGAAGGGGTTGATGTGACGTTAGTAATGTCTATGTGAACAATCATATGGCAGTGGCAAATACAGACTGTGTCATAGTTTTTAGGGAGCAGTAATCCTCAGTTTTAGGCGAGGGGTTACATGGTCCATCTGCCCTCTCAGCTCACTGCGGACGAAACGTTTAGTTATATATATTACAGACATTGCCTATCAATGGGGGTATAATAATAGTTTCACGTCAGTGTATGCCCCTTTTTCTTTTCATATCTGACATCTTTTCGTTACACTCAGGGTTCGGTGAGCAGGACTGGTAATCTATTTACACTCTTTGGTGTCTCTCTTTTCACTATATTCAGGGGTGATGGATATCGAGACTGTGGGTGTCCGGCGTTGATATGGTGACTGGCTGCTGGAGGCGCAATGAGATCATCCCCTAGTGTTGGGACACCTGCGCTCAGACGGAGCTTCTGTGTGTCACGTGACAGGCTTCTTCTCTCCTTCTCCATCTATTTAAGAGGTACTTCACTGTTTACACCTTAACAAAGGGGCATTGTTAGCCTCAAAACATTGGTTTACCTGTAACTACTATGTGTGCCAATACACTTTATTGATTAATTTTCAAGACAACCAGAGTGCCGCTGATTTCCTTCTACTATCTTCAAACTGCAGAGTGCACCAGTGGCTGTAGGATCATTGGTGGAGTGCCGGACTATCCTTTCGTTACATATATATATATATATATATATATAAAAGAAACAACGATATTCAAAATCTGCGCTGCATAACCATGTTTTCCAGAGTCTTTTTCAAGCAATTGTCCCCATGCAGCTCAATCCAACTCCCAGCCCAGGAGCAAACGGTATTGGTGCTAAAACAAATCAGGAGAGCGCACTGGTTAGTGTATAAGCATTCACTTTTATATAGAATAAGTAATATCCACATACATTGCCAACGCGTTTCGACCAATCACAGTCTTCGTCACCCCCTGACGAATACTGTGATTGGTCGAAACACGTTGGGCGTGGCTACTTGCTGTTGGACGTTGTGACGTCACCCGCTGGGTCCGGAGCCGGCGAGAGAGATTCAGCACGACTGGGCACAACGGTGACGGGTCCTTGAACTCTATTAAGCTTGGAATTTTAAACTGCAATGTATGTGGATATTACTTATTCTATATAAAAGTGAATGCTTATACACTTACCAGTGCGCTCTCCTGATTTGTTTTAGCATATATATATATATATATATATATATATATATATATAAAATCAAGAATTGCACTCACAAGATTTAGTCTAAATCACAACAGCTGGGGTGCATCATCCAGAGACTTCACAAACACAGGCAGGGTCCCATTAATATCTACCAAAAAGAATGCACTCACCAGTCTTTGTACAAAGTGAAAAAAAAGCGTTTTTTTAATCCAACCTCACTTCAGCAGGTACATAGGGTCTGGGTAAATGTTTTGGTCCCTCACAGGACCTTTTTCAAGACCAGTATTCCAAGCTGAAATCTCCCCTTCCTTTGCCTGTCTGTGTGGAACTATAAGTACCATGAACCGTCACACCCACTCATCAATTAACAAATTAAAGCCCATGCTTAGTCCAGGCTCGCCCATGATTAGCATGTATCACATACCTCATTATATCACCAATTATGCAAACCCATGACATATGTGGTGCCACACACCTTTAGTATCAATCACAGTGTTTGCCAAGTGATAGTCGGCTCTAAATTGAAGACCTGTACCTACCTCATTTTAAGATAAGGAAAATCCGTATTACTTGATCTTAGTCTTACTGTAGTTTTTATACGTTCATTTAAGTGCTTTTAGTTCAGCTGTGTATGTATTGTTGTCCCATTTTTATATGTGTCTCTTTTATGTCTAATTTTTATGGTAATAAATAGTTTTTATTGTAATTGGCAATTTTTACTTTATTAATTGACACCGTGGTCGCTACGTATCCCTTACCCCACTTTCTTACATATATATATATATATATATATATATATATATATACCGTGTATATAATTAATTATAGTAGTACTTTAATTTCTGTGTGGCTTAAGTCACCTTTATTAAATAGGGTGTCTGGGGCAGCTAGTCAATTGCCAGACCAAGGTCACAAGTCAAAAGCAACAAATAACATAAACTCTGATTAGACTCTCCATCAAGTCTCCTGGGTTCACAGTTCTTGTAATGTTGTTTATCAAGTCAGATTCCAATCTAGAGGTCTTGGTGGATATAGTAAAGTTCAGGATGATTAATGGTGGTTGGAGACAATCATCATCAGCATTAGGTTTCTGGTCATCTGGAACATTAACAGATATCGTTCTATTCTTTCCTCAATTCATCAACCAGGTTAACTTACAGCCTCCTATTGTTAATAATACATACAGTTTTTAATTTTTAAGTTCTTAAACATAATTATTTAATTAAGCAGTTGTTGAATAAGAGAATAAAAAGGTACTTAGACTGAGATCAATATACTAACGCCCATCAGAAGAATATAAGCGCTACACTTCTTAATACAGTTTGGAGGTTAAATAAAGCACTTAAACTAGGCAGTAGGATACTGTACACTATATCTCTGTCATTTCCTCCGAGTTGCTGAAAATGCAGATGTTTTAGTAATTTAGCGGGGAGATGTAAAGATCAGTTGTTTTTTACAGATTTATAAAGGGCCTGATTCCAGTGATGTGCGGTGAGGTCAGTGACTAGTGAGGCACTGGCTGATGCGATGCCCGCCCCAAAAATAAAAATAAAACAATATAGGTTTCCACTCATTTTAGTAAAACCAGCACCAGGCTGAAACAGCCAGGGGTGATAATGCCATAGCAGGGGAGACACTCAGTGTGGGGTCCCCCTGCCATAACATTAAACACCCCCAAAACTGGTCAGCCCAGGGCTGGAATTCCTCAGGAAGTGGGGACCCCAAAAATGTAAATAGGATTCCCCCCTCCTGACAACAACCAGCACTGGGCTGAAAGCCAAGTGCTATGCCCCGCACCCCTGGTAGTGGTGGGTGCGGGTTTCTTAACATACTAATATTGTTCTTTACAGGCAGCCTACAGGTCCCAGCATGCCGGCACTTGGAGTACCACAAGTGCCAGCATGCCCGGACATTAAGGGCCCGCTGGCACCTGTAGTCCGCCTGTAAAAGAAATATAAAAATAAAAACACAACACCTAATGTTTTAATAGTTTATTGTACTGTATCTTCACCTGGGGCGGTGGCCTTTAAGCTCTTTTTCATGGCCACTGCCTCCCCAGGGCTTCCGGCGTCTTCACCTGGCGGGCGGCACCCTTTAAGCTCTATTTCATGGCCGCCGCTTCCCCAGGGCTTACGGCGTCTTCCATCTTCTGGAGCTATTGCCTGATCGCTCCCCGCCGACTGACTGACCGCCGCTGCCTCATGCTGACTTATATAAGCCAGTCAAGGGGGTGGATCGATGACCCGGCGAGCCGTGATTGGCTTGCGCCGTCCAACTTGAATTTCAAAAATGACGCTGAGGCGCCATTTTTGAAATGTGAATCTGGCCCTCCGCTGCTGAACTCTGCTGAATAACTGGCAGGGACTGGATCCTCTCGGATCCAGGTCTGCCGCCAGCCACTCTTTCTCCGCCGGTTCCCACTGCCAGAAATGCCCGACGCATCATGCCATGCATGTGCCCGCTTGCCAGCAAATCCAGTGGATCCACTGGTCCAATTGCATCTGCGGGACTGACAAGGGTGTGCATTCAGGAGGGCCCCTGTCATTGAGGCACATATACTGGTGCCCCTTCTCTGTAGTTATTCAATGGGCTTTTACAGCCCATGGCTTGGCCCTGCCCCCCGCCCACCCCCCGCTACCCAAAGTTTGGTATTAACAACGGGAGGCACCTCTCACGCTGCCTCCCACCCAAATATACATGTATTTTCTAGGGGGAGGGGGGTGTAAGGATTACAATAATAAAAGAAGATATGTATGACACATAATCTGTGTTATAAATATCTTCTTTATATTATTTTAATCTTTATGACAGGAGAGGCACTGCCTCCCCTGACTGCACGTCCCTGCCTGATTCAGAGATTTACATAAATCTGATACTTGTATAAATCTCTGAAGTTTAATGATATATGCATGTGCAGGAGCCACATTTTTTGCATAAGTTAGCACAGCCGCTGCATATAAAGATGCAGCGAATCTACCATTAGGGTACACCTCTGAATCAGCCCCTAAATGTGAACAATTTACATATCTTATTTCAGATTGATGAAAGCTGATATCCTACTCTTACAAGTACATACAGTATGTTAAAACAACATATATCCTTAAGTTGATTGTATTGACAGATGTGCATTATTTATAATGTGGGAATGATTACCTACGGTATTACAGATAATGTAGGGTGTTATAAGATATAAGTGGGAATGTGTGCAAATAAAAGTACCTCCAAGCATTCTTAAATGAAAAATCCATCTAGAGGGACATAGTGGCAGTGCAGACATAAAACTTGTGATCACTATATACAGTATACAGTACTATGGTCATGTCACATTTGGAGTATGAGAAGCACCGATTGATGTGTCTAATACTTCTCAAGTCCAGGGCTCATCCAAATTCAAGTCCATGGCTAATAACAGGGGCAGATTTATTGGGAAACTAATGACGCTTATGTTTCAGGGTCCCTAATCCCAAAGGGGCCCTGAAGAAACTTTTTTTGTAATGAGTGCATTTTTCAACAAAATCGATGGAGTTTTCTAAGTGTGTGTTATTAAAATAAGGTTATTTTAGTGATAGAATCATCACTTAACTCATTTGGGCATTTTGACGCCAAAAATCAGATTTTCACCTCTTGTTTTTTTGTGCTGTGTAGTTATAGTTTGTCACCAATAACACTATGACAACCAGGCTTCTAGTACAGCATAGCTGCTATTACAGCTTGGCTGTGCGTCGATTAGTACCATGGGAGCTGCTGAGAGTTTAGCTCTGTGATTTGCGCTATGTAAATAGCATGAAGCGTGTATCCGTTTTAAACAACAATTCCCGACAGCCTGCAGAACTTCTCTTTGTGACATTCTTAGGAATGGCTGAGCCTGAATGAGCCCCACCCTAGGAAGGAGACTGGGATCAATGAAAGGTGAGGAGCCCAGGACAAGAAGGCATCTAGTAAGATAATATTGCTGGCGCTAAGCAGTGCGTTCTGTCCTTGCAAGGGCAGAAGGCCCTTTGGACCTTGCTGGATGTTGAGCTATTGTTGCTGGTTGCAAAAGGGCAGTTCAAACTTCAGGGCCCCAAAAATGTAGTTCCGCCACTGGCTCGGGGCTTTGAATGTGTTATTCACCTTGGACATTCATTTCGATGTCTGTCAGCTTAATAGTAGTGTAATAGAATCTTGTTCTCTTATTACAGTGGGGTATAAGTACTTAAATAATGAAAAGTGGCTTGGGTGTTCTTTAGAAAATATTAAGTGTGATTAGGAATAGCCCTCCCAATTTAAGAAGAGATAATCGATATAAAAAAGGTGAATAAACTTCAACATGAAGTATAAAATAATTGCACTTAACATAAACGTATTAAAATAAGATTAAAAAATGCTAAAAGCAAAAAATTCAATATTACAAGATAGAAAATATAAAATGCAGGGGTGAATGGGAAAATGGGAACATAGTAACCTCAAAATAGCTGCCTATTTTGAGGTTACTATTTTCCCATTCACCCTTACATTGTTTATATTATTACACTACTATTTGTGATTATGAATGAATGGCCAAGGCGCATAACACATTTATAAAGGGTAAGTATGATCTTGAAAGTTTTATTTTGTCCAATTCACCATACACAACAGTAGACACCATTTTTTCTGTAACCCTTTCTGTGTATCCTAAGGAATACCTATCACAAGGTGTGAAAGCCAACAGAACAATCTGCAGTCCCCAGCGGGTAATGGTGTAACATTACCCAAGGCTCTATTATATCAATAAATCATTGAGCATATTAAGTGTATGTTTTTGTACTCACATAATGTACATAATATTTGCTTTTCTCTTTTTTTACCCAGTAAAATAAACCCACGTATCTGGAGACTAAAGGGTGAAGTGCTGTAACACCCCCTATTTGATCCTCCTATCTTCTAGGAACTTATTGGTTGAGTTCCAAAAGTTTGAGCAGCATACTACTAACCTCTGTTAGACCTTTTTCATTGATGCAAGCTATCTTCTCTTCCCATAGCCAGATGTCCTCAAACCAGTCCACCAATGTTATTGCTCATGAGTTCACCACAATAGTTACTTTTTATTTATTTTTTGCTAACAGGTTGTATTCACAATAGCCATATACTGGCTTTGACAAGGTTCAAAAATTTACTGCATTCTACTTTGTCTCTTTGTTAGAAAAACTGCAATCTTTCTATTGCACATTGGATAACCTGAAGTCACATGGCTGGTGTTATTTAAAGCAAATAAATAAATTAAAATGTAACCAACATGCTCTCATCCAAGTCATCGACCAACCCCAGCCTACTGGTTTCTACTATTTCAGTCTGCAACAGGCCACAAATGTGGAGTTCCCTTGCAGTAGCCCTAGGCTTTGCTTCTCTTGGGAGGAGGTGTAAAAAAACAGCATGCCCCCCTTTTAAAAACTATCAAAAGGCAATTAACAAGATCCCTGGAGTAGAAATGTTGCTATCTTATAGTGGAATCAGCCTACTGTGGATTTGGCTATGGGGACTGTGAAACTGACACTGGTCTGCAAAATGAGGTACAGTGGTACACATACTTCTACACCTTCACTCCTCGCATGCCATCTGAAACTGTGGCTATTTTTATCTGCACACTTATGGACCAGAAATCTATGTGCACTTGGCCAATTAAGTAGGGTCCAAAGCTTGTTATGTGCTGCAGGAGTTGGTAATTTGCACTTAATAAAGGTCCTCTACAGATTTCAATGTATATATTACACACATTTTTATGCAGTATTTGCAACATTTGCACACCAAATATCTGAATTGATTATATTATGTTTAAAAAAAATATATATATATATTTTTTCAGTTCATGGTTTTGTAATGACTAAAATGACAACTGGGTTATTTTTTAAAGGCTTAACTAATACTTCTTTAACTTTGAAATCACTTCTAAATATAGATTATGGTCATCTGTCTGTCGTAATAATTGAAGTTTTATGTTACTAGAACAATGCTGAAAGCTAATGTATTTTGTATACAGGGGTGGAAGTGAATCATTCGGTACTAATTTATCATAAAGCACTGGAAAGGTCATAGGAGTATTTTTAATGCAATTGAGAATTGTTCATACAGAGTTGCTTTTACACATTTCTTACATTGAATTTTTTTTGTCCATTATCTGCAATCAGAGGAGGCAAGGTACTGTCACAGTGGGAAATGCAGAGAAAAAAAACAATTAAACTGTGACACATAAAAGTAAAACAAGTGTAGCCACAAATGTATTCAAGATTTAGAATAAACTGAGTTGATGGTTTCTACTTCCTAGTCAGTAGATGTTGCTGTCTCTGGTGCTGAATTCAGTCCTTCGCTTCTCAGAAGTCTTCCCACTGGCTGTCCATACAATTCAATGACACATAAAACATACTAGCATTATATATATATATATATATATATATACAGCAAGGTGGCACCCCTGGACTCCATTCAAGTGGAAAAAGGTGCTTCTATGTGCATCGTTTTGGGGTACTCCCCGCCCCTGTCATCAGGTGTGTCCTGATGACGGGGGAAGGGGGGGGGAGTACCCCGAAACGTTGCAAATAAAAGCACATTTTTCCACTTGAACGGAGTCCAGGAGTGCCACCTTGCTGTATATGCTGGTATGTGGGGCTGGTCAGCCCATGGGAGTGCACCTTGGCAAGTAACTTTAAAAGGCAATCAAAGGAGTGCTGGAGTTGTGGTTTAATAAATCTTTTAAATGCACTATGAAACGCTACATATATATATATATATATATGTCAAAAGAAAGAGAAGTAGCGCTCCACTGTGCATTTAAAAAATGTATTACACAAATACAGGTTGAATATCCCACAGGAATCTCCTCTCCCGTACCTTAAAAACAAACTCTGTGGGCTGATTACCACATGGATTAAAACATATACTGCACCGGGCAATGCTGCAATCGCTCCCCGCTTGTCTCCTCCTGGATACCTGCACCGCACCGCCGTCTCTCTCATCGCTGGCTCAAACATGGCGGACCACAGTGGGAGTGTGTGGGGTGAACAGCACTGCTCCGGTGACATCAGGGAAACCCACGCTAACGCATTTTGTATCCACTTCATCAGAGGGCTGGGTTCCCTGGCATCACACATCCCATATATACACCTCCGTGCACTAATCATTAATTCACATTGACAATACCTGTTACAACTGTTACTCTTAAAACTGTCTGGCGGATACTCACAAGATACATTTGAAAACAGACACAAATTATACTGTAATCTTCCCATTTGAATCTTATAAGCTGCCATGCTCTTTAAAACTTATAATTAATCATATTTCTAAATATGTTAAATGAACTAGCGATCACTTCTTACTTTATACTTTCACTCTAAGCGTCACTATCTCGCTCAATTTATCTAATCAGCATTACAGCAACAATACAACATCAAAATAAAACACTTAAAAAAATATTATAAAACAGTGCTGTGTACTGTCATATCCAGGATCTCATCAAACAACAGGACCAAGTACAGAAACGGAACTCCTTAGACATACCGCAAATTAGTGGACATATTACAGACTTCAAATGCATGTGGTTATTATAATATATAATATATAACTCTACATGAAACCCCAATGCTGTCAATGTATTTAAATTAGAGATGAGCGCCTGAAATTTTTCGGGTTTTGTGTTTTGGTTTTGGGTTCGGTTCTGCGGCCGTGTTTTGGGTTCGAACGCGTTTTGGCAAAACCTCACCGAATTTTTTTTGTCGGATTCGGGTGTGTTTTGGATTCGGGTGTTTTTTTCAAAAAACACTAAAAAACAGCTTAAATCATAGAATTTGGGGGTCATTTTGCTCCCAAAGTATTATTAACCTCAAAAACCATAATTTACACTCATTTTCAGTCTATTCTGAATACCTCACACCTCACAATATTATTTTTAGTCCTAAAATTTGCACCGAGGTCGCTGTGTGAGTAAGATAAGCGACCCTAGTGGCCGACACAAACACCGGGCCCATCTAGGAGTGGCACTGCAGTGTCACGCAGGATGTCCCTTCCAAAAAACCCTCCCCAAACAGCACATGACGCAAAGAAAAAAAGAGGCGCAATGAGGTAGCTGTGTGAGTAAGATTAGCGACCCTAGTGGCCGACACAAACACCGGGCCCATCTAGGAGTGGCACTGCAGTGTCACGCAGGATGGCCCTTCCAAAAAACCCTCCCCAAACAGCACATGACGCAAAGAAAAAAAGAGGCGCAATGAGGTAGCTGTGTGAGTAAGATTAGCGACCCTAGTGGCCGACACAAACACCGGGCCCATCTAGGAGTGGCACTGCAGTGTCACGCAGGATGTCCCTTCCAAAAAACCCTCCCCAAACAGCACATGACGCAAAGAAAAAAAGAGGCGCAATGAGGTAGCTGTGTGAGTAAGATTAGCGACCCTAGTGGCCGACACAAACACCGGGCCCATCTAGGAGTGGCACTGCAGTGTCACGCAGGATGGCCCTTCCAAAAAACCCTCCCCAAACAGCACATGACGCAAAGAAAAAAAGAGGCGCAATGAGGTAGCTGTGTGAGTAAGATTAGCGACCCTAGTGGCCGACACAAACACCGGGCCCATCTAGGAGTGGCACTGCAGTGTCACGCAGGATGTCCCTTCCAAAAAACCCTCCCCAAACAGCACATGACGCAAAGAAAAAAAGAGGCGCAATGAGGTAGCTGTGTGAGTAAGATTAGCGACCCTAGTGGCCGACACAAACACCGGGCCCATCTAGGAGTGGCACTGCAGTGTCACGCAGGATGGCCCTTCCAAAAAACCCTCCCCAAACAGCACATGACGCAAAGAAAAAAAGAGGCGCAATGAGGTAGCTGTGTGAGTAAGATTAGCGACCCTAGTGGCCGACACAAACACCGGGCCCATCTAGGAGTGGCACTGCAGTGTCACGCAGGATGTCCCTTCCAAAAAACCCTCCCCAAACAGCACATGACGCAAAGAAAAAAAGAGGCGCAATGAGGTAGCTGTGTGAGTAAGATTAGCGACCCTAGTGGCCGACACAAACACCGGGCCCATCTAGGAGTGGCACTGCAGTGTCACGCAGGATGTCCCTTCCAAAAAACCCTCCCCAAACAGCACATGACGCAAAGAAAAAAAGAGGCGCAATGAGGTAGCTGACTGTGTGAGTAAGATTAGCGACCCTAGTGGCCGACACAAACACCGGGCCCATCTAGGAGTGGCACTGCAGTGTCACGCAGGATGTCCCTTCCAAAAAACCCTCCCCAATCAGCACATGATGCAAAGAAAAAGAAAAGAAAAAAGAGGTGCAAGATGGAATTGTCCTTGGGCCCTCCCACCCACCCTTATGTTGTATAAACAAAACAGGACATGCACACTTTAACCAACCCATCATTTCAGTGACAGGGTCTGCCACACGACTGTGACTGATATGACGGGTTGGTTTGGACCCCCCCCAAAAAAGAAGCAATTAATCTCTCCTTGCACAAACTGGCTCTACAGAGGCAAGATGTCCACCTCATCTTCACCCTCCGATATATCACCGTGTACATCCCCCTCCTCACAGATTATCAATTCGTCCCCACTGGAATCCACCATCTCAGCTCCCTGTGTACTTTGTGGAGGCAATTGCTGCTGGTCAATGTCTCCGCGGAGGAATTGATTATAATTCATTTTAATGAACATCATCTTCTCCACATTTTCTGGATGTAACCTCGTACGCCGATTGCTGACAAGGTGAGCGGCGGCACTAAACACTCTTTCGGAGTACACACTTGTGGGAGGGCAACTTAGGTAGAATAAAGCCAGTTTGTGCAAGGGCCTCCAAATTGCCTCTTTTTCCTGCCAGTATAAGTACGGACTGTGTGACGTGCCTACTTGGATGCGGTCACTCATATAATCCTCCACCATTCTATCAATGTTGAGAGAATCATATGCAGTGACAGTAGACGACATGTCCGTAATCGTTGTCAGGTCCTTCAGTCCGCACCAGATGTCAGCATCAGCAGTCGCTCCAGACTGCCCTGCATCACCGCCAGCGGGTGGGCTCGGAATTCTGAGCCTTTTCCTCGCACCCCCAGTTGCGGGAGAATGTGAAGGAGGAGATGTTGACAGGTCGCGTTCCGCTTGACTTGACAATTTTGTCACCAGCAGGTCTTTCAACCCCAGCAGACCTGTGTCTGCCGGAAAGAGAGATCCAAGGTAGGCTTTAAATCTAGGATCGAGCACGGTGGCCAAAATGTAGTGCTCTGATTTCAACAGATTGACCACCCGTGAATCCTTGTTAAGCGAATTAAGGGCTGCATCCACAAGTCCCACATGCCTAGCGGAATCGCTCCCTTTTAGCTCCTTCTTCAATGCCTCCAGCTTCTTCTGCAAAAGCCTGATGAGGGGAATGACCTGACTCAGGCTGGCAGTGTCTGAACTGACTTCACGTGTGGCAAGTTCAAAGGGCATCAGAACCTTGCACAACGTTGAAATCATTCTCCACTGCACTTGAGACAGGTGCATTCCACCTCCTATATCGTGCTCAATTGTATAGGCTTGAATGGCCTTTTGCTGCTCCTCCAACCTCTGAAGCATATAGAGGGTTGAATTCCACCTCGTTACCACTTCTTGCTTCAGATGATGGCAGGGCAGGTTCAGTAGTTTTTGGTGGTGCTCCAGTCTTCTGTACGTGGTGCCTGTACGCCGAAAGTGTCCCGCAATTTTTCTGGCCACCGACAGCATCTCTTGCACGCCCCTGTCGTTTTTTAAAAAATTCTGCACCACCAAATTCAAGGTATGTGCAAAACATGGGACGTGCTGGAATTTGCCCATATTTAATGCACACACAATATTGCTGGCGTTGTCCGATGCCACAAATCCACAGGAGAGTCCAATTGGGGTAAGCCATTCCGCGATGATCTTCCTCAGTTGCCGTAAGAGGTTTTCAGCTGTGTGCGTATTCTGGAAAGCGGTGATACAAAGCGTAGCCTGCCTAGGAAAGAGTTGGCGTTTGCGAGATGCTGCTACTGGTGCCGCCGCTGCTGTTCTTGCGGCGGGAGTCCATACATCTACCCAGTGGGCTGTCACAGTCATATAGTCCTGACCCTGCCCTGCTCCACTTGTCCACATGTCCGTGGTTAAGTGGACATTGGGTACAACTGCATTTTTTAGGACACTGGTGAGTCTTTTTCTGACGTCCGTGTACATTCTCGGTATCGCCTGCCTAGAGAAGTGGAACCTAGATGGTATTTGGTAACGGGGGCACACTGCCTCAATAAATTGTCTAGTTCCCTGTGAACTAACGGCGGATACCGGACGCACGTCTAACACCAACATAGTTGTCAAGGCCTCAGTTATCCGCTTTGCAGTAGGATGACTGCTGTGATATTTCATCTTCCTCGCAAAGGACTGTTGAACAGTCAATTGCTTACTGGAAGTAGTACAAGTGGGCTTACGACTTCCCCTCTGGGATGACCATCGACTCCCAGCGGCAACAACAGCAGCGCCAGCAGCAGTAGGCGTTACACACAAGGATGCATCGGAGGAATCCCAGGCAGGAGAGGACTCGTCAGAATTGCCAGTGACATGGCCTGCAGGACTATTGGCATTCCTGGGGAAGGAGGAAATTGACACTGAGGGAGTTGGTGGGGTGGTTTGCGTGAGCTTGGTTACAAGAGGAAGGGATTTACTGGTCAGTGGACTGCTTCCGCTGTCACCCAAAGTTTTTGAACTTGTCACTGACTTATTATGAATGCGCTGCAGGTGACGTATAAGGGAGGATGTTCCGAGGTGGTTAACGTCCTTACCCCTACTTATTACAGCTTGACAAAGGGAACACACGGCTTGACACCTGTTGTCCGCTTTTCTGGTGAAATACCTCCACACCGAAGAGCTGATTTTTTTGGTATTTTCACCTGGCATGTCAACGGCCATATTCCTCCCACGGACAACAGGTGTCTCCCCGGGTGCCTGACTTAAACAAACCACCTCACCATCAGAATCCTCCTGGTCAATTTCCTCCCCAGCGCCAGCAACACCCATATCCTCCTCATCCTGGTGTACTTCAACACTGACATCTTCAATCTGACTATCAGGAACTGGACTGCGGGTGCTCCTTCCAGCACTTGCAGGGGGCGTGCAAATGGTGGAAGGCGCATGCTCTTCACGTCCGGTGTTGGGAAGGTCAGGCATCGCAACCGACACAATTGGACTCTCCTTGTGGATTTGGGATTTCGAAGAATGCACAGTTCTTTGCTGTGCTGCTTTTGCCAGCTTGAGTCTTTTCATTTTTCTAGCGAGAGGCTGAGTGCTTCCATCCTCATGTGAAGCTGAACCACTAGCCATGAACATAGGCCAGGGCCTCAGCCGTTCCTTGCCACTCCGTGTGGTAAATGGCATATTGGCAAGTTTACGCTTCTCCTCCGACAATTTTATTTTAGGTTTTGGAGTCCTTTTTTTACTGATATTTGGTGTTTTGGATTTGACATGCTCTGTACTATGACATTGGGCATCGGCCTTGGCAGACGACGTTGCTGGCATTTCATCGTCTCGGCCATGACTAGTGGCAGCAGCTTCAGCACGAGGTGGAAGTGGATCTTGATCTTTCCCTAATTTTGGAACCTCAACATTTTTGTTCTCCATATTTTAATAGGCACAACTAAAAGGCACCTCAGGTAAACAATGGAGATGGATGGATTGGATACTAGTATACAATTATGGACGGGCTGCCGAGTGCCGACACAGAGGTAGCCACAGCCGTGAACTACCGCACTGTACTGTGTCTGCTGCTAATATATAGACTGGTTGATAAAGAGATAGTATACTCGTAACTAGTATGTATGTATAAAGAAAGAAAAAAAAACCACGGTTAGGTGGTATATACAATTATGGACGGGCTGCCGAGTGCCGACACAGAGGTAGCCACAGCCGTGAACTACCGCACTGTACTGTGTCTGCTGCTAATATATAGACTGGTTGATAAAGAGATAGTATACTCGTAACTAGTATGTATGTATAAAGAAAGAAAAAAAAACCACGGTTAGGTGGTATATACAATTATGGACGGGCTGCCGAGTGCCGACACAGAGGTAGCCACAGCCGTGAACTACCGCACTGTACTGTGTCTGCTGCTAATATATAGACTGGTTGATAAAGAGATAGTATACTCGTAACTAGTATGTATGTATAAAGAAAGAAAAAAAAACCACGGTTAGGTGGTATATACAATTATGGACGGGCTGCCGAGTGCTGACACAGAGGTAGCCACAGCCGTGAACTACCGCACTGTACTGTGTCTGCTGCTAATATATAGACTGGTTGATAAAGAGATAGTATACTCGTAACTAGTATGTATGTATAAAGAAAGAAAAAAAAACCACGGTTAGGTGGTATATACAATTATGGACGGGCTGCCGAGTGCCGACACAGAGGTAGCCACAGCCGTGAACTACCGCACTGTACTGTGTCTGCTGCTAATATAGACTGGTTGATAAAGAGATAGTATACTACTAATATTATATATACTGGTGGTCAGGTCACTGGTCACTAGTCACACTGGCAGTGGCACTCCTGCAGCAAAAGTGTGCACTGTTTAATTTTAATATAATATTATGTACTCCTGGCTCCTGCTATAACCTATAACTGGCACTGCAGTAGTGCTCCCCAGTCTCCCCCACAATTATAAGCTGTGTGAGCTGAGCAGTCAGACAGATATATAATATATATAGATGATGCAGCACACTGGCCTGAGCCTGAGCAGTGCACACAGATATGGTATGTGACTGACTGAGTCACTGTATGTATCGCTTTTTTCAGGCAGAGAACGGATATATTAAATAAACTGCACTGTGTGTCTGGTGGTCACTCACTATATAATATATTATGTACTCCTGGCTCCTGCTATAACCTATAACTGGCACTGCAGTAGTGCTCCCCAGTCTCCCCCACAATTATAAGCTGTGTGAGCTGAGCAGTCAGACAGATATATATAATATTATATATAGATAATAGATGATGCAGCACACTGGCCTGAGCCTGAGCAGTGCACACAGATATGGTATGTGACTGAGTCACTGTGTGCTGTGTATCGCTTTTTTCAGGCAGAGAACGGATTATAAAGTAAACTGCACTGTCCTCACTAGTAAACTCTCTCCACTCAGTCTCTACACTTCTACAGTAACAGTACTCCTCCTAGTCAGCTCCAGTAAATCTCTCTCAGTCTCTTATAATCTAAATGGAGAGGACGCCAGCCACGTCCTCTCCCTATCAATCTCAATGCACGTGTGAAAATGGCGGCGACGCGCGGCTCCTTATATAGAATCCGAGTCTCGCGATAGAATCCGAGCCTCGCGAGAATCCGACAGCGTCATGATGACGTTCGGGCGCGCTCGGGTTAACCGAGCAAGGCGGGAAGATCCGAGTCGCTCGGACCCGTGAAAAAAAACATGAAGTTCTGGCGGGTTCGGATTCAGAGAAACCGAACCCGCTCATCTCTAATTTAAATGATTATTAACCATTATAAGAGTCATCAATACTTCATTATTATCACCCCAGTAGTACTACATATATCCTTAGCAGTTACAAAACCCGGAATACCATATTAGCTACAAAACCCGAAGTTCCATACTGATTAGGTCCCCAAAGTTACATCTTACAAATTTTCACTGACAGGAATCAAAAATGTCTCAGTACCAAAGGATCCCATAGGGAGTATATATGATATTAAATATATACCGCTATCTCACCAGTCTTCTATATGAACGGCGTGATCTCCATACTTTCATTCAGACCCTTTGGCAGTAGGGTATCTAGAGTCACAATCCAGTATGTCTCTCTTCTTAACAGATCCTTTTCTCTATCTCCCCCCTTGCACCCATACTAAAAAAGAATTTTAAAATGTAGGAGTTACATGAACATGTCATTTTGTACCTTGGCTTAATATAAGGCAAATGAGTGTGCCTGACTCACGTGATGCTAGTAATGCTCCAACAATCCCAGTTGCTCTATCAGAATATGCAATCTTTGCCTCCATCCTTAGTCTTCATGTACAGATACATGTTCGTCCTATATAAAGAACATCACACAAAACATTTGCTATCTAAAAAACGGGATCCGGTCTGAAGATCAACAGTGTCTAGGTCGACAATGTTTAGGTTGACCACTATAGGTCGACAGGGTTTGAAGGTTGACAGGGTTTCTAGGTCGACATGTTCTAGTTTTTCATTTTTCCTTTTTTTTAAACTTTTTCATACTTAACGATCCACGTGGACTACGATTGGGAATAGTAACCTGTGGCCAGCACAGCGAGGCACCTCGCCCGAAGCACTGTACGGAAAAAACGACATTAAAAAACATGAAAAACTCATGTCGACCTTTTGACCGGTCGACCTAGAAACCCTGTCGACCTAGAAACCATGTCGACCTTTAAACCCTGTCGACCTAGTGACTGTCGACAAATAGTGGTCAACCTAAACATTGTCGACCTAGACACTGCCGATCTAATGATCCACACCCCTAAAAAACCTGCATAGGGGTCTATTTTTACAAATTAATAAATTATGTTTAGTGGCATTAAAACATACCTAGGTATGAAAATCATCTCATAAAAGCATGTTATTATATCTTCTAATCTTTTTTTCTCAGCCGTTCCTTAATATCAGTGACATTCTATACAAAGGAGATAGAAGAGGCAAATTCAACATATATTGCAGTAGTTTAAAAGAGAAATTTGCTCATGGGAAGAAGGATAAAAAGCTAGATACAAAGCACCAATTTTCCATTGTGTTCTCTGCTGGTTTTTTTAATACTGGAAAAATAACTGGGAAAAAAGATTCCTAACTGCATAAGCACCATGGGTTATCTCATCACGGCAATGTATAAATATGTATAGATGCAGAAAGCCATGACAAAAACACAACACGCAATAAATAATAATCATCTAGCGTTACCGGAATGAAGGTTTATTTTTATTTATTATTTAAATGATTTCTCATCTATAAATTAGTTGAGTCTCTGTGGAAAAATATAGTATATTCATACAGTATATTGATTATTTGCACAAATTGTAATTTATGTACATATTGATACAGTACTTACCTTCATTGCTGCATAGTATACTTCTAACAGAAGTTCCTGAGGCATGTATTGATGGTCTAATTCCTTAGTTGATATTTGGACTGGTACAGATCCAACTGCAGCACGATGTGCTTTGAAAAGTTGAAACAGAAGGGAAGAGATGACTTTATTATTGTATATTGGGGGTAATTCCAAGTTGATTGCAGCAGGATTTTTGTTAGCAGTTGGGCAAAACCATGGTAGTCATTCTGAGTTGTTCGCTCGCTAGCTGCTTTTAGCAGCATTGCACACGCTAAGCCACCGCCCTCTGGGAGTGTATCTTAGCATAGCAGAATAGCGAACGAAAGATTAGCAGAATTGCGAATAGAAATTTCTTAGCAGTTTCTGGGTACAGTAGCTCCAGACTTACTCAGCCATTGTGACCAGCTCAGTCCTTTTCGTTCCTGGTTTGACGTCACAAACACACAGAGCGTCTGCCCAACCACTCCCCCGTTTCTCCAACCACTCCTGCGTTTTGCAACTCGAACGCCTGCGTTTTTCCGCACACTCCCATAAAACGGCCAGTTTGCGCCCAGAAACACCCACTTCCTGTCAATCACACTATGATCAGCACAGCAATGAAAAAGCTTCGTTATGCCATGAGTAAAATACCTAACTTTTGTGTAAAATAACTAAGCGCATGCACTCTGCGAACCTTGCGCATGCGCAGTAAGCGACTAATCGCAGTATAGCGAAAATCGGCAACGAGCGAACAACTCGGAATGACCCCCCATGTGCACTGCAGGGGAGGCAGATTTAACATGTGCAGAGAGAGCTAGATTTGGGTGTGGTGTGTTCAATCTGCAATCTAATTTGCAGTGTAAAAATAAAGCAGCCAGTATTACCCTGCACAGAAACAAAATAACCCACCCAAATCTAACTCTCTCTGCACATGTTATATCTGCCTCCCCTGCAGTCACATGGTTTTGTCCAATTGCTAACAAACTTGCTGCTGCGATCAACTCAGAATTACCCCCATTATCTTTATTTAAAAAAATCACCTTGAATGAAGATTTTCTCTTTTTCTGCACAAAAGAACTGCTTTCCCCCCTTGGACCACTGCCATTTATTCCTTTCCACAGATTTATGGTACTTCCCATCACTGGAAACCTCTAATCGCCAGCCTCAGTTTACATTTCAAAGCACAAAAGTAGGAGGGATCCAAATCATTGGAGAATAGCTCAGTACACTGACTGCAAATACGCAGATCTAAAAGTTGTAGTGCAGTAATAGAGTTAAATATCTTTAGTTGGGTTGTGAAAGATAGATAAGATTCAGCACTCCAGTTGTTGCTAAATACTGTTCATTTTGCCATGTTCAAGGCTGGAACTCTGGATTGTGTGGTTACATACGTTAGCCCGACGGACGGGATGCCGGCTGTCATTATCCCGACAGCAGAATACCACCTGTCAGAATAGCGGCAGCGGGGTGAGCGCTAAGAATCCCATTGCGGGCTAGCTGCGCTCGCCATGCTGAGGGCTCAGTGACTCGCTGTGCTCGCCACAGGATATATTCCCACTCTAGATCTATTCCCACTCTATGGGTGTCGTTGACACCCACAAGTGGGAATATCTCTGGTGCGCCAAGATTCCGGCATTGTCGGCTGTGGGGATCTCGGCATCCGTATCCTGAACACCAGGATCCCGACAGCCAGCATTTTGATTGCATCCTGTGTATTCACCTAATTAACTTTTCAGCTATTTGTCAATTGATTCACATCTCTGTCTGCAGTGTCTTGGTCAAACGTACTTTGGGTCTGTTTGTGTACAGGGTCCCTAATGCCGCATGGTAACTATCAATATTCATACTGCTTAGTCACCGCTGCAGTTCATGAAATTAAAGCCCATTTGTGATGCAAAGTGAAAACTTGCCCCAACACAAAAGCTCATGTCAGACAACTAATACTCCAGTATTAGAGCACTGCACCAAGATAAGGGCAGACATGGACAGTGACATTGAGAAAAGCATACATGCCATCACACCTGTGGGAGAAAGCATTTATCTACTCTCCATTGATTTAATCAGAACAGCTGTGCCAGCTGGAGAGGGCATAAATTATTAATTGTTATCTGCAACAAGGTCAGCTTATCACAGCTTCATGAATTGCTCATGCACTGATGCCCACTTTAAAGCTTTTTTGGGATGAAGTATTCACAGTATTCATATGCACTCTAAGAGCAATGCTTGATTTCTCTGCAGTAGCCCTTCACATGAAGAGAATATACTGGTGATTAGCTTTATAATATACCCAGTAACAGGGTGACAGTACGCCCTGTGCCGGACCCTCCCCCTTAACCTGTGATACCATCACATCACGTGTAGGTGATGGGGGCCTGGAAGCTCTGGAAAGTACAGCATTAGGATGTTCTGGGCAGATCCACAGGCTGCATGGTCCAAGGGATGCCCCAGATAGCTCTGCAGTAGCGCTGCTAACTGCAGGGTGCCACAGCCATGCCTGAATGCATTAAATCCTGTGATACTGGTAACATGCCCCAGATGTACCCCATTACAAGCCACTCTTAACAGCTTTATACCCTGTAAATTGACCCTTATATCATGCAGACAGACCAGGTTTTCTTTCATAAGCGTTAATTCAATTACCCGGGAAGGGTGTGAGCATTTCCACACCATTGCTGGCACCTCAACTCATGCCCCTCGTAGCCTGGACTCTCACTGGACTTGCATATATTTTTGCATGCAGCCCTATGGTGCGGCAACCAAAAAACTTTGAATTCGGAGGTTCCATAAGTGTAGCACAGGGCCGGTGCTAGGGTGTTTGGCGCCCTCCTGCAAACTATAAACCTGCACAATACTACCCCCATTTCAAATTACACCACACAGTAACACAATCTTATTCAACTAACACCACATATTTACGCCCCTTATTCATGTTATGCTACACAGTAGTGCCCCTTGTACACATTACGCCACACCATGGTGCCTCTTATATGCAATTTCCACAGTAGTAATGCCCCATATACATAATACCCACAGTAGTAGCAACCATTACACATAATTCCTGCAATTGTAGTGCCCCCTACATGATGCCTACAGTAGTAGAGCTCTAGTATACACATAATGCCTGCAATAGCAGCACCCTTTGCACATAATGCCCCCCATAGTCCCACTTATACACATAATGCCCCCAGTAGTAGCGTCACTTATACATATAATGCCACAGTAGTATTTCCCCTTACACATAATGTCTGCAGAAAAGAGACTCAAATGATGACAAACTAAAAGCAGAAATAATAAACACATTTTTCTCATCAGTGTTTATTAGAGAGGAACAGATGTTAGAAGAAATTACTAACATAAGTAATGATAACGTACCGTTGCTTAGCACTTGTTTGAGGGAGCAAGTAGTACATGAGCGACTAAACAAAATTAAGATTAATAAATTACCGGGTCCAGATGGACTTCACCCAAGGGTTCTTATGGAGCTTCACTCAAAATTAGCAAGGCCTCTGTATTTGATTTTTTATGATTTAATTAAAATAGGCATGATACTAAAAGACTGATGTATAGCAGAGGTAATGCCTGTATTTAAAAAGGGAAGAAAAACTCATCCTGGTAATTATAGACCAATTAGTTTAACATCAGTAGTGGGAAAATGTTGTATGTAATATTAAATGATAGCATACAGGAGTATTTGGATACCTCCAATGTCATTACTAGGAACCAGCATGGTTTTGTGAGGGACAGGTCATACCAAACTAACAGTAATTGGCTTCTACTAAAAAGTGAGCGATAATCTTGACCAGGGCAGTAGATGTGGACTATTTAGATTTTGCAAAAGCCTTCAATACAGTGCCTCACAAGAGGCTGATGTTCAAACTAAAAGAGCTCGGGATAGGAAACACCATGTGTACTTGGGCAAGTAATTGGCTGGATAACAGGGAACAGCGAGTTATGGTTAGTGGGATGTTCTCCAACTGGGCCACTGTATTCAGTGGAATACCACAAGGGTCAATACTCGGCCCTCCTACTGTTCAATATATTTATTAATGACCTAGGAATTGTTCTTAAAAGCACGGTATCAATTTTTGCAGATGATACTAAACTCCGTAGGGTAAATTATACTAAATTATGTAGGGTAATTAACTCAGACAAGGATTCAGAGTCCCTACAGAATGACTTATTAAAACTGGAACTTTGGGCATCTAAATGGAGAATGAGATTTAATATAGATAAATGTAAAGTCATGCACCTCGGAACTAAAAATAACCATGCATCCTACAAATTAAATGGAGAGATTTTAGGAGAAACTGTTTTAGTAAAAGATCTGGGGGTGCTCATTGATAATAAATTTAAAAACAGTCTACAATGCAAGATTGCAGCAACAAAGACAAATAAGGTTTTAGCCTGCATAAAATGGGGAATTGTGATAAGGGATGAAAGTGTATACATAGTCGTACCATTATATAAATCACTGGTACGGCTACATCTTGAATATTGTGTACACTTTTGGGCACCACAAATATAAAAAAGATATCTTAGAGCTTGAAAGGGTTCAGAGACAAGCAACTAAATTGATAAGGGGGTTAGAGACGCTGGAATACCAGGAAAGGCTTACCAGGTTAAATACTGTATGTTCTCACTTGAAAAAAGGCGTTTAAGAGGAGACATTATCAATATATATAAATACATAAAGGGACAATACATGGAGCTATCAGGTGATTTGTTTATTAGGAGGTCTCCTAATAAACAAATCACCTGATAGCTCCATGTATTATACAAAGAACATGCGGACACTCTCTGAGGTTAGAAGAGAAAAAAATTAATACCCAACGAAGGAGGGGGTTCTTCACAATAAGAGCAGTAAGGATCTGGAATACCTTGCCAGAGAATGGTGAACTCAGTAACTGAGTTTAAAAATGGGTTGGATAAATTTCTAACTGATAAAGATACCCAAGGATATTACATTTAAAAAGTCTGTATTGAGTTACTAGCTATGTGCACAGGATATTTTTCGGGTTTTGTGTTTTGGTTTTGGATTCAATTCCGCGGCCGTGTTTTGGATTCGGACGCGTTTTGGCAAAACCTTCCTGAAAATTGTTTGTCAGATTCGGGTGTGTTTTGGATTCAAGTGTTTTTTTACAAAACACCCTCAAAAACAGCAAAAATCATAGAATTTGAGGGTCATTTTGATCCCATAGTATTATTAACCTCAATAACCATAATTTACACTCATTTCCAGTCTATTCTGAACACCTCACACCTCAAAATATTATTTTTAGTCCTAAAATTTGCACCGAGGTCGCTGGATGACTAAGCTAAGCAACCCAAGTGGCCGACACAAACACCTGGCCCATCTAGGAGTGGCACTGCAGTGTCAGACAGGATGGCAGATTAAAAAAATTGTCCCCAAACAGCACATGATGCAAAGAAAAAAAGAGGCGCAATGAGGTAGCTGTGTGACTAAGCTAAGCGACCCAAGTGGCCGACACAAACACCGGGCCTATCTAGGAGTGGCACTGCAGTGTCAGGCAGGATGGCACTTCAAAAAAATAGTCCCCAAACAGCACATGATGCAAAGAAAAAAAGAGGCGCAATGAGGTAGCTGTGTGACTAAGCTAAGCAACCCAAGTGGCCGACACAAACACCTGGCCCATCTAGGAGTGGCACTGCAGTGTCAGACAGATGGCACTTCAAAAAAATAGTCCCCAAACAGCACATGATGCAAAGAAAAAAAGAGGCGCAATGAGGTAGCTGTGTGACAAAGCTAAGCGACCCAAGTGGCCGACACAAACACCTGGCCCATCTAGGAGTGGCACTGCAGTGTCAGACAGGATGGCACTTCAAAAAAATAGTCCCCAAACAGCACATGATACAAAGAAAAAAAGAGGCGCAATGAGGTAGCTGTGTGACTAAGCTAAGCGACCCAAGTGGCCAACACAAACACCTGGCCCATCTAGGAGTGGCACTGCAGTGTCAGACAGGATGGCAGATTAAAAAAATTGTCCCCAAACAGCACATGATGCAAAGAAAAAAAGAGGCGCAATGAGGTAGCTGTGTGACTAAGCTAAGCGACCCAAGTGGCCGACACAAACACCTGGCCCATCTAGGAGTGGCACTGCAGTGTCATACAGGATGGCAGATTAAAAAAATTGTCCCCAAACAGCACATGATGCAAAGAAAAAAAGAGGCGCAATGAGGTAGCTGTGTGACTAAGCTAAGCGACCCAAGTGGCCGACACAAACACCTGGCCCATCTAGGAGTGGCACTGCAGTGTCAGACAGGATGGCACTTCAAAAAAATAGTCCACAAACAGCACATGATGCAAAGAAAAAAAGAGGCGCTATGAGGTAGCAGTGTGACTAAGCTTAGCGACCCAAGTGGCCGACACAAACACCTGGCCCATCTAGGAGTGGCACTTCAAAAAATAGTCCCCAAACAGCACATGATGCAAAGAAAAATGAAAGAAAAAAGAGGTGCAAAATGAAATTGTCCTTGGGCCCTCCCACCCACCCTTATGTTGTATAAACAGGACATGCACACTTTAACAAACCCATCATTTCAGAGACAGGGTCTGCAATACAACTGTGACTGAAATGACTGGTTGGTTTGGGCCCCCACCAAAAAAGTAATCAATCTCTCCTTGCCCAAACTGGCTCTACAGAGGCAAGATGTCCATCACCTCCTCATCGTCCGATTCCTCACCCCTTTCACTATGTACATCCCCCTCCTCACAGATTATTAATTCGTCCCCACTGGAATCCACCATCTCAGGTCCCTGTGTACGTTCTGGAGGCAATTGATGGTGAATGTCTCCACGGAGGAATTGATTATAATTCATTTTGATGAACATCATCTTCTCCACATTTTGTGGAAGTAACCTCATACGCCGATTGCTGACAAGGTGAGCGGCTGCACTAAACACTCCTTCGGAGTACACACTGGAGGGGGGGGCAACATGGGTAAAATAAAGCCATTTTGTGCAAGGGCCTCCAAATTGCCTCTTTTTCCTGCCAGTATACGTACGGACTGTCTGACGTGCCTACTTGGATGCGGTCACTCATATAATCCTCCACCATTCTTTCAATGGTGACAGAATCATATGCAGTGACAGTAGACGACATGTCAGTAATCGTTGGCAGGTCCTTCAGTCCGGACCAGATGTCAGCACTCGCTCCAGACTGCCCTGCATCACCGCCAGCGGGTGGGCTTGGAATTCTTAGCCTTTTCCTCGCAGCCCCAGTTGCGGGAGAATGTGAAGGAGGAGCTGTTGACGGGTCACGTTCCGCTTGACTTGACAATTTTCTCACCAGCAGGTCTTTGAACCTCTGCAGACTTGTGTCTGCCGGAAAGAGAGATACAACGTAGGTTTTAAATCTAGGATCGAGCACGGTGGCCAAAATGTAGTGCTCTGATTTCAACAGATTGACCACCCGTGAATCCTGGTTAAGCAAATTAAGAGCTCCATCCACAAGTCCCACATGCCTAGTGGAATCGCTCTGTTTTAGCTCCTCCTTCAATCTCTCCAGCTTCTTCTGCAAAAGCCTGATGAGGGGAATGACCTGACTCTGACTTCACGTGTGGAAGTTCAAAGGGTTGCAGAACCTTGCACAACGTTGAAATCATTCTCCACTGCGCTTGAGTCAGGTGCATTCCCCCTCCTTTGCCTATATCGTAGGTAGCTGTATAGGCTTGAATGGCCTTTTGCTGCTCCTCCATCCTCTGAAGCATATAGAGGGTTGAATTCCACCTCGTTACCACCTCTTGCTTCAGATGATGGCAGGGCAGGTTCAGGAGTGTTTGCTGATGCTCCAGTCTTCGGCACGCGGTGGCTGAATGCCGAAAGTGGCCCGCAATTCTTCGGGCCACCGACAGCATCTCTTGCACGCCCCTGTCGTTTTTTAAATAATTCTGCACCACCAAATTCAATGTATGTGCAAAACATGGGACGTGCTGGAATTTGCCCACATGTAATGCACGCACAATATTGGTGGTGTTGTCCGATGTCACAAATCCCCAGGAGAGTCCAATTGGGGTAAGCCATTCTGCGATGATGTTCCTCAGTTTCCGTAAGAGGTTGTCAGCTGTGTGCCTCTTCTTGAAAGCGGTGATACAAAGCGTAGCCTGCCTAGGAACGAGTTGGCATTTGCAAGATGCTGCTACTGGTGCCGCCGCTGCTGTTCTTGCTGCGGGAGGCAATACATTTACCCAGTGTGCTGTCACAGTCATATAGTCCTGAGTCTGCCCTGGTCCACTTGTCCACATGTCCGTGGTTAAGTGGACATTGGGTACAACTGCATTTTTTAGGACACTGGTGACTCTTTTTCTGAGGTCTGTGTACATTTTCGGTATTGCCTGCCTAGAGAAATGGAACCTAGATGGTATTTGGTACCGGGGACACACTACCTCAATCAATTCTCTAGTTCCCTGTGAATTAACGGTGGATGCCGGAAACACGTTTCTCACCACCCAGGCTGCCAAGGCCTGAGTTATCCGCTTTGCAGCAGGATGACTGCTGTGATATTTCATCTTCCTCGCAAAGGACTGTTGGACAGTCAATTGCTTACTGGAAGTAGTACAAGTGGTCTGCCGACTTCCCCTCTGGGATGACGATCGACTCCCAGCAGCAACAACAACAGCGCCAGCAGCAGTAGGCGTTACACTCAAGGATGCATCGGAGGAATCCCAGGAAGGAGAGGACTCGTCAGACTTGACAGTGACATGGCCTGCAGGACTATTGGCGTTCCTGTCTAAGGAGGAAATTGACACTGAGGGAGTTGGTGGTGTGGTTTGCAGGAGCTTGGTTACAAGAGGAAGGGATTTAGTTGGCAGTGGACTGCTTCCGCTGTCACCCAAAGTTTTTGAACTTGTCAATGACTTCTGATGAATGCGCTCCAGGTGACGTATAAGGGAGGATGTTCCTAGGTGGTTAACGTCCTTACCCCTACTTATTACAGCTTGACAAAGGCAACACACGGCTTGACACCAGTTGTCCGCATTTCTGTTGAAATAATTCCACACCGAAGAGGTGATTTTTTTTTGTATTTTGACCAGGCATGTCAATGGCCATATTCGTCCCACGGACAATAGGTGTCTCCCCGGGTGCCTGACTTAAACAAACCACCTCACCATCAGAATCCTCCTTGTCAATTTCCTCCCCAGCGCCAGCAACACCCATATCCTCATCCTGGTGTACTTCAACAGTGACATCTTCAATTTGACTATCAGGAACTGGACTGTGGGTGCTCCTTCCAGCACTTGCAGGGGGCGTGCAAATGGTGGAAGGCGCCACCTCTTCCCATCCAGTGTTGGGAAGGTCAGGCATCGCAACCGACACAATTGGACTCTCCTTGGGGTTTTGTGATTTAGAAGAACGCACAGTTCTTTGCTGTGCTTTTGCCATCTTAACTCTTTTAAGTTTTCTAGCAGGAGGATGAGTGCTTCCATCCTCATGTGAAGCTGAACCACTAGCCATGAAAATAGGCCAGGCCCTCAGCCGTTCCTTGTCACTCCGTGTCGTAAATGGCACAATGGCAAGTTTACGCTTCTCCTCAGAAGATTTTGATTTAGATTTTTGGGTCATTTTACTGAGCTTTATTTTTTTTTATTTTACATGCTCTCTACTATGAGATTAGCTAAAGGCTGCATAAGCCTGAGGCCATATAAGAGCCCAATTTTTTGTGATTGGTTGTTTATGACTAAGCTGTTGCTAGGTAGATTAGAGTTTTCTCTGGTATTTTTCCTATAGGATTATAGGGCTTTCCGTCAAGGGTTTAGGGGTTGGTCTCGGAATAATATATAAGCCATAGTCATGTTACTCAGACTTCCTCTTGCCATTTTGGAATGGCCCGGGAAGGCTGAGTACACAGACTGTATTTATACTGTCATGTTATTAGTTTGGCTTGGTTTGATTATTTGTTTTTAAAACCGTTTCCCCTTCATTGCCTGGGGTTATTCTTAAGTGGGGCTGCTATCCCTCTCCCATTCCACGTCCCCAAGGGTCTGCTCCTCCCCCCCCTCATCCGGCGCTTTGCTGCGACCGCCGCTTTCGGCCTGTGGGCTCCCCTGCCTCTGTATCCCGCTCTCGACAGCGGGTCCCGGCGGGGTCCCGATGCCGCTGTCCACGCCTCTCCTCCGGCTGGCTGGTCGGGAGGCGGGACGGGTGCCCCTGCCGCTGCTGCCGCGGGCGTTGTGCGGATGCGGGTGGTTTCCCCGGCGCCCTCGACACTGCAGTTTCCCTCTCCTCACTCGGCGTCTCCGAGCGCGCCTCTCTCCCCTCTGCGCTCACGTGGGGCTTGGCGGCCCTGGGCTGGATGCAGGGGGCGGACGGGCGGCGGCTTGTGGAGGCTGGAGCGGCGCGTGGGTAGCAGCCACTCCCTGCCTTCCTGGTGGCCGGTACCTGGGTTAGGGTTTATGGCCCTCACATTATTCTATTTTCACGTTTATACTCTTTCATTTCACTTTGTTTCACCCCCCAAAAATGGGTACCATATATTAAGCCAACATATGTGGTAACATTAGAAAGACATATATCACATATGGATATGGAACTTCCTTGGAGATTTTATACTGTTAATAATAAAGTACAACATGGTGGTAGGCACTCAAATGCCTGAAAAGGCAGTTGGGGGGGGAGGGTCCCTAGCATGCTCTGGCTGGTGGCCGAGGGTGGGTACGGGGGGCCGGACGCTCTGGGGTTGGTGGACGTGTGTCCACGTTTTGCCTCCCGGGCCCGCGTAGTTTGGCGACTGCTTTTCGGGGTCTACTGCCGCGGGGCTCAAGCCGGGGTCTCACTTGTAGGCCCCTGCTCCCTGGGGCTGCTTGGTTCCTTGTCCCCCACGTTGTACAGTCACTGTGTCCCCCCGGGGTGCGGCAGCCGGGTCTGTCTGTTGCCTCCTTCCCACAATTTGCGCCACGTGTGGCGCTTTCAGCGTCAGGTGTCCTTCCCGTGTGTTACTTCTAGGGGCCTCGGGTCTCCACAACCCCCCCCCCCCTCGGCCTTTCTGGGCTCATAGCTCGGGAATTCCCCAGCAGCTACGGCCCCGCATGCCCGGTTTGGGCCATCCTGGCTGCCGGCCTACACCACGGGGGTCGTCCCGTTGATTGGGGCTGCCCCTCCTGCTGCGGGTTCCTCCCTCCCATCTGGGTGTTTTCCCTCGCCTCCGCCCGCTGTCCAAGGGTTGCAGCGTTTGTTGTGCCTCCTGTTTCTGTGTTGATGCGCGGGCACTTCCTGCACTGGTTGTCCCCTCTGTTTCGTCTGCACAGGTGGCTGCGAGTCCCGGGGAGCCGGTGGATTCATCGCGGAGGGATCGGTGACCGAGTAGGGAAGCGGCTGCAGCGACGGTGGATGACGCACCGACAGGGTCGGTGGCGGTGGAGCCTGCTGATGGTATTCCACGTCCTCCAGACACCGGTGAGCATACTGTTGTTTCTCATTAATTTTACAGTACTTGTAACTTCTTGTCTTGTTTCCTCTGGTTCTCCTGGGCGCCCGCGTTAGTTGGCTAGGCTCATTGCGCGGCGTGTGGCGTTAGGCATCTCGGAAAGGCAGGGTGCCGGCGGCCACTGTTCCCTCCGTCCCGGCGGTTCGCGGAGAAGGAAGACGGGGGGCGTTGGGGAGACTGCTTTCCGTACTTTTCATCTGGGTTACGGTTTTAAGATTGTACAGCTTGTTGCACCGGGTCGCGACCTGCCGGATGTTTCCACAGGGTGCAGTATTTGTTTCAGCGCACGCATTTTAAATCCTGGGTTTCCGCTTGGGGAGATTACGATGTGAAGTCCATCGTGATCGGGTTGGTAACGTCTTTTTACCTTGGAGGTGTGGTTGGGGGCCGGACCGCACAGTGGGGTCCCAGGCCACAGGCCCCTCGCAGTTGGCACTACTGTTGTTGCGCTCCTTGGGAGGGGTGGGGTTTTTTCGCTTATGGCAGGGGCAAGTACACGATAGGCGTCCGCTCCCGTTTTCGTTGCGCATGCAAATTTGCGAGGCCTGACTCCCGTCCAGTACAGTGCCCCAGCCACGAGCGGGTATCCTTGCCCGTGGTGGCGCGCCGGTGTTTTAAGCCCGCTCACGCTTTCCCGCATCAAGGTGGACGCAGAGCCAGCTTGGGGCTCGTGTGGGCCCTATGCCGTTTTTCCCCTCTTCCCGACTTGGGCATCTTCCCTGTGGGGTTGGTGCCCTAGGACACCGGGCTAGTTCCGCCTTATCATACATTTGTCTTATCTTCATGGGGTTTCTTTCAATGCTCCATTTCCGAGACCGTGCGCAGGGTGAGTATCAGTCTTTTATAGTCTCTGCATTTTGTTTCGTAAATATTAGCCGGGTACCCCGTTTTGGGCTAACTTATAATTCGGGTAGTGTTTTCGCCGCTTCCCCTGCGCCCCTATCCCGTGCAATTTTTCGGGCCTCGAGTAGGTGCCAGTTTTATGCTGACAGGTGGGTGCCCCTGGGTTTTTCTGTCTCGTGCCTATTTTGAGGAATTTGGCGCTTTCTTGCTTTGGTGCATTCTGTCCATCTCCGGTCCCCCTTCCCCCGGTGTTTTCTCGCTACCGGGACTATTTTCTCTTCATGGGTCTGGGGGCATTTCGGTTTGCAGCTATCCTTCTGTAGGTTGCCAGGTCTTGGTTTGGGGTCCTGTGTGTTCCCGTTGCCCCGGTACGCTGATAGGGCCCTACCGGTTGCCTGAGCTATCGGGGTTTTGCGCTGGGCACAATTGCGGGTTGCTGTCGCCTCCCCGCTGACAAGGTACCGACACTTTTGGGTTTTTATTAACAACTGCTTGGGGTAACGCGAAGTTCGGCTTAAGTGGGTGCAGTCATTGCTTAGCTCCTCCCCCTGTGCGGGCAGGTTTATCCCCATGGGTGGCATAGTTTGCGGGAAACCTACGGGCCGCTGCGGGGTCAGCTAGGTAGCGTCACGCAGTTTCCCTTCCCGCGAGATCAGAGATGTTTTTGTGTATTTGGTCTTCATTCCTATAGTCTTTTTCCGGGGAGGTTTTTTGGGCCTCCTCCTCCTTGTTCCCTCCGGTCCCCCCAGGCTTTGCGACTATTGTGACATCTGCTTGTCTGCTGGTGGCGCAGTTTTTGCCATCGCGCTCCCGGAGTCGCAATGGGATTGCGGATGCTTTGTCTCATTTTAGTTTAATAAGTGCCGTGAGAGGGTTCCGGGGGTGGCGACAGAGGGTTTGTCATGCCCGTCTTCTGTCGGGCTGATTGTCCAGGTGGGTTGGCTGCTCGGACTAGGTTTGCATTGGCCCCTTCCTCGTTTGGGGCGTCTGCTGCGTCCTGGTGTTTTTTCAGTAGGTTGGATACAGCGGGTGTGTCCCTGGTAGACGGTTTGATGGTTTTCGTGTTGGAGCGTTATCTGGGAGGTAGGTCCAAGGCGGCCATGTATCCTGCCCTTGTGGGCATTTCCGCTGGTGGACCCTGCCTGGTCTTTCGTCCCTTTCGTAAGCGCTTGCGGTTTGGGCTAGGGTGCGCCCCGCTCCTGCGGATACCCGTAGGCCTGCTACGTGGCAACTTTTGGCGGTGTTGCTGGGTGTGCTGCCTCCTGTCGTTGAGTCGGTGTTGGAGGTGCCCCCCCCCCCTGTTTTAGATTAGCCCTTGCTTTTGCTCCCTTCTGGGTTTGGTGGGGAAGCGAGTAGTGGCGAGCAGCAGGCATTGCGGGATTCTGGGGCCTTTTCTGTAACGCGTGTTGCAGGATGGTCGGTGGCTCTGCAGGATGGTGTGATCCAAATCAGATCAAGCAGCTGGGGATCGCGGGGTGTCCTTGGAGGCGCAGGAGGAGGTGGGTGTCTGCCCGCTGTGCCTGGCGCATGAGTATAGATGGGCCTCCGGGGGAGGGTGACCAGTTGCTGATACAGGCGCTCGCTGGTCCTCTCTCTAATTTACAATTTGCTGCTGTGTTTGGGGTCGGTACCCATTCCTTGCGGAATGGGGCGGCTGACAATGCAGCAGCCACAGGGTCCGCCACGGCAGCTGTTCAGGAGCTGGGTCGTTGGGGGTGTATTTTTAGGCCCTATTCCTTGCGGTTTGGGGTGGCTACCATGCGGCAGCCACTGGGTCCTCCACGGCTGCTGTTCAGGAGCTGGGCCGTTGGCGGTATATTTTTAGGTCCTATTCCTTGCAGATTGGGGAGGCTGCCATGCGGCAGCCACGGGGTCCTCCACAGCAGCTATTCCGAAGCTGGGGCCGTTGGAGGTATACTTCTTAGGTCCTATTCCTTGCGGATTGGGGCGGCTGACCATGCGGCAGCCACTGGGTCCGCCACGGCGGCTATTCAGGAGCGGGCCGTTGGAGGTATGCTTCTTAGGTCCTGTTCCTTGCGGATTGGGGAGGTTGCCATGCGGCGGCCTTAGGGTCCTCCACGGCAGCCGTTTCAGGAGCTGGGGCGTTGGAGGTATACTTCTGAGGTCCTATTCCTTGCGGATGGGGGTGGCTACCATCCGGCAGCCACAGGGTCCTCCACGGCGGCTATTCAGGAGGTGGTCCGTTGGAGGTATACTTTTTTGGTCCTATGCCTTGCGGATGGGGGTGGCTACCGTGCAGCAGCCACAGGGTCCTCCACGGCGGCTATTCAGGAGGTGGTCCGTGGAGGTATGCTTACTATAAGTCCTTCTGCATGTGGATAAGGTTTTAGTTGCGCCTGTTGCGCTAACCCAAAAACTTGTTTACTCATCGGTTTTTGAACGGGTAGCGTTCAGGAAACGAGGGTGTGAAGTGAATTTTTAAATTTTCCTCCGAGGGGGCCTAATTACAATTGGCTCATCAAAGGTCCATGGGAGGTTTTTTGAGTTTTCTCATTCACTTGGGTTAATTCTGTTCTCTGTCACTTGGTTTTCCTATGTGATGTATGTCAGTGTGATGATGTTAGGGTGTTTTTCTTTTGCAGCCTTCGATCGTTTGAACAGGAGTGGCTGGTTGGCCACTCTTACCATTTTTGGGCGGCAGGGCATTCCTTGGCGCGTAGGACAGCTGATGTTTTGGTCAGGGTGGTTTGTTGGTTGGGTGTCCGTGGTTGAGGGATACTGAGGGGTATTTGTACAGCTCCTTTGCCACCGTGAGCATAGTTGGGGTCGTCCTGGCGGTATTGTCCTGCGTTTTGGGCGGCGCTGATAGGGGTCGCGTCGACAGCTTCTGCCTCAATTTGTTCATTAAGGCTGATTTCATGGGCCACGTTGTCACTGGCCGGAGATCCGTTTTTGGGTGGTCAATTAGTCCAGCGTTTTGTCATTGGAGGGGGCGGTGCTTTTGTCAGCTATTGAGAAAGCCCGCCAGATGGTAATTCTGCTGTTTTGTTGTTGTTACGGCTTTTCGGTGAGTAGTTGTCAGGCATCCTCTGCTTGTACTGCGTCAGCGGCAGTTCTCCAAGGAGGATGGGGTTCGTCTTCTCCGGCTGGAGTTTTCGGGTTTTCTTAAATGGGGTTTTGATCCTTTCCGTTAGCGATCTTGTTTTCCTGGTTTTTATTGGTTTGGATGGCGGGGCGGTTTGTTAAACCTTTGTGGCGGGAAGTCGCTACCAACCAGCGGTCAGATGGGCATAAGTGGTCATTGTGGGGCACCCTCTTTAGAAGGACGGCAGGTGTGTCCTTACCTTGCGGTTGGACATTTAGACGTTCCTCTGCGGGAACCGAACGTTTGCCAGAGAAAAGAGTGGTGAGTCCTGCACAATGCGGGTTATGCAGGGAGGAGGCGGTGTTGTAGTTTAGTCCCCTCCTCAGTTTTTGTGTTTCAATCTAAATGACTGGAGCTGGTGTCTGGTAGCGACTTTTCCTTTGCCATCCTCCAATATAAAATCAATTCAATTACAATTATAGTCTAAAGAACAGGTCAGCGATCAATAAATATCGTCTGACCTTTAACTGCAGCTAACCGTGTCCGTGTCGTTATTTTAGTGTGTCGTTATTTTAGTGGTAAGCTAGCTTAAAGAAGTCTTTATGTCAATCGCAATAAAATTATGGGCGCCTTAGATTAGCTGAAGGCTGCATAAGCCTGAGGCCATATAAGAGCCCAATTTTTTGTGATTGGTTGTTTATGACTAAGCAGTTGCTAGGTAGATTAGAGTTTTCTCTGGTATTTTTCCTATAGGATTATAGGGCTGTCCGTCAAGGGTTTAGGGGTTGGTCTCGGAATAATATATAAGCCATAGTCATGTGCCTCAGACTTCCTCTTGCCATTTTGGAATGCCCTCCCGCCCGCCCTGACTATAATTTTTCCTGCATCTTGTCTTTCTCGGTGGGCTCTTGACAGCCAGATTGGCGGGAAGTCACTACCAACCAGCGGTCAGATGGGCATAAGTGGTCATTGTGGGCACCCTCTTTAGAAGGACGGCAGTTGTGTCCTTACCTTGCGGTTGGACATTTAGACGTTCCTCTGCGGGAACCGAACGTTTGCCAGAGAAAAGAGTGGTGAGTCCTGCACAATGCGGGTTATGCAGGGAGGAGGCGGTGTTGTGGTTTAGTCCCCTCCTCAGTTTTTGTGTTTCAATCTAAATGACTGGAGCTGGTGTCTGGTAGCGACTTTTCCTCCAATATAAAATCAATTCAATTACAATTATAGTTTAAAGAACAGGTCAGCGATCAATAAATATTGTCTGACCTTTAACTACAGCTAACCGTGTCCGTGTCGTTATTTTAGTGTGTCATTATTTTAGTGGTAAACTAGCTTAAAGAAGTGTTTATGTCAATCGCAATAAAATTATGGGCGCCTTACATTGGGCATCGGCCTTGGCAGACCACGTTGATGGCATTTCATCGTCTCGGCCATGACTAGTGGCAGCAGCTTCAGCACGAGGTGGAAGTGGATCTTGATCTTTCCCTATTTTACCCTCCACATTTTTGTTCTCCATTTTTTAATGTGTGGAATTATATGCCAGTAATATATCAATAGCAATGGCCTACTACTATATATACTGTGCACAACTGAAATGCACCACAGGTATGGATAGATAGTATACTTGGCGACACAGAGGTAGGTAGAGCAGTGGCCTACTGTACCGTACTGCTATATATTATATACTGGTGGTCAGCAAAATGATGCACTGTCCTCCTGCTATATATATACTGTGCAAAACTTAAATGCACCACAGGTATGGATGGGATAGTACACTTGACGACACAGGAGTAGGTAGAGCAGTGGCCTACTGTACCGTACTGCTATATATTATATACTGGTGGTCAGCAAAATTATGCACTGTCCTCCTATTATATATATACTGTGCAAAACTTAAATGCACCACAGGTATGGATGGAATAGTATACTTGATGACACAGAGGTAGGTAGAGCAGTGGCCTACTGTACCGTACTGCTATATATTATATACTGGTGGTCAGCAAAATTATGCACTGTCCTCCTACTATATATATACTGTGCAAAACTTAAATGCACCACAGGTATGGATGGGATAGTATACTTGACGACACAGAGGTAGGTAGAGCAGTGGCCTACTGTACCATACTGCTATATATTATATACTGGTGGTCAGCAAAATTATGCACTGTCCTCCTACTATATATATACTGTTCAAAACTTAAATGCACCACAGGTATGGATGGTCTACTTGACGACACAGAGGTAGGTAGAGCAGTGGCCTACTGTACCGTACTGCTATATAT
The DNA here is from genome assembly GCF_028390025.1 of Pseudophryne corroboree. Lineage (NCBI taxonomy): Eukaryota > Metazoa > Chordata > Amphibia > Anura > Myobatrachidae > Pseudophryne > Pseudophryne corroboree. The sequence continues at coordinate 534,922,928 of NC_086445.1, forward strand.
TATATACTGGTGGTCAGCAAAATTATGCACTGTCCTCCTACTATATATATACTGTGCAAAACTTAAATGCACCACAGATATGGATGGGATAGTATACCTGATGACACAGAGGGAGAGCAGTGGCCGACTGTACCGTACTGCTATATATTATATACTGGTGGTCAGCAAAATTATGCACTGTCCTCCTACTATATATATACTGTGCAAAACTTAAATGCACCACAGGTATGGATGGGATAGTATACTTGACGACACAGAGGCAGAGCAGTGGACTACTGTACCGTGCTGCTATATATATACTAGTGGTCAGCAAAATTCTGCACTGTCCTCCTACTATATACTACAATGCAGCACAGATATAGAGCATTTTTCAGGCAAAGAACGTATAATACTGGTGGTCACTGGTCAGCAAAACTCTGCACTGTCCTCCTACTATTTAATACTGCTGGTCCCCAGTCCCCACAATAAAGCAATTAGCACACTGATCACAGATATTTGCAGCACACTTCGCACAGATATGGAGCGTTTTTCAGGCAGAGAACGTAGATATTTGCAGCACACTGAGCACAGATATTTGCAGCACACTGAGCACAGATATTTGCAGCACACTGCACATAGAAACTGAGAAGACGTCAGCCACGTCCTCTCATGATCATCTCCAATGCACGAGTGAAAAATGGTGGCGACGCGCGGCTCCTTATATAGAATACGAATCTCGCGAGAATCCGACCGCGGGATGATGACGTTCGGGCGCGCTCGGGTTAACCGAGCAAGGCGGGAAGATTCAAGTCCGCCTCGGAACCGTGTAAAATGGGTGAAGTTCGGGGGGGTTCGGATCCCGAGGAACCGAACCCGCTCATCACTATGAGTTACTACGGGTATACTTTGGTTACATTCATAACCGTATAGGATAAAAACGAAGGTTGAACTCGATAGACATGTTGTCTTTTTTCAACCTCACTAACTATGTCACTATACACTTAATGTCCACAGTAATGCTGCTTACACATTATACCACACAGACACAGCAGGGTTGGATCCAGAAGAAAATGACAGGGCGGGTACCATGATATTGGAAGGGGGGATGTTAGTGGTACTAGTTACCAGAAAAGGGGCAATGTCTTACTACAAGGGGAGTGGCAGAGGGACAAACACAGGGTGACACTGGGACATACACGGGATGACAGAGGGCCATATACAGGGTGACAGTGGCACATATACACAGGGTGACAGGAACATAAACAGGGTGACAATGGCACATATACACAGAGTGACAGAGGGACATAAGCAGGGTGACAGTGGCACATATACACAGGGTGACAGAGGGAAATACACAGGGTGATAGTGGCACATACTGTATACAAAGGGTGACAGAGGGACATACACAGGTGTGTGACATCAGCTCCAGACCCGACCAGCCTGTTCTCATCGCACTGTAGGAGTAAGTCCTGGGCTGCGCACAGACTGCACACAGGGGATTTTTGCAGCTCGGAGTACACATGCAAACGCACACTTGCACTGCAAATTTACACTCACCCTTGGGCGTTGACTACCTGAACACAGAACAGATAGCAGTCCAGCGATCAGGTCTGAATCAGCCCCTTAGTTTCAGGCTCAATTTGTTTGTGAACTGGCCATTTGCAAGCAGAGGAAGCAAGTTCAGAATACATTATGTTCAGGTGGTTCATTGTAAAATTTTTGGGAGTACTCACAGATAATGTCTATTGTCTTAAGAGTCCGTGCTCTGCTCCTGTGAAAAGGGGCTTCCCTGTACATGAGCTGGCTCCCAAGCATGCTCATAAGAACAGAGGTAGTCAATCATTGCCAGGAGCATCTAATTTCCAGC